>NW_009954102.1:6314208-6353999 GCF_000747805.2 Chaetura pelagica | reverse complement strand
CCATAAACTAAGAAAAAGTGTCTTATCTTTCTCTAACTAGTTCTAATTAATAATTCAGAATATAAGGTGCATTTGACTTAGAAGCCACTTGGAGGATGTTAGACTATTCAGCAGTGACTCTGAAATACATTCATAGGTCAAGGTTCTAACCTTTGTTTGCTGTGAACTCCATTTGGAGATTGAATTCTTCTTCAGCAGGGCTTCTAGTATCTATTTAAAAAATAATTAATAAATAGAAAAATCAGTCCATAATGCAGCAATTTTGTTCAAATTCCAACAGTATTTCCCATGATATAAGAATAAGTTGGAATTCTTACCTTCTTGTCCCAGAGAGTCCCAAACACCAAAATGAATAATCCCTAGGAGACAGATAATTACATGCAGTTTGATGACACCAATCTTTTAATTGCCTTGTATTTATCCCAAACATTGTCCATGCTGACTATTTAAACTCTGAACTCTTCAATGAAAGGCATGTCTCTAACTGCAGCTCACATAATGGACTGCTGATGTGGTAGGAGTTTTCCAGGCCTGGCCTACTTAAATTGTGTGTATACCTGGTCTACAAAAGTGACAGAGACAGTTTGCTAGCACTAAAAATATTTTGAAGAAGGAACTTTTTATGGAAGACATGCCCTACTTACACCCCCCAGAGAAGCTAGCAGGCTTACAATATAAAAGGCAAGTGATTTTGGGCTGAAGTGTAGCATTTTTAGGTCGTTTTTAAGAGAGAGATTATACATAACTACTGTGTCAATAAATCTTGTTGCATTCAGTCATGTGCATTTTGGTCAGTTCTTCTCTTTATTATTAGTAATATTCAGCTGTTCTTGGTGACTTTCATGCTGTTTATACTCTCCCATATCTTAAATCCACAAGAGCACAATGTGATGCCACCAGATGCACTGGAAAGACCAGCCATCAATGAGACCAGCCATGTTCAAGCTTGCCCACCTCAACATATATGGGCTATTTTCTTGATCTGCAGGAAGGAGGTTCTTTCCAAAGCTACTGGCAAAGCTGGAAGTTATCTTTATGTCAGCTTTATCTATAAGACATACCTCTTAAGGCAGTTGAGAATGCAAAATGCTGCTGAATTCCTGTAATGGATATCCCAAAGAGCCCCTTGGGAATAATGATGTGTAAGGCAACTCTAATCTTACCCAAGCTTCTTTGTATTCCCCCTCCAGGTACAGCACTGCAAGAATGTGTCTACATGTTAAATAGTGGTGGAAGAAGCAAAACCATTAATATGTGTAACTCACCTGCAAGCCATTGAGCAGAGCAAAGAGGATGTGGAAAGCTGGATGGCTGTTTTCGATCATGGTGACAAGGCCCAGGCCCCAGGTGAGGCCTAGCAGTGGTGTCAAGATGGCCACACTTTTGCCAATTTGAAACAAAGAGTTCCTCTCCTGCTTGCTTGAGTTATCCCCAATAGTTGGCCTCAGTATTTTTATTATAACAACTGTGGTGATGAAAAAATTCGTGGCCACAATCATCAGGGCAGGTATGACGAAGGCCAAGATAGTTTTGCTCTCATCCCATTTAAGCCAGCAGGAGTCTGTTGTGTAACTGTTCCTCGGCAGAGTGACAGTGATGGTGATGACTGCAATGACAAAGGGACACCCATATCCTAGGCAGAATGCCAGTGCTTTCTGAGCAGTCTTGCTCGTGTTATGTAAGATGAAGACCAGTCTGTAGAAAAGAATGAGGCCCAGGCTGAGCATCCAGAAAAAGACACACAGGTAGAATAAGTGGATGAAGAAGGTGGCCACAAGACAGAAATCTCTGCTCATCTGCTGGTTTGTGGTCTTGATGTAGTCAGTGACAAGGAACCAGACGTTGGCAATCAGGAGTGATATGGCTATGTTGAGTATACAGACGTGGCGCATGTAGGAGGTTGTGTTGTTTGTCACGTGTTTCCAGACCAAGGATTCAATTATAATGCAGGTCACCAAACTCAGAACTGAAATGCCCAGGCAAATGTAGGTAATATAAGTTTCAGACTTTTCCGAGGATCTTTGTTCTGACATCAGCATGGAGAATGATGTCAAGTGATTACAGGAGCAAATAACAGAATCAGCAGAATCATTCAAGTCTCTGGGTGTGCAGCCATGAGGATCCCAGCCACCTCCATTGAGACTGAAGTTCCAAAAGACACACTGGGGATTTGTTAGAGACAAGTTTTTCTTTGCAAAGGTCATACTGATGTTGAACTTTTGGCTTCTGTTGCTGCTCACAGTTGTTGATATCACTAAGCCATTGACATGCTCATCCTTATTCCCTAGCAAAATACGTCCAAGGTTTGAGTACATCACACTGACAATTGTTGAATTTTGGGTTAGAGTCTGAATTTCATTTTCACTAATGAGGACAGTAGCTGTGAGGTTTTCCGTACTGCTGAAGTTCTTATAATAATCTGTGCTGCTGTTTTCTGTGACAACTATACCTTGTAGCTGAAGGCTGTTTGCCAAGACATGAGGGATGTTGTTATTAACTGGTTGGAGGTGCAAGGAAAAATTTTCCACTGACTTCAGTAACGAAGAACTTTTGGTTTTCATCTCTTTATTCAGGTCATCCCAAGCTTTAGTTGTGGAATCAGCCACAACTAAATCCACTGTGGAGAGGAAATTCTGGAACAAAACCAGAATAATGCTGTTACTGAAATCCCATATAATTTCTGCATGGTCCTAGAATTGCCTTTTGAAAACCCCCAGCATTTTCTTATTTTGCTCAATCCATGTGAAACTTCCAGTTGTTAACCCTCTGCATTCTCTGTTCTCAAGTTAAGGTTTCCAAAAGTGGAGCTGCATGGCTTTGTTTTTTTTTACATATAAGTTAGTATTTTTTCTTCTCTAGCCTTGTTTTCTTTCTTTGTCAGCTTGTGTGCTGTCTTTTATTTCTTGTTCATGTAGGGTTCTCCAGCTAAAAAACATCAAATCTCTTTTGTACTTTTCTGCTCAGAAGAGCAGAGCTTCTCCTTTATTCCTCACAATCAATGTTTCCAAGTGTTCCTGTGATATGTTTTGCCATTCATGTGTTGTAACATCTAATTGATTTTCCTTGCTTGATCCCTATCCTTATATAATTTCTTTTTCTTTCTATATCTGTTCCTACTCATAAAATCAAAGACTCACAGAATGATTTTGACATTTAAAGACCATCTAGTCCAACCTCCCAGCCATGGGCAGGGACATCCAACCTGGTCTTGAAGACTTCCTGTGATAGGAGATCCACAAGTTTTCTGGGCAACCTGTTCCAGTGTCTTACCACTCTCATCATAAAAAATGTCTTTCTCATGTCCAATCTAAATCTACACTCCTGCAGTTGAAAACCATTGTCTTTTGTCCTGTCACTAAAGGTCATTGTAAAAAAGTCTTTCTCTGTCTTTCGTGTAATCCCCCTTTAAGGCTGCAATAAGGTCTCCCTGGAGCCTTCTCTTTTCCAGGCTGCACAATCCCATCTCTCACAGCTTGTCCTCGTAGCAGAGGTGCTGCAGCCCCCTTGACCATTTTTGTGGTCCTTCTTGGAACCTGTTCCAGGTGGTCCATGTTTTTCTTGTGCTGGGGACCCCAGAGCTGGACACTGCCCTGCAGGTGGGGTCTCACCAGAACAGCATAGAGGGGGAGAATCAGCCTCAACCACTTCACGTGAACTGCTGGCCATGCTTCTTGCTACCTAGGCTGAAGTAAACACTGCTGGCTCATGTCCAATTTCTCATCCATCATTCCTTGTCCTTTCCTCTAACCTAGAATGCTATAGATATTTATGGGTCCCTAGAAGATTTCTAGTTGGTGAGCCTACAGCAGTCCCTCTTTCATGCATAGGCTCCTTGTCCTTATCATTTTGACTTTTCATAAACTGTTCTTTACTGTCATTTCATCTACTACCTTTAATACTTTCCTGTTCCTGACCTTAACCAACTGTGAAATTTCTTCAGGGAGAATGTTGCCCTCTGTGACAAAAGGGGCCAAAGGGCTTGACAATATAGGTAAGACTTAAAACCTTACTTGAATAATGGACTCGTTTGCCTCTGCTGGGATAGAGGAGATCTTATCCAGGATTTTCACGATCGCAGCCAGGTTTGCAGAAGAGCTGCTTGTGTCACTCAACTCCTTTTTTGTGTTTTTCATCAGCTCTTTAAGGTAGTCAGGTAGCATTGCTTTTGCCTGAGGACTGGTGACCAAGGCCTGGAACAGAAGATAACAGTGTTATCGCATGAGTGCGGGTTGCCTGGAGCTTCCACGATGGCTACCCCTATGCTAGTTAAATAAACAGAGCCAGGGTAGTTCTAGACACACGGGTAGTGTTCAACCCTCTGGCCTTCCAGAACAGGGTGTCCTAACTGAGTACTGAGAGTGGTCTCTTGGCTCTGCTCACTTGCAGACTGCTCCTGGAAATTTCAAGGGAGACAATAATTGGTCTGGGCTCAAACCATATGAGGGAGCAAACCAGCAAATTAAGAAAAAACAAATTGAGTAGCTCTGCCTCTGACTGGGACCTTGCGGTGCTCAGTTTACTAAAATAAATACAGTAAGTATTTGATGAAAGAAAGATAATTGTTCTTGTCTAACCCGACTGGGGGACGGGTGACTCTGGATGGTTAGTAGAAGTGAAGAGCCCCATGGTAGGATACCCAGGCTGAAAACTGAGGTCCAGCTACTGTCTGTGAGGTGCAGTGGCTTTTTTTTTTGGCACCTTCTGAACAGGACTTGTGGCTGAGGCTGGGCAGTGGCCCAGGGTTGTCCCTACTGCATCATTGTTAGTGTACTCTGGAGGACTGGGCTTGTTCTGAGGAGCACTGCCTGAGCATGGTTCAGGGAGCACCCCAGGCCAGAGCCTGCTCCTGTTGGACACTACAAGTAAGGAAGGCCCCCTTGTATGGGGGAGAGAGCATTCATGTGTATGGATGTTAGCTATGCACTGCCACATGCCCTCTGGGCCAGGGAAGGGGACCTAGCCTCTCTCACTGATATAGCCAATCACTCTTTATGTCTTTAAAAAGATATTTTCAATTAAATACTTGATTATTATTTTTTTTAATGCTTCACATATTTAAGATCAAACTAAGGAAAAAAAAAAACAAAAAAACACTCAACAAAAATTTTTGCTGCCTCCTACCCACCCACCCACAACCTCTAAAAAACTCATAAATGTTACCTGAGCACTAGTCAGCAGCCTGTTTACTGATACAGAGACACAGTAATCCTTTTCAGGCTTCCATGACTTGTTGCAGCACTTGTAGATTCTGTTTCCTTCGGTACAAACACCTGTAGTGTTTAAAAACTCGCAGCACGGCTTTTTTATTGTGCTCCCTTCTCTTCCAATGCCAAAGTTATCTGAGCATGAAGCTTCCTGATCTGTATTGAGAAAAAAACCTAGATGTAGAAAACTAAGAAATGGAGATTAATAATGTACCCCCACAAAGCCTGTGGTCTCCTGAAGTTCAGAGATATTGAAATTGGGATTTCAGCCTGCTCTCTTCCTTGATTATGATCTTTCAGAGTATGTATCTTGCATTCCCATTTTTTTTGAATTTTGAAATTAAAAAGAAAATTGAATAAAGTCTCTTGTTTTTGAGTACTGAATCAAACTGACAAACTACTACCCGAAGTTTTAGGGTTTGTCTGTTAGGTCACAGGGTTAGACAGGGGTGGAGTGGGATCATGTTGACCACTACATGAACAATAATCCACACAGTTTATTCTGATAAGGGACTCAGTGTTGTTGCAGCACTAATAGGAAAGTCTTTAAGACCTTGATAGTGAGGCCTCAACAGCTTTTTGTTAGACAGTGAATCTTGCTAATTGCTTTTGATAGGGTTATTCATATCAGTAAGGATCTGCTGATTAAAATAAATAAAATGCCTATTTTTTGCCTAAGAATCTGCCCACATTTCTGCATTTCTTTTTTTCTTTTCAATATAAAACAAGAAACTGAAATATCTGGTCAGAACTAAACATCAAAACTGGATTCAGTCATGTTGAATTCTACACAGAATTTCCTGCAGAGCTGACTAGAATCTGGGTCTGCTCAAGTCTCTGCAGCACTTCATGGAGGTTCCCATCAAAAAAATCTTGGCTAGCAAAAACTGCTTCTGTTAGGTGCTACCAGTGATAAATTTGTGGCATCTGCTTTAACAAACATACTGGGATTTCCTATTTGACAGCTGTAACTGTTTTCTTACCAGGTATCACATTCAGACTTATATTGTCACTCTTGACTTCCTGTCCCAGGCGGTTAATAAACTTGCAATATGCTGTGAGGTTGTCTTTGTCACATTCTGTTTCTGTGTAATTGCACACATAGCAGAAATACTCTCCTTTTTGGTTTTTCCCTGTATGGAGCGATTAAGATAGGTTAACACAGATTTGGGGTCAATCAGCTAGCAGACAGCAGAAAGCTTCTGCAAAACTTTGTTTCTGTGGGTCCTAGAGAAAAACAAACAAACAACCCTTCCTTTTTGGGAAAACTTCCTTTCTCAATGCCAATCTGTTTCTTACTCCCTACTTCCAGCAGTTGCTTCATGTTCAGTACATTTTTATTTACTGGTGTAGGAGCAAAGCCTGCCCAAACCCTCTTCTACCGTGTAGGAACCAAAATTTGCTTTAGAAACCATTTTGGAAAATACTCTTCCTGCTTCTGCTTCTGTCACAACCATTTCATTTAGGCTAGGATACTTTTTTTTTTTTTTTTTTTTTCCTGTTCATATAAAGTTCTTTTGAACTCAGGATTTAAACCACACTCCTATTGCTTTTCAGTATGGCTGAGGGTCCTTGGCTGCAATCTCTTCCAAGAAGATCTTGCCATTTTTTGTAGCAACCAAAGGAGTCTTCAATCTTACCCTGCTTTACACTTCTGCCTGTTCTTGTTGCATTCCTGTCTGTTTTCTGAGTTAGTTTAGGTGGGTCGTCGTTGCTTTTTTCAAATTAACTATTTTGTAACCCAATTGAAAAATTGTACTATATAAAAACATGCCAGGGAAGCTGCAGAACTGCCCAAAATGTGAAGACAAGGAAACTTAGGCTTTTGTGTTGTTAAAGATATGTTACCTGTAGCCTTGAAAAAACCAAACAGAATAGTTCTTTGAATTGCATTCTTAAGATGTTATTCTACATTTTTCATGAATTAGTAATAATCTTCTTAAGTAATATTTACATGATACTCTGTTCAAGAAAGTGGCAGTGGAAGATGAAAGCAAATAAATGGAGTTCAGCAATTTCTGATTGGATCAATGCTGTGTATGCTCACTTCTCACTGCCTGGCAAGGCAAACCAAACATTGCATTTACCTATGATGTATTTATCACTACAGGATTCACTTCAGGTGCTCTTCTATTAATCTCAGCCATGCTCCCCAGGCATAGCAACCATCCTAAAAAATAAATCAATTTCTCCTTTTTTTTACACTCTCAGGAGTACCTGTGGGTTGTCGCAAGAGCAGTAAGTATGAAGTGGTGACACAGACCTAACCGAAAACAAACAAAACACCAAAACAAAACAGGGACTGGGTTGTGACACATGGTGCAACTAGTGATTCTGCAAGTGTATAGTTACTTACCAGCTTTACATTCCTTTTGTTGAACCACAAATATAACACTGTAATCTTTCGTGGTGTTAGCATCCACACAGCACTCCAGGGTTTGTGGCATTTTGCACTGAATAGATGCTTCGATGGGGTTTATCACGATTTGCTCCTGCAGAGGCAGAGGAATGACCTCGATTGTCACATTGGCAGAACTGTTCGAGAACTTCTGGGAGAATGTGCAGATGTAGGTGCCTGAAACAAGTCACATGAAAACCTGGTTTCATTCAACAGAAGTGCTCCTCAGCTTTTGCGTGGTCACGAGCCCTAAGACCAAACAAGTACAGTGTTGTTGGCAGCATCGTGTCGTGTTCTCCTCCAGCAGTTATGATTAGCAGGGCTAGGGGTGCTGTGAATTACCTGCTACAGAGATTTCACTGCCTTTGTAGCCAGTACAAGCCAGGTCCACTCACCATTCCAGTCCTGTGTGGCAGTATTCACCTCGAGCACAGATGTAGCTGGAAATCTGCTATTTTTGATGCGGGCCCCAGAGTCGATTACTATTTTCGTATTTCCAGACTGGAGTTCCCAGCTGATGCTTTCATAGTCACTCATGTCGCTTTCACACGTTACGTTGAATCCGCACCCCTCAGAAACGAGAAGCTTTGTGCTTGAAGGTATTGTTACCTGGGCTGAGACAACACAAGACAAATGGCACGTTACCGGGAGTCACTTGTTATAACCATTTGCTTGCAAAATGACACGTGCCACAGATTGTACTGAGGAGCTGGTGGTCTGTGACACGGCACCTGACTCACCTGCCCGGTAGTATGTCACTCGGATGTCGCGGCTGCACGTGGCACCGTGCTCGGTCTGCAGCTCACACGTGTAGGTCGTCACTGTACCTGACTGCTCAGCTATGCACAGTGAGCCACTGATGTTGAGCTTGTATTCCGTGCAGTTTGTACTGGAGCTGGAGACTCCTAGAGAGAAAGAAACGTTCTCTGAAGGGCTATGGGTGTCCAAAAATACCTGGGCTCTGGAAGTCACAAGCAATCGCTCTAGCTAAGGTTTGTGTGTAACCTTGGGCAGCATGGCACTTTTAACTCATGGTTGTTGGTTCATCCATCTCTTTTATTCTGGCAACAGTCACAGTGGTCTTCCAAAGGCCTGAAGATGACTCTCAACACAATGCTGGGCACCTGCTGCCAGAACCAGTCTAACTGAGAGCAACAGCACTGCTCAGACACCTCAAGGAAAAACACAGAATATTGTGGTTTAGCCCAACCTCGTTATCTGTGATACTTAGGATGAGTAAGATAAGTAAAACAGGAGTAAATACTGCAGATTTTAATGCCATCTTTTTTTGAAATAAACATTTGGAAGTACTCGACAGACATTCAACTTAAAGTCTGAAGAGTGCTGGTTTAGCTATAAGGGAAAAGCCCCAACAAAGCTGTTCCATGCTGCAGCTGAAAGAGCATCTGGTGTGAGAGCAGAGCTCCTGGGGGAAAGCCCAGCCACAGGAAATCAAGGGCACAACAGCTCACTGGGCCAGGATCACTCCTCTCTGCAAGCACTGCTGCACAGCAGCACCTGTTTGTTGTGGAAGTGACTGTACATGTGAGCTTTGAAGGTTCTCTCTCGTTTTGCCATCCTGCTTTCTGCTAAACTTGATTTACCATAAACAGTTTACAGTAAACAATCCATACTCATAAAATATTGAGGGCAATAGGCTGTTTATGTTTCATAGACATTTATGAGGTTTTATTTTGATGTTTTTATTGATGTTGTTTTGTAACTCTTTGTAACACGTTTACCTGGTGCTTTATTAACTCCTTATATTCATATTAGAAGTGAAGCCTTGTGAGATACTGCTGACTCAAATGGCATGGGATGTATCACAGCTACAGGTAGAGAGGGAAACTCTGTGGTCAGTATTTATCTATGCTGCAGCTGTTTCAAAGTGTTGCACCTGCCTCTCTTTGTTGCCAGATCTTAATATCTTGGTACACAGAAGCTTTTCATCCCCCAAAGGTGATTCTGGAGATAGTAGTAGAGGCTGATGCACTCTTTCTTGCTCTCAGAACTACACAATGCTGATGTAAGCTTTTTGGGAAAAGTATGATGCTGATATGATGCTGGTCCAGGCAGCTCTTTCCATCCAGGATGGCACAGTTCTAAACATCAGTGTCTAAGCATGAATGTGCCCAGAATCCCCCTGAGACCTGCACAACACATACGGAGTCTGTACCATGCTGTCCATCCATCATCCTTTACACACACACACACCTTTGGATCATACCCTGTATTCATCCCAGGACATGGCTTTTAGGCCAATTAGGAGCATAACTTTGAAGAATGAACAAACCTAGCAGGTGAAAGACAATCTGCTGTTAATCTTACCTGTAATATTGATTGCTCCGCTTACTTTCCACTCAACAGCGAGCGATGGTAGGTGTTTGTCAACACAGCAGGACAGGACAGGACTGTTCCTCTGCATTTCAGGACTGTTGCAGATAACATTAGTCTCGTTCAAGTTTGAAGTGATGTACAGAGGAGAGACTGCTATTGTTTTTGTGGCCTTGTAGAGCAGTGTGTGAAACCGATTGCTGGTTGAGAAAGTGCACCTATAGGAACCTGTAAATCATAGGCAATATCTTAGCACTGAGAACAAGTTTTGCACTTTATTTTTTCCTCTACATGTGGAGTTAGGAGTTGGAAGCTACTTCCACACCTGGTTTTCTCAGCTTCCTGCTCTGTAGTGGCTCTGCTCCTTGCTAATCAAAATGTACCCTTAGCTCATCTGCAGGATGCTTTCTGCAGACTCCTGGTGCCAAATGTATCCAGATTAGGCAGCTTCATGGGCACTTGTTGATGGGCACTTGAGAGGAGACTAGCACTTTGGGACTGAAACACTTAAAATCTGACTGAATTGGTGTTTCTGGGATCTGTATATTGCCCCTAGTCCACATTGAAATAGTATGTCCTGGTAAGAACATAGACTGACTGTGCAAAAGGATCCTGCACAGAATGGGTGAGAGAAAAGTGCCCAGGCTGGACTCCACAAGAGGTAGTATTCTGATTGTAGACACAATGCACAATACACATAGACTGCTCAGAGGCATTGCCAAAGAGCGCATAGTATTTATCAGCCACTCTCCCAAGGCACTTGTCCCCTGGATGCAGCCAGGCTTCCTTTTGAAATTGGCAATCAGAGTTCCAAATTTCCTTTCTCCTTTAGGCACTTGGGTTCATCTTTCCCATCTGGATAGCCAAGTGATTTTGGCCCCGTGACTGGTACCTCCCATATGTGTGCACAAACACCTGGTCACAGGCTACCCTTTTTGAAGCTGACTGTAAAATTCATGGTTGAAAGAGAAGAACTAAATGGGAGCTGGAGTCAAAGCTCTGATATTACATTATAATTCCTCTGATAACTCCTCCCAGCCATATGCCAGCAATTTACCCATTTCTGATTTTCAAAAAGCCCTTAAATGAACACATAAAAAACTTTAAATCCAAACCCTTGTTAATCAGGTTTTGTTTGCCAAAGGGGCAAGAGCCATCAAGTTCAACTACAGCCTCAAGTTGCTACATCAAAAGGGTGGGAAGGCCTCACAGCCATGTAGTCACCTCTGTCTCCTGTGATATGGCAGGAAAGCTGAGCACTGAGAACATCCAGGCCTGTACAGACACTTCAGTCAGTTCACATCTTACTGGCAATGCCAGTCAGGATATAGTTCATTAAAGAAAAACAAACAAAAACACCCTCTGAAAAAGTAGGAGGGACAGTATTTTTCACATTTACTTTAGGAAAATGCAGTCACTGCATTACTCTCTGCTTTTTAGAGACCTAGCAACACCAGAGATTTACATCTGCTGTTTTAATGATAGAAAATCATACCAGCATCTTTCATCTTGATGTTGATGATTTTAAGAATTGATTTTGAGGTTCTCCTTGACAGTCTTTTCTCCACCAAATACGGCAAACCGGGTGAGATGATCTCATCAAAGTGATGCCAGGTCACATTCTCAGATGTTGAATTTATCTCACAAGTCAGTTCTACTGTATCCCCTTCAAAAATGTCTACATGTGTCACGGTGAAGTTTGTCTGATCTGGGAAGACAAAGAGTGACATTCTGCATTATTGTGATTTCAGCTCACATCTATAGGTGTCTTTCATCTCACGGGAAGCCTGGGTGCTTCTCAACTCATATCCAGTTGCTTCTCAACTCAGCATCAGTTGCAGAGCACCACCTCTGATACAAGCTATACAATTTCCCCACAACATACTCTTCTACTTTCTTTGTCAGCCAAAGATCCCAAAAAGTATTATGCAGAGAGTTGGGAATACTAGCAACACCACTACTCTCTGAGTAGATAAACTGTGAGGAGAAGCAACCAGGTTGAAGGAATCCTCTGACACAGACAGTCCAGTGCACTGAGAGTGCAACACCTCTGGGGCACTTGATGGGGCAGCTGAGTTGTAACACACTGTCCAGTAGCAGCATGGAAAATGTGCTTCCCCTTCTGAGGAGACTAGGGGGAACCTGCTCTCTTGCAAACTGCAAGAGGTTTTTATTTTGTTGAAAGTGGGAAGCATTGGCAGCCTGATATAAGCTACATTCTGGAGGTGAACTTAAGGGTATTCAGTCTCTCTGCCATGGGGTGACTGTATCAGGGTTCGGTGGAATGGCTGGAAAGATTTGCCTTTCTGTGGGAGGTACTACATGCATGGGCATCTCACCTAAGTCCTAAGCTTCAGTGGCACAGGATGAAGTGAAACAGCCAGAGAAATAAATTTTATCTGAAGGTCCAGTACCAAATAATCAACAGTGTAAGGCAGGGAGGTGTATGGTTCAGGATAGAAATACTAAAGTAGAGGTTGAAGGAAAATACTGAGAGAGTTTGAAACTTACCAGTTACTTCTGTTGTGAAGGTAGTTGGGTTTATCTGATATGATCCATCTACAAACTGTGGTACCATTTTGTTGGAATTTGCTATCTGATGAAAGTTTGCTGCTCCTGCTTTTACTTCGTAGTTCACAAAAACACTTCCAGGCCTAGATATAAGGATGAGAGAAGCACTGGAATTAAATATCACTTCCCAAATTAAGAACACCTTCATGTGACATCTCCTTTGGCTGCTCTCTATTTCTAGTAAAATTCCCTTGGAAAACCTTAAATACAGCTGCATTTAAATATGTGTGGACTTTAGTAATGTCTCTTTTATCCAGATCCAATGTTACATCCTGAGTCAATGTACTGATGACCTAGGAAACCATGTTAGACTTACTCACATCCTTTTCCCTTCTTGGGTAGAATTCAGTCTTTCCCACAAAAGGCTTTGATCCAGATGGAAGATGATTGTGTTTCTTGGACTTTTGTGCAGTAATGAATTTTACTTGCAATCCTGTTTTTCACACTAATAGCAGGGCTCCCCTTTACAGCTATTACACCACTATTCAGTATGTATATGGGTTCTAGCCAGAGGAAATGTAGCCTTTGTTGACTGGGGTCTCCTTGAGACTGAACAGAAATATTTGTGTCTTCCAGGAAAAAATGAAATTGTTTACTTGCCTGAAACCAGTTACTGTTGCTGATACAAAGCCTGGTAAACATCTGTAGCCAGCATTAAACTGTAAACAAAGACATATGACATGACATAAGTCTGGTATATGTCCATCTAGTGTGCTTCAAATAAGAAATTCTTCATATAACACTGATGGGAGTGAGGAAATGTTGCGTGTCTGACAGAACAGGTGCTCTCCTCACTCTTAGTGGGATAAACTAGTATTGGTGCCATTCTGTGTACATTCATCTAGATTTAAGCTGGCACCAATAATGTGATTTTTTTTTCCATGCTTTTGGTGCAAAAGATTCCTAAATACTTCTGTTTCAACTGGCATATTAAAAGGAATGGGAATATTGTCATGGCCTTTCAATAGAGGTCAGCTTGGTAGCTGCCACTGCTGCACACTTTCCAGCTCCCCACAGAGGCAGTGACAGTGCATCTTATTTCCCAAGCACTTAAATGGTAAATACCATATGACTTAGAGGGCTTTCTACCTTCAGAAATGGAAAAAATTAAGTCATTACCGCTTTTTCAAGGTCAGCTTTGAATTTTCTGTATAAATCAGAAGAAGAATTCCTGAGATCATCCCAAAAGTGTGTCTCGAGTCTGACTGACATACTCATTACACTGGGCTTTCCCATACCACATGAGTCTGCAAGGAAAAACATTAACATACATGTAAAAATAATCCAAAGCAAGGTTTACAAAATTATTTCTTAGCTTTTTCTTCTAACTTAATCGTAGAATCTTAGAATCATATAATGGTTTGGGTTGGAAGGGACCCTAGAGATCTAGACCACTTGAAGAGGGTCCAGAGAAGGGCCACAAAGATGAGCAGAGGGCTGGAGCAGCTCTTCTCTGGAGACAGGCTGAGAGCTGGGGCTGTTCAGCCTGGAGAAGAGAAGGAGACAGAGAGACCTTATAGCACCTTCCAGGACCTGAAGGGGCTACAGGAAAACTGGAGAGGGGCTTTTCAGCAGAGGGGGCTGTGAGAGGACAAGGGGTCATGGTTTTAAACTGAAAGAGAGGAGATTTAGGTTAGACATCAGGAAGAAACTCTTCAGTGTGAAGGTAGTAAGGCTCTGGTAGTAAGGCTGTGGATGTCCCCTCCCTGGAGGTGTTCAAGGCCAGGTTGGATGAGGCATATGCAGCCTGATCTGGTGGGAGGTGTCCCTGCTCAAAGCAGGGAGGTTGGAATCTGATGATCTTTAAGGTCCCTTCCAACTTTAACAGTTCTGTGATTCTATGATCTAGTTCTGACCCCTTTGCCATGGGCAGGGACACCACCCACTAGTCCAGGTTACTCCAGCCTGGCCTTGAAAACTTCCAGTGATGGGACAGGCACAACTTCTCTGGACACCTGTTCTGGTGCCTTACAACTTTAAATATAAAAAAATTATTTCTTATGTCCAATCTAAATCTACCTTCTTTCAGTTTAAAATCATTACCCCTTGTCCTGTCACTACGGGATCTGGTAAAAGGTCTTTCTCCATCTTTCTTATAGGATCCCTTTAAGTACTGAAAGGTCACAATAAAATCTCTCCAGACTCTTCTCCTGGCTGAACAACCCCAACTCTCTCAGCCTTTCCTCACAGGTGAGGTGCTCCATTACTCTGATCATCCTCGTGGCCCTCCTCAGGACCTGCTCCAACAGCTCCATGCCCTTCTTGTGTTGAGGGCTCCAGACCTGTACACAGTGCTCCAGGTGGGGTCTCAAGAGAGCAGAGTAGAGGGAAAGAATCAGCTCCCTTGACCTGCTCGCCACACTTCTTTTGATGCAGCCCAGGACACAGTTGGCTTCACAGGCAATAGCCAGCTCAGTCCTGACATGCTGCTTTATCACACCTTCAACACTGTTCCATCTTCTAACAAGGAAATGAGTAACAGATGGATGAGTTCAGCACTGCTGCTCCTCACCTTCAGTCCGAGGCTCACAGTAAGGCCCAGAGAAGGGCATTTCCTTCATGAAGCCGCAGGGCAGGTTGTGTGCTGGGCTGGCAGAAGGGCAGGCCATCAAGTGGTGGCACTCTGAGCTTGGCCAGGCATATCCATCTTCACAGGAACAGCAGCTACTGTTCTCACCACTGGGCAGACAGACTAGTGTCAGACAGAGAGAGAAATACTGTGTGAATGGGAAACAGGGCATGACATATTGCAGGACATATATTTACCCTGCTGTGTCTTTATGCCAGTGATCTCAACTAACTGTTGCCCTTTCTGTGAGTTCACTTGAATGAGGCAAACATGATGCTATACTCATCACAACTAACCACAAATGGGAATCAGACTGGTGTAGGGATAAGTCTGATCAATTACTTTTAAGTAATTGAATGGAGATGTGAAACCTGATCCTAAAAATCCACCTGGCGTATTGGCTGGGGTCCTATGACAGTTTTCAAATTAGATATTTCTGTATTGCCTGGGCTGAAAGCAAAATGTATAGGCTTTTGAAGATTGCAAGAGTATGTAATAGTCAAAGTCCCTGTCGCTAGTGAGGTGTTGTGTGATTTGTCTGTATCCTGAGAGAGCTGCATGAGAAGGTGCCACGATCACAAAGCATTTTAAGAGATGCATTCTCTCTAAAAAAGAAAACAACAACAGCAACCAACACTGCACTGTAGATTTTTGCCCTCTTAATGTGGCATTGACAAAGTAAGATTCTAACAAAGTGTTTTTCACACATGGCATGTGACCCTGAAGGCCTTTAAAAACCCATTTGCATGTTGTTTTGAGAACTGATGAACACTTCCTTTCACTGCTTTATGGGACTGAGATAAGAAGGTACCAAATCTCCTCCTCTACTGTTGTAAATGCTTGGTGTGTTTGTATATCCCCAGCTGTACTAGTTTCTGTCTGGTATCTTGCCCTGTAAGAATACCTTCAGTGGGTAACATCAGGAAAAAAATGCATCTATGCAGCCTATCCCTGTCAGGGTCAGAGTACAGCCTCTTCCACCCATTTCTGTTCCAAATGCAAGTGGAGGGAAGTAAACAGTCTGATAGCCCCTGTCACAGCTTCCTGAAACTTCAAAGTAACTCAGACTGCTTGATAGTCAAACTGGAGCAAAACCCTTCGGCTCAGGCTTCCTCTGGCTTTCTCCCTTCCTTAGGAAAAGAAGAGCATTGAGGGCTATTCCTAATGCCAACGTTATATAAAGAAGGGTGGTGGGATACAGGTAACAAAACACACTGTTTGCTAGAGCTTCAGTTTTGTTGGGCCTCTCAGGAGGGAGCAGATACAGTTCAGTTTTGCTGATTTCCAGGCGTGATGGATGGTAAAACTGAGGGAGGTCAAACACTGGCAAGAAAAGCATGTCACCCAGGATATAAAACCAAATAACAAACTCACCTGTTGTGACGTTGATGTTTGAAACTGTCATTTCAACATTTGAAATATTTGTTGAAACTGGAAAACTAAGCTTCTTGAAATAGTCTTTGATTTTCTCCAGGTAAGATAAATCCATAA
This sequence comes from Chaetura pelagica, assembly GCF_000747805.2. Classification (NCBI taxonomy): domain Eukaryota; kingdom Metazoa; phylum Chordata; class Aves; order Apodiformes; family Apodidae; genus Chaetura; species Chaetura pelagica. The sequence continues at coordinate 6,337,432 of NW_009954102.1, read as the reverse complement.
GGCTCAGTTCAACGTCAACAGTGTATTCCATAGGGGGAAGGTCAAATAGTAGCACTGAAAGAGAAATAGTATGAGACTGCAAAGCTGTGTGTGAGGCTAAATCACAGATGGATGGTGTCTTGTTCTGTATGTGGGCTCTTTGTTGCTATTTAATGGTAGCTTAGTGTGGCATTCTGCTTAGGAAACCTTCTTGCTTCCTACTCAGCAGATATTTTGCCCATATTTTATCTGCTGCTTGTCTGACAAAAGCCAGATTTCTTTGGTCTCAGAGCAGTAAGAAGCTGATATAAATGGCATAATATATACAGAGAAAAGCTGTCTCATCCCTCCTGTCCTTTGATTCAGCAAGAGGATGGGGTTGTACAGGATTATCTTGCGACCCCTGTCCTGCTAAAAGCCTTGATGTTTTTTTCTACACCAAGTATTTCAACTTGCATAGAAATTGGGCTCATATGTATCATCATATGGATGGCATCCAGAGGGACATGGACAAGGATGAAAAGTGGGCCCATGTGAACCTCATGAGGTTCAACAAGGCCAAGTGCAAGGTCCTGCACCTGGGTCAGGCAAATAACAAACTCACCTGTTGTGACGTTGATGTTTGAAACTGTCATTTCAACATTTGAAATATTTGTTGAAACTGGAAAACTAAGCTTCTTGAAATAGTCTTTGATTTTCTCCAGGTAAGATAAATCCATAAGGCTCAGTTCAACGTCAACAGTGTATTCCATAGGGGGAAGGTCAAATAGTAGCACTGAAAGAGAAATAGTATGAGACTGCAAAGCTGTGTGTGAGGCTAAATCACAGATGGATGGTGTCTTGTTCTGTATGTGGGCTCTTTGTTGCTATTTAATGGTAGCTTAGTGTGGCATTCTGCTTAGGAAACCTTCTTGCTTCCTACTCAGCAGATATTTTGCCCATATTTTATCTGCTGCTTGTCTGACAAAAGCCAGATTTCTTTGGTCTCAGAGCAGTAAGAAGCTGATATAAATGGCATAATATATACAGAGAAAAGCTGTCTCATCCCTCCTGTCCTTTGATTCAGCAAGAGGATGGGGTTGTACAGGATTATCTTGCGACCCCTGTCCTGCTAAAAGCCTTGATGTTTTTTTCTACACCAAGTATTTCAACTTGCATAGAAATTGGGCTCATATGTATCATCATATGGATGGCATCCAGAGGGACATGGACAAGGATGAAAAGTGGGCCCATGTGAACCTCATGAGGTTCAACAAGGCCAAGTGCAAGGTCCTGCACCTGGGTCAGGGCAATCCCTGGTATCAATACAGGCTGGGGGACAAAGGAATTGAGAGCAGCCCTGCTGAGAAGGGCTTGGGGATAATGGCAGATGAGAAGCTCAACATGAGCCAACAATGTGTGCTGGAACCCAGAGAGCCAAACTTGTCCTGGGCTGCATCAGCAGAAGTGTGGCCAGCAGGACCAGGGAGGTGATTCTGCCCCTCTGCTCTGGTGAGACCCCACCTGAATACATGTGATGGAGCCCTGCTCTCCTGGAAATGGCTGAACATCTGCCTGCCAATGGGAAGTGATTAATTAATTTGTCATTTTGCTCTACTAATTAAACTCTTTATCTCAACCCACACATTTTCTCACTTTTAGCCTTCGGATTCTGTCTCCCATCCCACCAGGGGAGAGTGAGAGAGCAGCTGTGTGGTATTTAGCTGCCAGCTGGAGTTAAACCACACCACCTACTCTCCCTGATGATCCCAGTTGGTTACCTCAAGAGGTGCTGTCCCCAGTAGTGATTTCACCCTTGGCTTACCAAAACCCTGCTCTGTTACCATGCACTTGGGTACGTACTGTTTCTCTTTTGCCTTTGCATCTCTGGCTGGAAGCTTTCCTGTCCTAGTGCACTGTCAATCTGTGGAAAAAAGAGAGTGAAAATCTATGAAAAAAAGAAAAAGAAAAAAAAAAAAGAAGTGTGGAGTTTTAGCTGCTGTTGTTGATATGAAAGAATTAGCAAAGAAAACACTGGCATAGATATTTCTTTCTCTCCACCAATCTTTGCCTCTCTCTGCCCCACCTTTTCCTCTTTAAACAGAACATTTATATCTTCCACGCAGGGGAATGTTAAGCACCAGCTGAGGGATGCACTGAGTCTGCAGGTGTGTGTTTGTGTGTCTCTGCAAGGCAATTGTCTCAGCTGAGCTGAAATTCCGTGGCTGAGCTGCAGACAGGCTGTGGGGCTGATGCAGTGCTCTGAGTCTTGGGTCAGCCTTGCCAGCTGCTGGGGAGACCTGGCCACTCAGCCTCTGAACCCAGAGAATGGACTCCTATTACCTTTTGCTTTCCTCTTTGCTTTGAGCTTCCAGCTCTGCAGCAGCAAAGCCACCCTGGGTAGGAGTAGAAAGGGGGTTGAAATGTCTTGGCTCCAGCTCAGGTGTCAGGTCAGCTGTTTTGTGGGCCATCAGTAGTACACAGTTGACCAGGGCAGTGGTGGCACAATTTCAGCATGACTGGGTTCACACAGGGTGCAGCCAAGTCAGATGCAGACTATCTTATTTTTGTAATCATGCCCTAAAAATACACTGGCACCACAGTTAGCAAGAAAGGCTAAAGAACAAGCAAAGATGCAGGCAGGAAATTTGCAGCCTTGCCAGCTTCTTGAGTCCTACTGAAATCTTTATTTACAGAAAGAGTGAATAGCTTGGCAACTCTTAAGTAATCTCTCTACATAAAGGAACCATCTGGTGTGTGATTAGAGCTGGGCTTCCTATCACAGCTGCACTGGCAGTGAAGATCCCAAGGTGCATTGGCTTTTTTGCACTGCTAGGGCTGCTGCCTTTTATCTTAGAGGTTGGCTGGATGAGTTATAGAAAGCCCACTGTGAACCACTTCTTCCACCACGTTTGGCCTCAGTGGTTTTCTGTTTTAATTATTCTCCCAAACAACTACAGAGTGTATGCTGTGTCGTTATGTATTTCACACCATTAAGTGATGATTCATTTGCAGGATGAACCATGGATCAGTGGTGCTAAAAACCAAAGTGTTCCTCTTTTCATGAAAGTGCCAAAGTGCTGAGCTGGGACCAGTTTGAAAAAAAACCACAGTAAACAAGATACCTCATCACTATTAGATACCTGGCAAAGAGTAGACAGGGCTGCTGGAACCAGCTGTAACTTGGTTTGGTGGCAGAAACAGCTAAGGAATTCCTACCTCCCTTGTTCCCTCTGCTTGCCCTTTTCAACCTGCTCTAAAAAGCACATTGTGTTCTGGTCAGTCCATCAGAACTGAGGTCCCTGTGCTGCTAGGAGCTCAAGAGACATGTTAGAATCTGGTTTTGTCTTGGTAACGCAGAAGACAATATAAGTCTTTTCTAGTTTAATAAAACTGTGACAGACCAATAGCTTGTAGATTTGTAGACTCATTATCTTTACCAGAATATATCTTAACTTCATTTAGTCAGTCCCTTTGTTTCTCTGTTCCTCTTTTGTCATTTCTACTTAGGGACTATTTCTGCAGAAACTGTTACAAAACCCACGTACAGGATGATGTGCAAAACAGCCTTCCAGAAGGCACACTATTGATGAAGCAAAAGAGGTGAGAATTATTGAAAAGCAAGAAATTGAAGTAAAGTCTGAGTTCACGTGCAACATGTAAACTCAAGTCCCTCAGGAGTGGCATTTTGGTCATGTGTACTCATGGTCTATTGTCACAGAATCATTTAATTTGGAAAATACCTTTAAGATCATCAAGTCCAACCATTAACCCAGTGCTGCCAAGTCCCCCACTAAACCATGTCCCTCCACACCACATCTACATGGCTTTTAAATATCTCCAGTGATGATGACTCCACCAGTTCCTCGGACAGCCTGTTCAAGCAGGCTTTTGGTGAAGAAATTTTTCCTCATACCCAATGTAACCCTCCCCTGGGCACAACGTGAGGCCATTTCCTCTTGTTCTGTCACTTGTAACTTGGTAGAAGAGACGGAAACAGCGGTGAGACTCCTGTCACCTACCTGTAACCACCCCCATGTCTGAGCTAGTTTTGTTGACTTGTTTGGTTTCTTTCTCTCATAGGATGGGTGAATCCCATCCAGAAACAGTGACCACATAACTGTTCCCTCATCATAGGCCCAGAGACAGCAATTTAAATCCCTGCAGATTAACACAAGTGAGAAATCAGGTTTGCTCAGTTCCTTCTGGAGAAGCTTTAAGACTGGGAAGCAAGAATCCAGCTCCTGCATTTCTCCATCTCTTTCACACACTGGGGAGACTCTGTGTTCAGTTTCTCCACCTGATCTTATAATGACTTCCTCCAAGGTTTTGTCAATGTAAAGGACAGCTGTAGCAGCTGGGTGCTACAAGAGACCAGATGAAAACCAGTGGGGTTGGCAAAGGATACTCACTATATATTGCATGAATGGGTTGAAGTTTGAGTCCTGTGATGTCTGACAACATGCTGTGACCAGTAGAAAGAGGCACTGGAGACCTGCTGTACTTGGGGATGGCATTTTGTCCAGTGACTTTGCTGTACAGTCTGAAATGAAAATTAAGCAGAAGGATCAGGGCTTTTCCAGCTGACTCCCACAGCAGGCAATACCAGCACGCTCTACAAAACCAGTACGTTCAGACTTTTTCAGCACACTCTGCCTGTTCCCTACATCTTCTTCCTCTGCCACTGTCACCAGTCTTTTCCCCTCATATTCCTTTAATTTTTTGCCCTTCAGCAGTACCTGCTCAGAGTGGTGAGGGAAAGAAATGGCTTGTAGAAAGCAGAGTCCTCAGCAGGGTCCTGACAGGGACAAGTGAGGTGCTAGAAATTGATCTGCCGTGAGAAAAGTTAACTTTGCATCTTCAAATACTTCTCACTGTAGTTCTTGGCAAACACACAGCCAGAACATGAGGCCCTAAGGGAGGGCCTGTCCCATTGCAACAAGGAGAACTCTGCCACTGACATTGTCCCACTCTGGAGAGGGCTGTGGTGATATCGTGGGCTCAGCTAGAGGTTTCTGCCTGTTTGTTACCCCTTGACTAACAAGGGAAACAATGAAGAGTGTCATCTGCTGTGTAATTTGGAGTTTTTATTATGTATCTCCATTAATTGCACTGGTACTAGTAGATGAATAACCTAGAACATGAGAGTACTGACACATCCAAATTGGTGCCTGAAATCAAAAGCCAGAATAAAACAACCTTTTCCAGCTCATTAAAACCTAAACTAATTTACTTATTCAGTAGATTGGATGATGAAACATAAAGGGAGAGGCAAAACATGCAAAGACCCTTATAGCAGGTGCTGACAGGTTTATGCAACCAGAGGGAATAGAGAAAGGGAGCTAAAGAATATGTAAAAATATCTATTCTTCTATATGCACTTTCTGATTATTCCTAACAAAGCACTTCCCTAGCTACAGAATGAACAGGTAGCTACAGGGGAAGGCAGAACCCAAGCAGATAAAGAAAATAATTTTAAGGAAAGCACTAAGACTCTTTGACAGTAGTAGCTGAATGAATAAAAACAACTTGATTAAAATCATGGCCCTTTGTAAAATTATGATCTTTTTGTCTTCAAAATGCTGTTCATACAACCTCAGGCTTTGAAAGGCTGTGACTCAGCAGGTGAAAGCAGAAAAATCAGCACCTCCTGAGGTGATAATGAACATTGCCTGCCTATTGCCACCACATTGCCTATCAGAGCTGGTGCTCTCAAATGGACAGGGCACTTGAGTGTGATTTTCCTGCACCAAAGACCCTGTGGCAGAAAAATTATAATATGAGTATGATATGTGGGCTCACCTCGTGGATGAAAAGAGAGCAATGAGCTTAGAGCCAAGCAATGTACTTTATGTCACTGATGTGGATTTCCAGCTGGTGTTTGTCAGGGTTTCTCATCAAAGGTGGTTCTTAAGGAGATTCATCTGCAGTGAGACTTCACCTGGATAACGACCTGGTTAAAATATAGGAGAGAAAATGAGGAAGAAATTATTTGCTTTTCCAACAGAGACATGTCATCACCAGAGTTCACGGGAACGTGCATGTAAGCCTGTGTCTCACCCTCTGTTCTCAAGTGGTGTGGAAAAAACCGTGCTGAGTGTTAACACCACTGTGGACAACTTCAAATGATTGAGACCAACAAAACCAAAATTTGCCTGTGAAGATCTGCATAGAGATCTGAAGGTACTGGGTGATGGGACTGGGCCATGAAATTAATGAAATTCAGCACTGATAATTGTAAAGCAGAATGAAGCTATCTTGATATTATATATTCTGTGATGGAATCTGAACTGACTATGTCACTCAGAAATGGGGTTTAAAGAAATATCAGCTGAACCCTCACTTGCAATTAGAGAAGGAAAAAAGGAAAATTAATTTAAAGATATTTTAGGGTAGCAACAGAGGGGAAGAAAAATAAACAACAAACACCAGAAAACTGATGTATAAACGTTTGAGTTGACCCACTATGGCTGCTCTTATGTTCCTGTATAGAAGTAAGAAGGAAGCAAGACATCTCACTGATTCAGAATAACTTCTCACCCCAAAATCCATTTTAAAAAAGACTATCACAAGAGGGCTTTGTTTGTTTGTTGTTGGTTTTTTTCATTGTTTTTTGTTTGGTTTGGGTTTGTTGTTTTGTTTTGTTTGTTTGCTTCTTCTTTGTTTTGTTGAAGTTTTTTAATTTGTTTTATTTTGGTTTTTTTTATCCAGTGGATGAATGGCTGGCAGTAGGGAAAAGTTTCTTCAGTTCCTGGATATGTCCACCAGTATATCCTGCATTCTACAAAAGAGTTTACTTTGTAATTTTGAAGATAACATCCACTTCCATGGAACTGGCTGTTCCCAAAACGGATCAAAATGGATCAAGAGAGAAACACTGCAAGTTATAAGTTGTGGCACAAGTCCCTGAGAGAGTGGTATGATAATAGAAATGGATGTAGATAATAGAAATGGATGTAGAGAATAGAAATGGATATGGATAATACTTCACTAAAAAAGTGAAGACTTCTGATAGTTTTGCATATGCAGCATGTTCTCACAGCATGTGGTACTATAGCTTACTAACGCAAAAATCTTGTATTTCTTTGATAATGGGTTGATAAAACAGATAATAGGAAGGAAAAAAGGTCATTGAAATTTATGATGAGGTTAAACAACATCTACTACAGTTTTGCATGGATCTTTTGCACTGTGCACAAATTTTCATTCATATTCAGATGTTGTGGGTCAGTCTCTGTTTTCAAATACACCCTTTGGCAACCACGTAGCTGAGACGAAACACCCTGTTAATTGTGTACTTAATAAACCATATAGAGGACAACTCATGCAAATGAGAGCCAGGCTGCTACTCAGGCTTTGACAGCTAGTTAAATTCCAAAAATCCCAGGACAGTATCTAGAAAACCAGAAACCAAGCAAACAAATACCAAGAAACAAATGGGGAAAAAATATTAGTGGTCTTCTCAAGTAATGTGTCTGTTCCCCTGTTCATTTAATGTCTCATTGGGAAAAGAGTTCCTGTAAATTTTTCAGTAAGCAATTTATTAAGTATTTAGGTGCTTTCTCTGGGTAAAAGAGAAGCTATGTGGACACATTCATAATTTCTCATACAAACTGTGTCCTGGGAGGCAATAAGTATCTTTGACTATAAAAGCCACAGAGAACTAAAGAAACCCAAATTTGCTACCAAATCTCTTCTTTTGCATGTCATTCAGGCTGAAAAGTATTGCTTGAAGTTAACTCTAAAGTGCAGGAGATTCTTAGCAGTAAACAGCAAGGTCACACTTTGATCCAGGATACAGGTGATTCATATCACCTCCTTTTTACTTTTTCAGTAAGGTTCTCTTTTTCTTAAATATTGCAAAATAATGGCACCTTCTCTGGCAAATTCACCCAGCATAATAGTTACTGTCCCATATGTTTTAGAAAATAAAGAAAACACCCAGTGATATCATATGGTTTACCTTCTCAGGTGATTCAAAAAGATGATCCTCTAATTAGATCCATCTCAAGAATTCTCTGTTTGTTACTACAGCCCAGGCAGCTCTCTCAAAGGGAAACCAAAGCACAGGAACTTGAACAATTAGCTGAAGATGTTATTGCTGCCCAGAAAACGAGTTGCCTCTACAGCCTGCACTCAATTTTCAAGTGTGAAGCTGACCAGAAATGCCACTGCAGAAAAACCACAAGGCATTTCAAGAGAACATATTTCCTGATACCACTCATTAGGTAATACTCTTTATTTCCCCCTGCACTGATCTGAGCCCTTCAGTGTCTTGTCTTCATATTACATTGTCAAGTGGATTAACTTGTTCTGCTGCTGTTACTCACCTGCCTCATAATAACAAGAGAGGGTGTTGAGGACTGAAAGTGGTAAAATCATGCTTGGTAGCTATGGCAAAATGTCTGTGGGCTTTGATTTACACAGCAAAAGAGGGAAACCCTAAAACTTTCCTGCCCAAGCTGGCAGCATCCTCACTGTGGGCTGGACCTGGCAGGCATTTGGAGACATGCGTGGGTTCCCTTGGAGAAGCTGCACAGAGATGCAGACCTACAGCTCTGATAGTTACTGTGGAAGGTGGGGAGGAGCAGGAAACCCTCAGAAATCAGGGGAAACTCTGATGTGTTATATATGTTTCTACCTTAAACAAAATCTGTAGCCAGGAATCCACTGCACAAACAGGGGGACACCTGTCCCAGGAACAATGGGGCTCTTGTGCCTGCAGCATTTGATTGCAGCTGGTTCAGCAATGGAATTTGTTTCCACAGCAAGTGTGTGTGTGTGAAACAGTGACTCACTGAGTTTGTGCCATTTCAGTGGAAAATCCTGGGATTAAAACTCATCTCATGGGGGAATCTTTTTTAAACTATAATTGATTCAGGAGATAGGCCTATGGAAAGAGCTCCTGTTCCCCCCAGACCAGAAAAAATCCCTGTGAAGATCCTGATTTCTCATCAGAAGTCCAGGCTGAGGCAATAGCTCAAGGGACAGACAGCTGTGCCCCAGGATCTCCAGAGCCTGAGGACATGAAGGCCATGGAGGACACACCAGGACGTCCCAAAAGGGCACACATCTCCAAGGTAAACAACTGAGTCTAAGCTGTAAATGCCAATCATTTTCAGATGGCAGAAGAAAAACAGAAACAAAAATGTCAATAAAGTGCCTGAAGAGGTGGCATAGTTTTTCCCCTTCTATGCTACTTCCCAAATTAAGGGGTTGTGACATAGGGGCTGGCCTGGCAGTTACAACAGAGTCATGTTGCCAGCTGGCATTGCCTGTTTCAGGGGACCAGGAGGGATGGCTGTCACAGGAGCCCTGGGCAGAGTTCAGGTTGCCCTTGATGTTAACTGTCCAATGTAGTAGTGGTCATTTTTGTGTCACAAGGAGCTTGGACCAGGTTTTCAATCCTCTCTAAAATATCTGTGGTGAGTGTGCTGCTGGCCCCATTTCTAACAGCCCTAAGGCATGTCACAGCAATTTCCCTCTTGCTGGGTCCGAGTCACAGAAAAGCAAGATGTGTGTTTAGCAATGTTTGCCCTGCAGCTTTTGCAGGTGCCAGGATTCACTGCAGGTGCTAAGGGTATCATGGTATGTGACTGTGAGCTTCTCTTCAACAAGACACCTTGAGGGTGCCTTGTCCTTGGCAGCAATATAACCTATTCCTGTCCTGTTTTCTGCAAACCTGGTCACCTGCTGCTCCCCACAATCTGGTGATTGAGCCCTCAGCCTGCCATTCTGCATCAGTTTGGAGGGGATTAAATTGGCATGGTTGATGCCCTCGTTGCCCTTAGAGCTTGTCCCCATTATTGCAGTGGCATTGGTCTGGTTTATTGTCCAACCAGGCTCTTCCAGGAGCCTGAACAAGCAGAAAAATGAGGCTACATATACATCCCTGAATGCAACCACTTCTCTCCCTGCAGGCCGGTTATACTGCTGACCTTGTGTTGGTGCCTTCCAGACATCTCTCTGAGGCAACTTAATTCATTGTCTCTGCAGAAAACAAAACCAGCAGCAGGGTGTTTAGCTTGCTTCCATCTGAGAGAGTTTGATCAGCTCAGAGAAGGGCCCAGGGAGTGCCAGGGCCACAGCAAGGAGAGGAGAAATATGTGACCCCAAGCAGGGAAGGGGGAAGAAACAGAGGTGGGCAGGAAGGGCAGGAGGGAAAGAAGAAGGAGGAACTCTTCCTTTCTGCCCCGGCAGGCAGTGCAGCAGGAGTCTATGGTCTGTCCCTACAGAAACAGCTGAGTGGTGTTCCCTTGGCTGTCTCCTTATGGGTTTGGATAAGCAGCAATGCAGGGCAGAGGATGGGGTGAAGAGGGCAGGCTCAGCTTGGTTTAGATGAGTTAGCTGTGGTGGATCCACACCTTCCACATTGTCAGCCCTTGACTGGAAAACCGATCTGATAGAAACCCTCCTTCCTGGCTTTTTGTGGGTTTTGGGGGAATTGGGTTTGTTGTTGGGTTTTTTTGTTTGTTTTGTTTTTGTTGTTTTGGTTTGGTGTTTTGTTTTTGGTTGGTTGGTTGGCTTTTTTTGTTGTTGCTGTTGGATTCTTTTTTGTAGCTTTCAAACAATCCAAACCAACAACACCTGGGAGTGTGGGAATGGGAATGTCAGCAAGGTGAAAAGGTTCCTTAAGAGTGCTCCTGTTTAAGACACTTGTTTGTATCATCAAACTACAGCCTAAAGGTATGAGGAATCTAGGTTCACTTTGCAGGAGAATGTGAGAATTGCACAATGTCAGAGCATTAGGTGTGTCATCAACTTGGTATGTGAGCACAGGGGGATGTTCTGATTATCCTGCTGTTTTTTCCTGTCTACATTCATCATGTACTGTCATGTCACCAGAAACTCCAGACTTCCTGGATTTTGAAGTTTTAAAGCTCCAACCCAAGAATATGTTTAGTTTAAACATCTGAGACTGCACTTAGGCAGCCATCAGAGGCTCAGGAAAGCAAGCAAAAAGTATGTGAGAGGGTATCTGCTCTGAACGAGGAGCACTCAAAACAAAACAAGGCAGAGCCACACTGATCCTGAATTCACTGGGAATGTGATGTTACAAAAGCATGTGAACACATTTCATCTGGCATGAGCAAAGCAGAGCAGGGTAAAGTTCTCCTGTAAGTGCAACCTGAGAGATACTGTGCAAAGCAAAATTAAATGTGGAAACAGCTTAGAAATTTAGTTAACAAGGTACAGCCCTCTTGACTCACCCATCTTCATTCATGTCCTGGCTGTTAACACTTTGTTCTCATCTCTAGAATCCAACCTCAACAATTTGTGTCATCAAATCCCACCTCCACTTACATCCCAAACTCAGAAAAAGATGGCAAAACCTCTCAGAAGCTGCAGCACTGCAGGCTCTTACACCATGTGCTGTTCTCTTTATTTCTGAGAGTGAATTTTGCACGGTCAGCCTCTCAGAGAGATGGGGATTAGAATCAGAAGGACAAAGTGAATCCCAAGCATGCCAGAATTAGTGGGCAGATTACTCTGAGATAAAAGATTTGGGGGTGAATCTGGCCATGCTTGGGGCTTCATTTATTATGTCTCTCACATGGTTTTATGCAGTTTTGCTCACCTCAGCCTTGCAGAGAAGAATGTGTAAGGAATCCAAGCAAATTACTACCTAAATCCACTCAGCATGATATTGTTGAATATAAGGCTAATCTCATTCTGAGGTTTATTAACAATTATCCATAATTTAAGACCTGGAAGGTAAAAAGAAGTGCTCTATTTGATGCTGTTGATGTTTTGGCTGCAGTGCTGTGTCCGGATGTTGCTGTGTTGGAGGGTGTCCAAAGGAGAGCCACGTGAATGCTAAGGCATGAGCAGAGTATGACCTTGTGAACAGGTTGAAGGTTATTTGGTTTGGATAGGAGACTCAGGTGGGGACACAGCAACAGTCTGTCACTTGATAAAGGACAGACAGGAATGTTCACGGTGACAGCTGGGTGAAAGGTGATGTGAAATCACACCATTCAAAGCATTTTGGGGATAATGGAAAATGTGTAACCCCAGGTTAGAAGGACAGTGCCCTTCAGTGGAATTTTTAAGAGCAGGCAATGAAATTGCTGCCATGGGAACTTCTGCCTCCATGTGAGTTTGTGGCAATTTCTGTCCAATGAATGAGTTCAAGGAGATTCAGAGGAGACATGCAAGACCAACCATCTGTGTATCGAGAGCTGTGTTTGGACTGTGCAGTATCCAGTCTTAAGCAAGTTCAGGAAAACTTGTAAATATGAGGAAAAACTTTGCTGTGAGAGTGACAGAGCACTGGAACAGGCTGCCCAGAGAGGTTGTGGAGTCTCTTTCTCTGGAGACATTCAAACCCCCCCGGACACGTTCCTGTGTGATGTGCTCTGGGTGACCCTGCTCTGGCAGGGGGGTTGGACTGGATGGTCTTTCCAGGTCCCTTCCAACCCCTAAGATTCTGTGATTTTGTGAATTCTGGATCACTCCAGCACAACACTCACACTGGTTTAAGCACAGAGGAGGTGAACTGTTCCTACAGCCTATCAAGAGTTTCCTCAAAATTATATTTGCAGAGAAGGGCTTGGGTTCACACTGTCCTCTACATCATGTCACATTTTCCATCCCTGTTGACAAAGCTTATACTTTTCCTTCTTGACCTAATGAGTTTAAATTCCTCTACTCGTTTGTAAGCCTTCCCATGAAATGGAGATGACCTTTTTACATGCTCCAATAGTCAACATGGAAAATGAAAATAATTTAGTCCCAGCTATCTGCAGCCCAGGCTCAATAATACCATGACCACTCAGGACTTCCTGCAAGAAGAAAATAACTCTGCAAGACTCATGTTTTCGAGGGACAGTATCTGGGAGAGGAACCACTCAGCCAGGTAATTCACAACACAGAAATTACTGCCCAGCTGAATGGCCAAATGATCACATCCTTCAAGCAGGTCTAATGCTCTGGGAGCAGCCAACAGAACTTTCTATGAGTATTTCAGTGTAGTCTGGAAAGTAAACGCCTCTAGACCTCCCAGAATTGGTCACAGTTGGACTTAGGGTGGAGGACAGCAATCTGTTCCATCAGTGAGGGTATTCTGACATGAATAAGCTGTAACTGCAATGGTTGTTGGCTAAGTGTTAGGAGAAAGGAGCAGAACAGTCTGCTGCCTTTGGAAAGACATCACAGTCCCAGCTGCTGGCTGGCTGGACAGCTGACCTGCCTGAGAGGACCCCACACTCACTCTAGACATCTGGGCTGCCTCTCTCATGGGGCTCAGTAACAAACTTCTCCTGCACCTACAGCCCTTTCACTGTGTTGGGATAGGAAAGGTCTCCTGAGGACTAACTTTTCTTCAGAGAGCAGATCTCCATCTTTGGCCGGGAGATGACACCTTCCCAGTGTCTCATGGTACAAACACACCTGGTTGTACCAGATCCAGAAGTAATATATTGTTCACATGCTGTACTACCCCTTGCAGCAGGATTTGGAGCTCATATCTTGTGGCCAGACTGCTTCAGTAGACACCCTTAAGGCCCTGTAGCTCATTACTTGAGTTTCTGAGCTCAGGTAAGCTCTGTTCACTCAGCGGGACCTGGCTTCTTCCACCTTATCCTTCTGTTTAACTCCCAGATTTTCACTATCTTGCTACTTACAGGCAGACACATTTGGTAGCCTTTCTTAGCCTGCCTAGCCTTCTCTTCTTTCCAGAGTCTTTGGGACAACATTTCTCATTTGATACCAGAGTTAGTGATAGGAACACTTCCTGGTTCTGCATGCATGTGAAGCACAGTGTTCAGTTCTCAGGCACCCCAGTAGGAGAGAGATATAAACATACTGGAGTGAGTCCAGCAAAAGACCACTGAGATGATTAAGGGGCTTGATAATCCGTCATATCAGGAGAGGCTGAGAGAGTTGGGACTGTTTAGCCTAGAAAAGGCACAGGGGGATCTTTCCAATGTCTACAAATAACTGATGAAGGGAACTAAAGAAGAATCCAGCCTGGATTGACTTATTTGGTAGGGGACAATGTGTGCAGAAGTGTACATTGACACAAACATTTCTTGATTAGAATACACAGTTATCCATCCTCATGCAGCCATCCCTGATAGAGGTATTTCATCCCTGTTGGCTGAAACTTCTGTATTCAGTGTCTGGGAAGGTGGCCCCTCTTGTGCAGGGGTGCAGATGAGCACACCTTTGCCACCAGCAGGAGGAGGACAAGAAGCTCTGTAGCTGCAATGTCTTCAGCCAGCAGAGTTCCTGTGAGGTGAATATTAGTCCATGGCCTCAACTCTTGGCCCCCTCCTGGGGCTGTGAGATTCCTCCTGGGTCACCGAGGCTATGGCCCCCCTGTGTGCTCAGCCTCCCATATTCTGCTTTAAGAGGTTTGCCAAGACCCAGTGTAAAAGCAGTTCACTCTGTGGTTTTCCCCTTTCTTTACACTACCTTTCTAATGGGTAGTGGTTGCTTCATGTCATGGACAGTTTTGCACTTGGTTGGATCCAAGGATCCTCTAGCCCAGTCACTTCTCCAAGGTGACTATAGCAGAGGCCTTAGAGAAGAGTTTTGCAAAAGGCAGGTGAACTTGCAGCAGCACATCTTCAGAATGTTCTTTCCACCTCTGGTTGTCAGAGGCACAGGGACTTCTGGAGGCAGAGGCAAGACCGTGGTGTTTACCAGCCCTTCATGGGAAAGGAAAGTGTCAGACATGCAGGAGCAAGGAGGTCTGTGTCTCCTTTGTCTCCTTTGACTCTGCCGCTCATTGGAGTCAGATTTAGTCCTTAATTGTCGCACTGGATGGTGTATTTTCTCCATGGCCTTGCAGCAGCTTACATCACATTAACATTCCCCATCAGTTGTCTAGGCTGAAGAGTCCCATGTCATTTTAGCACAGCAGTCATCCCACCTCTCTGGCACTTGTTCTGCTCTGCATCTTTCCAATTGGGCTGTATCTTTTTTTAACTTAATCAAGCTCAATTGTCCCTGTGCCAGCATTTTCCTGTGGTTTAAGTAGCTCTGCCTCCCCTTAGACATACTGGATGAAAGGCCTGTGGTGGTGCCCTGAGGTGTGTGGAGGTGAAAGATGCATGAAGAGAGGAACCAGGAGCTGCTGAAGTCAGAAGGTGTGAACGGAGCAGGTCTACCTGCTGGTACAAGACACTAGCTCCATGGCTGCCCAGTAGCTTCTAGCAGCTGAGCCTGATAGGTGCACCCTTTGCAAACTGCCACTGAGCTTTTTTCACAGTCTCAATCTCTGGAGCTAAAGCTTTTGTTTTCAGTGACCATCCAGTTTGTTCTTCCTCAGGAACAACAGTAGAGCTCTCCCTTCTGTGCATAAAACATGACCTTTGGGTAGTGCGTAATAAGTTGGATGATCAGATGATGTTTGTTTCAGACAGAAAACACACAATGACTTTAAGAAACACACACCCAGGCACAACAATATTTCATGGGAGAGTTGGCTACAAGGGGAAAGGGGGGGGGCAGGGGAAGTTGCACTGACCTTAGATAACACATCTGAATGAGAACAAAAATAAAATAAACACAAATTAATCAAGGACTCCAAATCAAGCTGCTTAGTGATAAGGATTCAAGCAGGCAATAAACAGGCTGTGAGATACTTTCTCTGTGATGTTGGAGGAGCTGTGTTATTCCAGCTTTGTGCCTCACATGGTGCTGGGGGTTGATCTGGCTGGTATGTTAGTCTGTAGGACTTGAGCAGAGGTTTCATTTCCAGGGGGCTGTGAGGGCAATTTTGGGGTTTTTTGTGAGTGAAGTTCAAATGGATGGCCCTCATAACTGAAGGGATGAGTGCTCCACATGACACATCAATATGCCAGGCTAAAAACAGCTGTAACTGAAACCAAACTGAAAAAGGCAAAAAAAGAAAGCCCTGCCTAATCCTTGTCCTCTTCCTGGCATTTTTTCCTCTCCTCTGCTTATGAGGTTCTGCTCAACTCCAGCTAAATGCTCCTGCTTGACCATTGTGTTGGACTTTTGCAGAAAGAACAAAAACTAAAAAAAGTAAATGTGAAACAATGAGTTCCAGGGTGCTATTCCAGCTCTTTGCATGTAGCCTAGTACCATGTTTTGAAAAGCTGTGGAAAAGCACAGGCCAGTGCACATTTGCTCATCTCTGATAGCTGGGATGGGAGAAAGGACATAGCCATGAACTTTCCCTTCTTCCCCTCATCCTTTTTGGAGCACCTGCAGGTATTAGTGGCAGACCTATCTAGCAACTAGCACTAATGCAGCAGGAGATCTGGTGCTCAGCACTGTGTGAGAACAGGGGAGGTGGAAGGAACACTCCATGTGCTCCCATATCCACATAGTGAAGAGGGAGGTCTGACAACATCCGTTGAAGTGGAATTTCCATGGGCTTCAATGAGTTTTGGATTAGGTCCCTAAGTCAGGCCAGCCACGGGTTACTTCTATAGACTGAAGTATTAGAAAGTCTGATGACTGCATGCTTCCTGCTCATTTCATTTTATTAACCTCTTGATTTTTTTCCTGTTATTGCTGCAAGCACAGCTGGCTGTGTAGGAAGCTACTGCAAGTTGTGTAGGTGTCAGCCATTTGGGGTCTGTATAATCCTGCTCTGGACAGCAGGAGTTTCCTGCCTGAGGGCCTGTTACACCTATCAACAAAAATGTAGAAGTACAAAATAGCATCCACATTTTGTACAAAGAATCATGTAAGTGAAGGGAAACCCCCTAGGTGAGTGAAGGCAAGTCTGTGTTGTCCATATCTCAGAATCATCCCCTTCTATAATGACCAAGCCGGAAAGAAAAAAAAATACTGATTGTTTTTTTTTTTCCACTGATTCCATTTCCAGCCTTACTATTTTTGTACTGGTCTGTCTTCGAGAGCACAGGATGACTCAGAAATGCTAATAGTGCTAGTATTTAGCTTCTTTGAAGGCCACACTTGTGTATGATGTTTCCAAAATAATCAGAGCTCTTTGATCACCATCACTGGCAGTAGGTGTGTGAGATCAAGACAGAGTATCATCAACGTGGATGGCTCTAGTTTGTTTTAATGATGTTCAGAACATTTTAAGGAATACTAGGCTTCAGCCAGATGCTTGGCCTGGGAAAAATGACACTGCACTTCAGATTTAGACAAGGGATGACCCAGCCTTGTAAACCCCTGTGGTGCATGTTGGGCTCATGTGGTCTGAAAACACAGCACTGCAAAGACAACATGCACTGGACACAGATTTGCTTGTGAGATCCAGCACTGAGCTGGGTTATGTGGGTGGCATTTCCCAGGCCCCAGAGATGCCTTCAGAGAGCTCAAACAAATACCTGTCATGAGATGTAGGACCAGAGTAGATGACCTACTGAAGTCTCTTTCTGGCTTTCTTTTCTAGGAGACCTGGTCAATAGTTAGCTTGCTCCCTGTCTTATTCAAAGCCAGGCTTCACAGAAGTGATTCAAAGGACAGAATGGGCCAGGAGCTGTTCCCAGCCAGCAGCACAGCCTAAGCCACCTTGTGTTAATGGGAAAAGGAGAGCTCAGGCATAGGGAGGTCAGCTGTGCCCTGATAGATCATCTCAGGGAACAACTCCAGCCTTTCATGCTGCACTGTTGCTGTTGCATGTGTTCCCCCTAATCCTAGAGCGACCTGAGGTAAAATGCATATTTCAAGATTAGAAGTATTCTCCAGTTTCTCTGCCCTCAAGGGGATGAGCTGGATGTCTAAATTTGGTGGCATCTCCCATGGAAAATCTCAGAGACACCTGTGTTTCTCTCAGCTGACCAATCTGCCTTACTTCATTAGGAACCTCCTCTGCTTCAAAACCTTTAAAATCATCTGCACTCACATTAGGGACAAGGGAAGCCTCCCCTAACTGGTGTCAGATGGATTAGGTCTTCACCAGCTTGGGTACTATGATGCTGAAACAGTGCTGGAGCCACCCTGGCAAGGTCACCTAGAAGCAAGTCATTTAGGACAAGAGCAGGCAGCTTCTGAGACAGATTTGCATTAGTAGCATAGAAAACCTCCCCTGTGAGGACAGGCTGAGAGAGTTGGGGCTGTTTAGCCTGGAGAAGAGAAAGCTCCAGGGAGACCTTATAGAGAAGCTACAGGAAAGAAGAGGAGGGTCTCTTTACCAGGTAGTGTAGTGATAGGAGGGAGAATGTTTTCAAACTGAAAGAGGGCAGAGTTACATTAGACATTAGGAATAAGATATTTCCTGTGAGGGTGGTGAAACACCAGAACAGGTTACCCAGGGAAGTTGTGGCTGCCCCAGCCCTGGAAGTGCTCAAGGCCAGGTTGGATGAGTCTGGTGGGAGGTGTCCCTGGCCATGCAGGAGGCTGGAACTAGATGATCTTAAAGGTCCCTTCCAACCCAAACCTTTCTATGATTCTAACATCTGGAGTGTCCTTACTGAGACAAGGGCCAGTGGCTATAAGTAGCAATTGGATTCTTTAAGCCATAGGCTTGAAACACTACAGGTAGTGAGAGAAAGGAAGGAAGGAAGTGCCATCAGTCCTGTTTTACAGCTGGAGAGACTTGAGGCATGCACAGGAACACCTGGGATCTCAGCCATAGATCCAGATTTTATGGACCCCATGCAGGAATTTAAAGAATTTCTCCCTCAAGAAGGAAGAGTAAGACCATTTCAAGAGCAAGGGGCATGTTGTGAACAGCCTGTCATAAGGCACGTAGGGGCAGCTTTGCAAGGAAGATGGTTTTCACACACTCAGCCTGATGGTGGTGGAGGGCCAAGCCTGTGGTCACAGGAGCAAGCTGAAGCAGGAACTCTAGTGGAGCTTTTCCTCTGTGCAGGAACAATTGGGGGAAGCTCTGCTGTTTTGAGGAATTTCCGAGGACAGTAAATGACACACAAGATCACAGCTCTAGTATGTTTCTGGGGAAAGCATTTGGAAATCAGTGTTTCAATTAACATGTACATGGAGAACACATACAACTCTGCTCCTCACAGGCATCCTCAAACCTGGCCTGTCACAGTATTTCCTCTCCTGTTGAGGTGGGTTTAAGTTAAGCCTGGGTTGACCATGTAAGCAGACACTTGCTATCTCTGTGCTTCAGTTCTCTGCTGCCAAACAAGGGGGGTATTAGCTATCCCTACTTCACAGGGTGTTTGAAGAGGTCCTGGGGCAGGAATAACCCATCAGTGCTTGCAGTAACAGCCTGAGTGAGAAGTGTAAAAATGCCTGGAAGGCAAATGGGACACAGCTCCCTTTTCAGCCAGAAGGAAGGATTTCAATGCCAGGAGAGCTCCATTTTAGGTGACTTTTTAGTTCTTCCTAAAACAAATATTACTTTGTGTAAATCAGCTGATTGAGATGGCACAGGGGAGCTAAAGCTTTTTTTTTTTTCTGGGAGGGAAAAAACATTCTTATTCAACAGTGGTTCATTAGGTCTAAAAGGTGAGATAGGCATCCTAGTGTGGTGGGTTGACCCTGGCCTGAAGCTAAGCACCTCTGCAGCTGCTCATGTGTTCCTTACCCACTAGTGGGACATAGTGAGATGGTAGGAAGAGCAAAACTAAGAAAACTAGTAGGGTGAGATAAGTACAGGTTAAGAAGGGAAGGAAAGAGGAAAGAAAAAACAAATGATGCAAAGGTGGTCACTTACCACCTACAAGTAGATGGTTGCCCAGCAAGTCTCCAAGCAATGGCCACCTTGGAAGACAGTCCTGCCCTTCCCTTGCCCCTGTTTTTTAGTGCTGAACATGATGTCATATGGTTTGAAATATCCCTTTTGTGAATTCAGGTCAGCTTTCCCAGCTGTGTTCCCTGTCAACCATCAGCCTACTCACTACAGAGGCAGGTTGGAAAAAAGGAGAAAGATTTGATGCTGTGCAAGCACTGCTCAGCAACACCTGAAGCATTGATGTGCTGTCAGTGCTGTTTTAGCCACAAATCCAAACCACAGCACCTCAGGGGCTGTAATGAACAAAGTTAGTTCTGTCCCAGCCAGATGCAGTACTCCCATCTTGTTTGGTTTGCTCAGTTGGGAGTTTATGTTGGAGAGGGGAAGGCTTTTGGGGCAAAATCATTCCAGGCTTCCACAAGGAATAACTGAAGTTTGCAGAGAAGATATGGGCAGGGTGAAGAAATGATGGGTTAAGGTTACAACATCCATGCCATGTCACAGGATGGTGTCAGAGTGAAACCTCTCTCCAGGCCACCACCATAAGCAGCCAAGTATTCAGAATCAGCTGCAAACACAGTAGAAAAAATCCTTAACAAAGTCCACTGGTGAAGCATTAGAACATGCAAATGTGGTGCTGTAATTACTCAGCAGCCTGCCACAGTGAGTTAGCTGCTCTGCAGGAATTGATCTTTCCTGCAAATAATGTGGAAAGGATCATTTCTTTATCAGAGAGAAACAAGCCATTGCAAATCATCTTTTGCAAGATATTTCCTGTGCTCCCTGTTCCTGCACACCCACCTCGTGCCTTCCATTTCACCCACTTTCCTAACAGAAGCCCTCCAGCCCACTGGAGGAGCCATCAGCACAGCTTCTGCCCTCACCCAGTGCTGGCTCAGTTCTCTCTCAGGATGCTGCCAAGCACAGATAAGGGGGATGAGCTCCTGCTCTGCTACCATGCACAGCAGGTGGTGGATCAGGTGAGTTGGTGGCTGGAAACTGCCCATAGGTCTGATGAGCATCCTGCAAGATCGTTTGAGAAACAAGCTCTGCATGACCATGCAATTCTGGTGGATTAGCTCAGGAATTGCAGTTGGACCCCTCTGAGATAATGGTCCTAAGAAATCATTTAATGGAAAACTGGAAATGGTTTTCTGAAAGGGGTTTGGTTTTACTGTAGTTCCATCCCATTTGATCTTGAAAAGCCACGATTCTTACACCAGACTGAGATTAATTCCAGCAGCAAATAATTTCAGTTTAAAGTGCAAATGCATTTCAGTTACGTTGTACAGATACAGCCCCAAAACTAAGATGCCCTCACGGATGATGCAATTCTCATCCATGCTGGCCTGCTGTAAGCCCTTGTTCTTCTGACAATCTGCAGGTTGCAGCCATGAGCAGCAGCAGAGAGGCTTTCTCGATCAAGATGAATGGGTTAAAAAAGGAATTCTAGTAAAGGCTGCACTGGTCTTTTGTGTTTTAACAATGAGAGGAAGCTCTGCCTAGTTTGAGGAATTTCCCACGTCTCCAATTCAGACTTTGGAAAACTGCTTTATTAAGCCTGCCTAAGAGGTGTTAAAAAAACCAAAAATAATCAAGGAGATGAGGACAAAGATATCTTCCCAGAGCTTACGTATGTTCTGTTTGTTTGTTTTCAAACCTGGATGGCCAGAGGCAAACTGAGAGGGATCTAGGGAAGTTAAATAATGACAAATGCCAAATACTGGGTTCCTCCTGAGCTGGCTGAGCCATTGCTGAATGCAGTCAAGTGTCACTGCTATGCAGATGCTAAAGATTTGCTTCTGTATTTCCTTTAGGTATCATTTTGTTCTGCAATGTTGCCAGACAAGACAGGGTGGATTAAGTGGAATAGATAAGGAATTATTTTCAGTCTGAGAGGAAAACCTATGGGTTGAAAAATGCCATTTTCACCATGCAACAGCAAGTGATGGAGCAAGGGGAAAGGGACCCTCAGGTTTTCAAATTCCCAACATCCTTTCCCTTGCTATTCCCTTGCCTGATACAAGCTCATTGCCTCCCATAAAACTGCCAGTGAAAGCAAGAGCTACAGCATTCAAACAATTACACTTTTCTCCCCAAAATGTGAAAGCTCCTTATGCACGTAGGTGAGCATCCCTTTCCCACTGACAGGGAGAGAGAAACATGGTTGTACAAGGTCACACCACAGCTGTGTTTTTTTTTCTGAATTACCATAATTTAAGCAACCAGTGGATAATGCTTCACCTGAGATGTCTGGATGCAGCAGGACTTTTAAGGTTAGAGACACAGATGGGTGTGAAAACATCAGAGGGCATCTCTGCATGACACTGACCAGTGGATAATGCTTCACCTGAGATGTCTGAATGCAGCAGGACTTTTAGGGTTAGAGATAGAGATGGAGGCAGAAGGCATCTCTGCATCTCCCCGACACCAAGCACTGGCTACACAACTCCAACACAACACTGTCAAACTGGCTTGCATTTAAGCAGCTCAAAACACAGGTAGAAAAGAATGGAAACAAGATCAACGCACAGTATTTATCACAGCACACAGCAGTGCCTCAGCCTGTGGCCATAGGTGCCCTGAGTCCCTCTCCTGTCACCAAGCATCACCTAATATGAGACTGAAGGGGGATGCAAGAGACTGCTCTTAAAAGAAACAAGCGCACCATTGTATACAGCTGACAAAAATGCAGAGCCTGTACCAGCATTGCAAATCCCAGCCACTCTAAGCATAAAACAAAGTGAAAAAATTCCAAATGCTATTGCAATTGATCTGTTTGGTTTTGTTGGGTTTTCTTCTGAAACTATGTAGCACAGCCTAGGAGGTAATACATGCAGTCCAGATTAGCACAGTATTTCTGTGAACGTCCTGCTTTACCTCTGCAGCCCGGAGCTTTAACTAAATTAGTCATAGCCTCTGTTAAAATTCACTAGCCAAGCTAACAGACAGTAGCACTTTGTCAGAAGCTTGAACAGTTTCCTTCGTACCAAAGACAAAAGCATCCCACAGAAAACTGGCAACTCATCACCACAAGGCGCAACTTGCGCTGGTCGCTGCTCTGCCAGTAGAAACCTGCAGCAGGTCAACTGGTCATGCAGAGCTTGACCCCCAGTGTCCAAACCTGGCCCTGAAAACTCCTTCAAAGTGCCCTCACCTGCCCCAACCTGTTAAACCACACGAGGAGACCCGTGCTACACTTCACACTCATCCTCCATACCTGTAGGGCAGCAAGTGCTGGTCGTGTCCAAGTCTATTCCAAACTTCTCTTCCCAAACTTCTCCTGTGCTGGGGAGGAAACATCCAAGTGTCAACTCCTGCCTCGGTCTCTGCCCTTTGTTTTCCCAAGAGCTGGAGACACACCTGCTTTTCCGCGTGTGCTGCTGGTTGTCGGGCTCGAGGGTTTGGTTTTGTTTTGCTTTTCTTTTTGGAACAAATTAAACAGCCCGTGAGCAATTCCCAGTAAGTGAGACCGAACCTTTTGGCTGGTGGTGATTTAATCAAGCAAACCCCGTGACCTCCCTTTCCTGTGATCAGTGGGAACTGATCCCTTCTCCACCAGCCCAGGGTGGAGTTGCAGCTAAAAAACACAAGCCTGAAAGCACTGGGCTGGATGGGCAGGGCAGATCTTCCTTCTCCGTTTGTTGTGTCAGAGAACACGGTAATTCC
>NW_009954102.1:6290548-6314111 GCF_000747805.2 Chaetura pelagica | reverse complement strand
TTCCTTCTCCGTCTGTTGTGTCAGAGAACCCGGTAATTCCTGCTTGTCTGAAACATGTAGGTGACCTCTGGGCTGGAAGGAACCTGAGAAATATTTCCTAAGCAGTTTCCTGCCCTGGGGGGGAAAGTGGATGCAAGGGACGCTTGGGTGGGGGTGCTCACAGAGCTGCTGGAGAGTGCAATTTCAAGATGAGGAAAACACTTTTTTTGGTTTATTTCCACACAGGAGTGTGGAAGTAAAAGAAATTACTTTTGTTTTTCTTTTCTTTTTTTCCCTTTTTTCAACCCCCCCCCATTGTAAGAACAGAATAGCAATTTCCTAAACACACAAACAGTAAGGATTCAAGCCACCCACTTAACAAATACACAGTTACACAACAGAATTACAGAGAAAAATCTTTTCAGAGTAACATACCTGGCACCACCTCCCTCATGTAAGATCTGGTACTGTCTTCCTTTCATACCCTAACGTGGATTAACAAATATTCTGGCTCTGTTACAAACTTCTTATTATCTCCATATAAACATCATCTAAATCATCACCTTGGAGCCATAAACAAGTCAGGAGGCTGAAGACAACAAAAACCTGTATCACAGAATATAGCTGAAAAGAATAACTGTAATTCCTGTAAAAGTCCAGTAATCATTAGAATGAAATACAAAGCATAGGTCTTAAAAATTAGGCTACTAGATTAATTAATTTTTTTAAAATAAAACCTGCACATCTTGCTTTTCTTACCAGTTCTAGTGATTCAATGCTGACCTACTCTTCACTACCATCAAATTTTTGCAGCCATGGAATTTCTGAAGGTTTTTTAGATGCTCATTAATAATTAAATAAACAATATAGGCCAAGACATTTATTTGTTTGTTTGTTTGTTTGTTTTAAACCCCACACTATCTCAAAATTAAATTTGTATACACAGCTTTTTTTTTTTTCTCTAGGGTACACTGTTCTAAGAGCCTCAGTTGTCACCAGACACAGTGACCTGGAGTCCCAGTTCTGTAGGTGCTTCTCAGGCTTTCAACTACAGAGCATTTCATGCCGAGAGGTGCTGAGATACTCTGCAAATTAATACAGGAGAGCCTGTCCACATGGAGCCGTGTCCAGCAGCACCTCAGCGATGCAGCCGTGGCTCAGGGGGTCCTTGCGAAGGTGCAGAAGAAATCTTGTCAGGCTTGGGCACCCAGAAGGACAGTCACCCCTGGAGTCATGTCCAAACTGAGCAATGCAGGTCGTGCTGCCTCACACCGGGGCTTTCAGAAGGGGATTTTCATGCACTAGCCAAACGACTGCACACCAGGAAGGTGAGGATCATTCCCCAGGGCTCAGTCGTAGTGCAGAAGTTATGATAAAATGATTAAATGAAAACACACTGTAACGACCACCTTGCTTTTGTCTCTCCTGGCTTTGCACTACCTCTGATGTTCCTGCAAAATAACACACTACAGACTGTGGCCCAACATCAGCACAGGGCATGTGATGTCTGTGATGTATATTGCTTTCTGGAGGTATCAGCTTCTTCTTCTTGACTAAAAGCAGCTAAGAACAGCTAGTGTGTCTGTGTTTCAGGGTCTGAGTGGAGTGTGTCTGGGCCATCTTTCTGAGCATGTCTTAAGTAAAAAATTCGACACAGGACTCCAGACTCTACAGGTAGTAACATCATTTTTTCTGGACACAACAGGAATTTATTTTAGTAACTTGGTGTCTCCATGCAGAGTCACTTTTTAGTTACTCTGTCATGATCCAGTTCATATTATAAGAGCAAAAAGGGAGATTTGGACATTTCACTGTTTAATTCACCAAACCCACGTGCTCACTGACACACTCTGTTTTTTCCACATGAAGCCTGGGCTGTGTACCCCATCTTTACATGCTTTCAGTTAATGAGGGTGATCCATATTCCCTTATACTTAAAAGCAGCTTCTATATCTAACAGCTGTCACTTAATTTCAGTGGACTTTTCAGTTTCATTCCCTTTAGTGCTAGAATTTTTATTCCCATTTATCTCTTTCTGCTGATGGAGATGAGAAAAATATGATAGCTGGGACAACTGGGAAAGAAAATGCTGCTGAGACACTTTGTGGCAGAATGATTGTTTCTTTAAAGTAGAGCACCTGAGTGACTGCTTTTTTAAGTGTATAAAAAGGGTTTATGGTATGTTTATTGTTCATACCTGTTTTCCTGGCTTCTTTTCCCATCTGTATCATGATTTGCTGGTGGGTTTGGTGTTGGGTGGAAGATGATTTCCACACCCATGTTATTTTCCCAGGTTTCAAAACTGTTCCTGTTCAACACTGATAAAAGTTTAACACCTTCAGGAAAGTCTGGGGGAACTTTTACTGCCACATCTGGGTGCTGGAGAGAAATGGGTATTCTAGAGAACGGTTGGATAAGTATCTAAAACAACTCAGAAGGAAGTATCTAAACCAGTTTAGACTAGAGATACTCTCTATGGAAAAATAGAGAGCAACTTGAAAGTTAGCTTAGGAGTAGTTACCAACGTTGCTGGCATTTCCAGTGAAGTGAGATGAACACTACTCTTTGTGGAAAGACCTTGCTGCAATTAACGTATCATTATTTGAATAAAACCCACAGGAGAGCTGGAGAGGGACTTTTTACAAGGTCATAGAATGATAGAACAAGGGGGGAGCAGTTTCAAACTGAAAGAGGACAGATTGAGATTAGATATTAGGAAGGAATTCTGGAATTCCCTGGAAGTGTTCAAGGCCAGGTTGGATGGGGCTTGAAGCAACTTGGTCTAGTGAAAGGTAGGGGTTGGAACTAGATGATCTTTAAGGTCCCTTCCAACCTAAACAATTCCATAATTTGTTCTATGATTAAATTATGCAAAATGGAATGGCTCTTTGGACTTCAAGATAAGAGCTGACAGGCACAGATCAGCAGCAGCATCCAACAACAGTTCCATTCACCTAAATGCAGCCTGGTTCTTAGGCTGGACATGCAGTTTTGAGGGGAATGAGGAAAGCCTGAACTCCTGATATTTGAGCAGGCATGAATAAATGCCAGGTATGCCTGGGTTTGTATTAATCTGGTTTAGAGATTAGGAAGGGCTTGCAGAATCTCAGAAGAGTCCTGTCTTTTTTGATTTTTATTTTCCCTTTTTGTGTTTGGTTTGTGTTTTTTTTTCCCTTCTGTATCCTGTGCTCTGTCTTTGCATGGCAAAGCTTAATCAGTTTGTGCAGCACTGAGCACTCTGGGTCCCTGCGGACATCTCAGTACATCCATATCAGATAGAAATCATTAAATGCCAAGGATCTGTTGGAAGATGATCTAGCAGGTATCTCACAAGCCTGTCCTATCATCACAGGCTGTCATGACCACCAATGCTCTCATGTGTGTGGAGACAGCAAAGGAATATTTCAGCTGTCCTGGTGATCCTGGCAGAGAGCAAATTAACCTTTGCTCATATGAGGGACAACAAATCCTGAATCGTTTAGCTCTAATGTGCTGAGAAGGAAGGAAGTAATGAAATGTCTCATTATACATCTGACTTGAGTAATATATTTAGAACTGACAGTAGTGCTGAAGGCTGCACAGTTTCATACCAAAAGGAGCGACGTGCTCTGGACTGTGTCACTGCAGCCACTGGTCAACTGAAACTACTTACCTGCTTGAATAAGGTCCCTAAAGATTACTTTTCCTTTTCCTGAAGCACCAGGAATTCATTGCAGTGATAGAACAAATTATTTGAGTATTCAGAGTAATTAATTCATATCCAGGCTTATGGGTTACTTTCAGGTTTAGGTGACTTGGGTTTGTGTTTGGGTTTTTTAGGCTAATTACCACACCTGTATGAATTTCACCACAGGAGAATGATGACTACAATCATGTGTAATGCAACCATAGTGTTGAGAAGGCACAAAATGCTAAATGGATAATTAGTCTTCTAGACAAAAGCACAGACAAAGTAAATGTGGAAAACTAAAGCTGGATGAATTTAATTTAAAAACAAAGGTCCATCTTTTTAATAATCCAAGCAATCAACAGTACATGCAAAGTTCCATGCAGTTCACTAGTACTTGGCACATTCATGTCACAGCTGGCTTCTTTCCTGCATAAGGGGCTTCATTTTTCTTCATTGTTGGGCTTAGATGGAGGTACAGCAATTTGACATCCCTAACCCAAGACCTGGTCTTTCAACCTCTAGACTTTCTGGAGCTCTTTTGTTATTATCTGGGTGCTTTAGTAGCCTGTGGTTTTAACGACCTGCTTTGTCTGGTTTATATAAAGCTTCACGTGCTAAAAGCAGTATTGACAATAGGCAACCAAGGACCTTCAAAGCTCATAGGAAATCCCAGTGCAGAGACCCAGACCAAAGTAGGGACTCCTGCAGAATGGTGGGGAACTCATTGAGGCCTTGTGAAAACCAATAGAGGAAGAGGAAAATGCCTGTAACTGGTAGCCTTTGTGTTCATGGGATTGTTGGATTTCCCCTAGAAGAAAACACATGGTAGTTCCTCCAGGGATTTATGAGTCCCTACCCACAAAGCACAACCCACCCATCCCTTTCTGAAACTTCAAGCAGCTTCCTTTGGGGTAGCTGGGCCTTATTTAAAATGGCTGGCTCCAAGCAATGGCTTGTTTTCCCATCCTTTCTTCTGACAATGGACAATGAAGGAAATCCTTTTTCATGATGCATTACCAAACAGAAGTGGTCACCTGAGGGCTTGGGTGTGGAGACCTCTACAAAACTGGATCCTACATAATGTGGGGCTTGAGGACTCCATACAATGCAGTGGGGTATGGAATTCCACTTATCCTTGTAATTACCTGCGCATAAAAGTCTTCATAGAAGTAATAGCAACAACACAGAGAAGTCCAGCAGCCAGAAGGATACTTTGTGATTAAAATGTACAGACACAGAGGTTGTATTCCAAGTGGTAGCTGAACATACACAGATTGGACAGGACAAGGACACAAGAAATGGTCCTGGTCCTGGCATGTCAAAAGGACAACCTAGGACAACGCTCAGGGTAGACATAATGTGTGCAAGAGCAGACACCCACAGAAGGAAATAGAAAAATGTTATTACCTAGGTGGTGCCATCAGTGAGATGGCAAGAACCCAGGTGGGGATGAATGGAAGAAGATATTTCCTGGAGCTGGAATCAAGCAGAACTCACAAGATTTAATCAGGGCATGAATGGGAGATCTTGTAGAGCCAAAGCTCCAGTAGTACATAGACTTTGGCATGGGAGTGACCTGATGCACATGAAGAATCCAGCTGGGATTGCTTTCAGGTCCAAAACCTTTCTTTTGTATGGTCAACATGGTGGGGAAGTTGATGTCCTAGGTTATGATCCCAAAAATTGTATTCTTCTCCTGGGCGAAAAGGAAGGGTGTAGGTAGAGAGCTCCAGCTCTTTTTCTTCTCATCTTGTCCCCATGACAGGCACAAAAATGGGGAGGCAGACTATTTGTGTACTGCCTTTTCTGATGTTCTCATGCTCCTTTTACTTAGTACTCTATTTACTTGATTTATTTACAAGAGAGAGGATGCCTTATGTAGGTAGGTATTGGGATAATATACTTGTCTAGGAAGATGTGGAATTAAAACCCTGGCTCTGACAGCAGATGTCATACATTATATTCAAGTACAATACCTTGGGGCATTATCCAAAGTGTTTTCTTTGCTTAAGAAGGTGAAGAAGAAATGGTCTGCTAGCTTAGAGGCTCTGAAGTGAAAAAATGTGGTCTGTACATCCATTATTGATTCACATTTAGCACGTGCTGGCTGAAGTACATGTCAGTGGGTTGCATGTATATTTAGTTCATGGATTTGCATATTCTTCCCAGTGAAAAGAGACCTTTCGACCCAGTCACAACATGTTTATGCATCAGGCTGGTTACTGGTAAAGAGCATTCTGGTCATACAGCAGCTTCCTAGTCACCCTTCTGCTCTAAATGTCCGTCAGGTCACCACAAACCTCAAGTGGGCATCAGCCAGAAGGGTCAGATCCCTCTGTGAGAGCCATGGAGTCAGCACATAGATGACTAGAGGTAATCAAGCCCAAAGAAAGGCAAATACAAAAATGATTTATTCATTACAGCTTGCAGAGGGTGTGTGAGGGTGTGTATATATATATATACACACATATATATATACATATATATATATAGTCCGTTCATTCTGCAAACCATTTCCTCTTTTGCATAGAAAATTACTAGGGAAAACAGAAACCTTTGTATTTGGTACAATTCCCCTTGAAAGGCACTTTTCCTGTGTGAATCTGATCACAAGTGAGACATCTTCATCTTCATACATAATCCCTGACCCACAAGTCCAGCTCCCAGACCTGTTCTTTTTTTGTTTGTTTTTGGTTTTTGGTTGGGTTTTTTTGTTCATTTGTTTGTTTGTTTGGGGTGTTTTGTTTGGTTGGTTTTTAATCATTTTATTATTTTTTTTCTGTCCTTCTTTCCTCTTTCTGCTGTTGCAAAGAGGACAATGTTGCTGCAAAAGTTCCCTGGCCAGATATCCACAGCACTTTTTAAGAGACAACCCCATCCATGTGTACTGAGAGAAGCAAATTCATTTGAGGAAGGGTTTTTCTTCACCCACAAGCATACTCTGTATATTGCAATGTTTGTTAATTCCTTCCTTAACGCCTTTTAGACTGATCAGAGAGTTTCTCTGAAGGACAGAGATCTCATTTCAAGTCATCTCAACTCTGGTAAATTCCTATGTGTTTCCTGTCACAGGCTGGGCTAAAGGACAAACACCTCAAGGACAAGTAGGTTTTGTTTGGCTGCTCAGCAGCTGGAAAGATGTCCAGCTAGCCAAACACCAGTCCAGTGGTTGCCAACTATATGGTGAAGACTTTTGTCAGGTCAAGAGCCAGGCTGAGCCAGGCAGGAGACATGAGATGACTGATGGCATCAGGAACGAGTGAGAGTATAGAAATGAACATTGGGGTACTGTGGGGAGATAAGGGATAGGTCTGTTGGAGATAGAGGAGAGCATTGGGAACAGAGGCATAGAAAGGACACAGAAGTATTACAGTGAGGTCTGGGACAGGTGTGGTGGTTTTAGTATTGTTATGGTAAGTATTATAGGGAATATGGTGGGACTTCAGGATATTGCAGTAGAAGGTGTTGGATATAAGGAAAATATTAATTACTTCTATGATTCATAAGAAAACTTCATCTTTTTACAGTTCTATGCTAAGCAAGTGGGAGCTTATTAGAGTCCCAAATGTTCCTGCACCCTAATGACTCTGGAAAGAGAAACCCAAGCCAGTTTCCTGGGTGGGAGACACAGCAATGAGCTTAGAGCCAGAGGGGAAAGACACTCCAGCTCCAGTGGAGGAGCATTTAAGCTGGGTTTTGTCAGTGTTAGTGGAAGGGGAGTGGTGCTTCACCTGAGTGCCCATCTTCTAACAGAATCTTCCTTGTTTGCTTATAGCTGTGTGAGATGGGGAAACCCTGCCCTGTAACAGCATTAAGGTAGGGAGCAGCTTGTTTTCTGGGTAGAGTAGAAGGAATTTGGCACAATTTATTTACTTATTAGAATGCTGACAAATGCCACCTGCACCCCTCCCAAAAGCATCCCTCTCTCATCCACCACCTGGTAGAATTTTTGCACTGTCATGTCATTAGGGTGGCTGGATAAACTTGCTCCGAGTGTCTTTGCTTTGTGTCTGATCCATGATGTTCACCAGGCCATTAGTTGTTTTTTTACTTGAAATAGAAGGGCTATAAGTAACTGAATTCTCTTGCAGATTGGAACCACCAGCAGATATCCCAAATGCTGGATAACACATTACCATGAACCTTCCAAGTGCTTTCAATTGGTATGGAAGTCTCCAGCACAGCTTCTGGTTGACTTGCAATAGTGTGTTTCCAAGAAGTGAAAAAATTCCAAGGAAAGCAATGGAAAAGCACTCACTGAGGGTCCTACTATTTGGCTTACAACTGCCTGGGTCAATGCTTAACCACAGGGGAAGGAGAGACCCAGTGCCAGGGAGCAGCAGAAGCTGGCTGCTCCGTATGGCAGGAGCTGGGAGCTGGCAGAGCAGTGACCTCACTGATAGGCACAGTCCTGTGGCTTCTGAACAAGGAAAGCAGACCATGTCTGGTGATGGTGACTGGATTTAGCCACAAGCCCATAGTGAAGGCACAGGTCCAAGGTGAGGCCAGGAGGTCACTTCAGCAAGTCAGTGCTGGGATTAGCAGGGTACAAGGCCAAGCACAATCAGATGTGCAAAAATGCCTCTATGGTATGCAGTAGTGCTGGTCTGATCCCTCAGGCTAAGCCTGGTATCTTTGTCACCCATGCAGAGCTGATCCAAGTGTTGCTGAGCAACTGCAAACTGAACCTGAAAAGATTTGGGTGAGATGAGTGGAGTGGCCTGGCCTCGTTCACATCTCTTGGTTGTGCTGAGACTGCATCGTGTTGGTCTTTCTGAGGTAGAACAGTTATGGGTGTGAGGTGCTGGGTCTCACAGCAGTTTTTGCTGGGAACTCCTTGTGCTTTCCAAGGTTGACAACTGCCCAGCCAAAACCCAGTGCCTCTAGGGATGTGAGTACTTAATTGCCACTCAAGGTGCCAAGTTCTGTGTACATTATCAACACCTCTCTTAAATACTCTGAAAGTCCTGAGCAGCCATTGCCTAAGCCTATAGATACCTCTGCCTGCTCAGATTTGCAGATTTCTTAGAGTTCTTTCTGAGGAGCTTGGCCTGGACCAGGTCCAGGCATCATCCATGTTGAGAGGCATTTATGAGGATTACAGGCTGTCCTTGGCATAGCCAAAAGTCTTGGTCTGCATATGCATTTTCTGATTTCTTCAAGACTTGTTTCCTCCTGGTAGCCTTTCAGATCTCACCTCTAGAAATGTCTGGAAAGCCAGTGGGATTGTGGCCCAGTATGGACACCTCACCTGTAGAACAGATCTGGAGAGAAAACTCTTGCTTCACATCCCAAAACCCCTCCAAGAGAGAACAGGGAACACAAGACAGGGCAATACAGAACTATCAGGTTAACCCATCCTGAAAATGTCATTTATGGATGAAAAAGGGTTGTTTGTTTATTAACAAACACACCTGGCCCTGCTATAGTGCAGCACAAAGGTGGTTCTTAATGGTTAGCACAAAAATGGAGAAGTATCATCAGTGGACTGTGTACATGGAAACAAACTCTGATATTAAGTTAGGGTGTGCATTCAGGAGGATCAGCTGACCTTGGACACAGCTGTGACCTTCTTATTGGTCCCAGCTGAACAGAAAGGAGAACAAATCTTCAGCTTGAATTTCCTCTTACAGCAGTTTTGCTCCAACACACACCATTTACATTGACACAGTGTAAATCCTCTGTTTGCAGAAGTGGATGGAGAGGAGGACCAGAGAGATGGACCCCCTCTTCTGGGACCTTTCCTCCTCAAGTCCCAGACCACTGATCTGCTGATCCTTACAGAAAGGCTGATGCATGGCAGGATCTCCTCAGTCCTATTTTTTGAGTGCTCAACATGTCCAAAGGACCAGGGAATGGAAGCTGAAGGTAGCTGAGATTAGAGATAGTTGAATGCTGGACTTGCCCTTCAGCTGAAATTCATCATATAGTGTAAATATCCTGTTCTGGGGCCTTAAATGAGACTCTCTAATAGGGTATCTAAGGTAAGGAGATATAGGAAAAAATATTTTGAAGTAAACAAAATGCTTCCTTTGAATTATCCAATAACTGATGCTGGGATTGTAACAGAAGCTTATCACTGGGTGTTGAT
This sequence comes from Chaetura pelagica, assembly GCF_000747805.2. Taxonomy (NCBI): domain Eukaryota; kingdom Metazoa; phylum Chordata; class Aves; order Apodiformes; family Apodidae; genus Chaetura; species Chaetura pelagica. The sequence goes on along the minus strand of NW_009954102.1, from coordinate 6,304,371 downwards.
GGTTCCTCTCACCTCTGCTAGCTGTCAGACAAATCAATGAAAACTTAGCTTTTACAGAACTTGAGCACTGGGAGAATATTATCCTGGGCCAAGGTGTTGCAAACCTTCCACCAAGCCCAGAACTAGTTCTTGTTGCTGGTTGAGTATCCCAGGCATCCAAGCTGTGGATCCCAGGTGCTCTGGCTCCCTTGCAGGGGCCTGAGACACCCTAGGGACTTTCAGCATGGGAGAGCTCTGCTGGCCAGAGTTTCCCTGGAGTCATCACTGCTGGTGGCTGACAGGCAGTGAGAAAGCAGGGTGGCTTCATAATCCTGTCATTCTTTCATCCATACTTTTGTGGAATCAGACACGTTTCCACCAGACTTCATTTGTGACAAAATAACATTTCTAAGTTCAAAAAAAACCACAAACTCCACAGAGAGGACCCACAGGCATTCAGGACTGGCTTTTCTCCTTGTTCCCATCTGCATGCAAGGTTGATCCAGAGCAACCCTTCTACCTTTGCCTGGGTCAGTAGGACATTTCCTGCAATTATTCTTTGCCCGTTATCCTTCCTGTTACGAAAGGGAAGCTGGCAAGATAAATTTACTGGGACTAGTCTACACTTGAAAGCACTGGCCCTATCCTAACCCCAGCAAGGAATGTGGAGGGACACATATTGTCACCTGCACATCTCAGAGAGGTCTCCAGGGGATGAGATAGTGCTGCTGGCAGCAGGTAGAAGAGACATGGGGACTTCATTGAATGGAAGTGGCACATCCCTTGTTTTCTCTCCTTTTCCCAGATCCCTTGCACAGCATCTGGCTCAGCACACTGCTGACTTACCCAAATCTGTCACCCTCATGGTCCCAGCACCATGAGGCAGGGGGAAATATGACATGGTGCTGCTGATAGACATGACAGAGGCTGCTGGTGTGTAAGCAGGACCCTGGGAGCTGTGTGGGCAAGTGTCTTGAGCACAGACTTCATTAAACACATCCCTCTGGCCCCACTGATTGCATGGGCCTTGTGGTCCTGGGGTAGAGATGGGTGGGCTGTGGGATCTCTCTCCACTGATGCTGTCTGTTGCAGGATGTGTCCCAAAGGAGAAACATCATTCCCCCTCCCACTAGCCAGCACAGACCAGAGCCACCCACTGCTGGTGGGGTTAGCCCTGCCAAGGACTGTATTCTGCTATGGAGCTGTGCTTCCCAACTATTCATGTCCAACTGCAAGGGGCCATCGGACAACACCATTTGTATACACATGACCACAATTTCCATTCCCATGTCCAAGTATCAAGGTCAGCTGGGACAGATGCCAGTCCCCACTGATTTCTGAGAAGAGCAGCTTTTGCTTTCTCCTGTTTCAAAGCTTTAAAGTTGTTCAGATGCTCTCTGTGGAGCACAGCCCAGCTTTCACATTGGTTCTGCTTAAAAACACACATTGATTTAGTTCAAAACACCAGCAAATCTGACCAGCCTGAGCTGAATGCTCAGCGGACTGTCAGTTGCAGGTTGTCAGGTCAGACTACAAAGGATGCTCATGGGATGTCTCTAAGAGACCTCAGATGAGCAGACTCTGTTTGTCTTCTCTTGAGTAAGCAGGTGTTACTTTCTGATAAGTGGTCATGATAGAAGCAGGAAGGAAAACCTGAGCTATGGTTGTCCACCAGCATTGCTCAACCAAGCAAGAAAACAAATCTTGCTTTTTTATGCCTCTGGGAGAGCCAGGAAAGCATTTCATCCAGCCTGCTCATTTTAAAGGGAAATGTTTCCAAGAATGCAATATTTACTTTGTATGAAACACAGTCTTTGCCAAGTATTGAAAAAGGCAGGTTTAACTCTTGCTGCAGGTGGCCAGTCTGTCTGTCCACTTTTATGCTAGAATTACTACAGAAATCTGAGTTTTGTACCAGACTCAAAATTTGCCTGGGCAACTCCAGCCAGCACTTGGCATCCTTTCTAATTGAGGCAACAAAGACATGCAGCACCAAGTCAGCAGCAATATTCAAATTCTCTGGGGGACAAAGCTCTCTGAATAACACAATCATCACTTCATCCCCTCCCTAGTTTTTTAGCTGGCAAAAGGTCTCCAGCAGGACTATGTGGCAACTTCCCCCTGCTGTAGGTGAGAAGGGCTCTTGCTGCTTCCCCTTCCCTGACTTCCAGCTGATGCCCTGCTGGGACAGCTGGTTCAGCTCACTGAGCTGGCAGGAAACCTCACAGTCGTTTGCTGGGCTGGTTTGTGGCCAGTGTAGCTGGTGGATGAAGGAACCGGGTGAAGGAACACTTGAGATACCAAGGAGGGGACATGTTAAGAGCATGAGGGGAAAGGGTGGTCAGCTCTGTCCAAGCCCTCCTGTGTCATATAGAAGAGAGGAAAAAAAGTCAGTGCAACATTCCCATAGGAATTATCCTGTTTGAGCAGTTTCATTAGAAAATCTGCATCCTCCCTAGCTGAATGTTTTACTGAGAGAGGAATTTTGCCCAGTTCTACCAAGAAGTTCTTGTTTTATGCAGAGAAGCAAAAGGTTCACATAGAGACTTCTCAGACACAGCACCAATGACTTTTTTCAGATGTGAAGGACAAAGCCTTTTAAATCAGTTCATTGCTCCCTTTTGGAGCTGTGCAATTCCATTTTGCTCCCTGGGTGAACAGAAAAATTGCTCTGTGTTGTCAGCCCAAGAGGCTGCTTTGTACTGCAAATGGATTTTCCATCAAGAAGGACCCTGTGCACATGTGAAGTACTAAGGGAATAAATTAACATCTTTCTCACACTGGTCTTTGTGCAGCACTTCTCCTTGCAATTGCAGGGCTGCTCCATTTGCCCCCTGCTTTTTTGCAGCCATCAAGCAGCAGCTCCAGCTGTGCCTCCAGGCCTCATCTGCTCCATGGGTACAGCTCCTGGAGAGCTGCTGGCAGCTCAGTGAAGCTTTTCTGCTCCCAACATGAGCAGGGACTGGAGCTTGCCTGGTGCTGCAAGTGCATAAGCACCTTCAGGTGCAGAAGGACCCTGGGGACAGACAAGGTCCCCATGGGTGTCATGCAAGCCAGCTCGTGTTTATGCAGCAGCACAGATGTAGATGGGCCCTTTTTTTTTTTTTTTTCAAGCAAGGTTCTCATTAATTTTATTCCTGCAGCAGCTCTTTGCATGCCAGAGCTGATACTCCCTGTGCAGTCACAGGGAGGGTGAGTTCTCCCTGGCTTTAGGGTAGCCAGCAGTTAATTGTATTTAGTAGGAAGTCACCAGAGGTGGGCTTAGATATCAGGGATCTCTAAGAAACCCCCCACCTTGAGCCCCCCCAGCCAGAAACCTATGAAAAGGAAACCAAACTGGGCACTGCACTTCCTGTGGGTTGGCAAAGGATGAGTCAGTTGATTGCTGCAAGTGCATAAGCACCTTCAGGTGCAGAAGGACCCTGGGGACAGACAAGGTCCCCATGGGTGTCATGCAAGCCAGCTCGTGTTTATGCAGCAGCACAGATGCAGATGGGCCCTTTTTTTTTTTTTTTCAAGCAAGGTTCTCATTAATTTTATTCCTGCAGCAGCTCTTTGCATGCCAGAGCTGATACTCCCTGTGCAGTCACAGGGAGGGTGAGTTCTCCCTGGCTTTAGGGTAGCCAGCAGTTAATTGTATTTAGTAGGAAGTCACCAGAGGTGGGCTTAGATATCAGGGATCACTAAGAAACCACCCACCTTGAGTCCCCCCAGCCAGAAACCTATGAAAAGGAAACCAAACTGGGCACTGCACTTCCTGTGGGTTGGCAAAGGATGAGTCAGTTGATTTAACAAACAGTATTTTTTCAAAGGAAGAAAAGAAAATTATAACAGGAAGATAATGAGTAACACAGGATACCTAATCACTTCTGCAGACCTTGATCCTAAATGGTTACTGCCCTTATCTCAGTGTCCCCAGGGAGGCAATTTCCAGATCAAAAGCTGCTGAAGTGGGTTGGTGCATTTCTAGTGCCCTGAACTGTGCAGGTCTCTGAGGACTGACAATGTCATGGTGTGCAGTGGATTGAGGGAAGCAAGATGCACAGGAGGAAAGGACAGATCCAGCACAGCCAAAATCAGCAGGTTGTCCTCCTAGAGAGGGATGTGGGGAGAAGGCAACGCCTGCCAGCAGTTACACATCACCTGTCCATTGGTGAGGGGCAGTTCTGCCTCTTCTGCTGCCCACCCTGACTCCCCAGCTGGCAGCCGGGGATGGGCTTGGTCCAGCATGTTTGTTCCAGTCTGCTTAAAACAATCCTTGGTATTTATGGCTGAGTCAGAGCCAAAACCATGTCCAACACCCACTCAGCTGGCTCTTCTCTGAGCTACACAAATCAAATCAGCCCGTAATTGAATTCCCCTCTGTTGAGGCAAACTGGAGCTGGAGCACTGGGATTTCCTTTGATTGTTCCCACTGGTGAAGCTTTCATCCAGTTTCGCTCTCGCATCTGACATTTCTTAGTGACTTCATCTAGAGCTGCATGCAAATCAGCTTAATGAGCTAGGGCTGCTCTCAGCTGGGCGAGGGGGAGGTAGAACATGAGTGAGGTGTGTTCAGGCCCTGACACCAGTGTCACCTCCTGCCAGCAGCTACTGTAGATGTGAGACTCGGTGGCTTAGACTGCTCTTCCCAGGTGCCACCATGCGTAGTCATCATCTCAGTTGCCCTAGGGATAAACTGCAGGGCAAGGACCCCCACGAGCCGTGGGAAGCTTCTGCTCTTCAGGGAGCTCTGTGCTGCATGTGGGTGCTGCTTTCCCCATCAGAGGGTGATAGGGAACAAGCAGGTGCCCCCAGCAGCTCCCCCATCACGCGGAGGGATGTGAACCCCTGGTGTAATCCAGGGGGGCTGGAGCTGGGCTATATCACCTCTGCCCAGAGGCCTTCCAAGGCACCTCCCCAGTTTTGGCTTCTTCTCTGTCCAAATGGCTGGTGCAGGTTGTGCTGCAGGCCTGGGATAGTGGCCAGGTTCAACCAAGAGTCCAGGTCGTCAGACAAGTTGAAATGATGAGGCAGGTGCAAGGTCAAGCCACAAAGTCAGCCTGCAGGTCAGGGTCAGGATCAGGCCTGGTGAGGGTAACCAGGCTTAGCACACCCCAGGGGTCACCAGCCAGGTCCATATGGACGAGGCAGGTCTACAGGATGGGAAACAGCCCTTAGCTGTGCCATCCCCAGTCTGGCCCCAAGTCCTGGTAGCCAAATCACTAAAGGGAATGTGATGAGGGTGCTGCCAGGATGTAGTTCCAGGTGGAGGAGATGTACCCACAGCAGCATCCCACTGTCACCACAACCAGACTGCAGGCACCCCCCACTGACCTTCCCCTCAAGCCTGCAGGTTTTAGACAGGAGCTCAGAGGAAGCCTCTCCTAGAAAGGAGCTCACCCCAGACAGCTCTCCCTAAGTCTCCCAAAGTCCCACAGACACCTTGTTGCCCTTCCTCCATCCCGTAAGAAGTGACAAGAAGGAGCAGCATTTTCCTGTCTGTGGTGACAAGGGACCATTCCTGGCCACCTCCACCGCCCTGGCTGCTTCCCAGCTGAGGTCAGCCTGCCACCTTGTGTTGAAAGCTGAGGGCTATCAGGATGCTTTTACTTGCTGGTTTGCATTTAAATCTCCCCTAAAGCCAAAAGCAATGAGGAAGACCTCGAGAAGCTTAGCTCTGGGGGGGAGTCAGGGGTGCAACAGAAACTGTCTCAGTGTCCCCAGTCCTGGCTGTGCTGGCACAGTTGCTTTTGTGACTTGTCTTGTCCTTGAGTCTGACCCATAATTTGAAGCACTCATGCCAAAAGTCCATGGAAGTTCCATTGCTTTTCTTCACTGGACACTGAAGACATAAACATGGGCTCCAGAAGCAACGTGTGGGACATCAACAGCCACTGAGTGCTGACTGGGGCCAGGCCAGATGCCCAGGACATCTCATATAGCCCTTAATACCTGTGTGACCCAAGGCCTCCAGGTCCTTACAGACCTCAGGGGCTTCATTTCAAACCAGACCCTGCTTGCCTTCAGCTTGTCTCCTTTTATTTCCTCTACCTTTAACAAGCATGAAATGCTCATTAGAAGGTATATGTGTTTATAGGGTGTAAGATTATTTCCAGATTATTTTTTCATTTTTCTAAGTACTCCTAAGAGTGTGACAAATTCTCCTCATAAATCCTATTAGTGGTTAATGAACCCAGAGGGAGATGTGCCATCATCTTGCTGAACTCTGCTGTAGCTTTCTACAGAGGTTCTCTTATTTTCTCCTGTCTTTCATGTATTTTTTTCTTATTTTTCTTTCCACCACCATCAGCCTTTCTACCCTCCTTCTGCTCTTTTCCTGCTGTCCCTGTTCTTACTGGAAGAGGTGTTATGTACTACACATGCCCCATTCATGGGACACGCAAACAGAACCCACATGATGTGCAGATGCTATGCAGGATGGCAAGTCTGGGTAAAACATTCACCAAAAAAAGCCTGTTTTCCCAGCTGTATTGACTCTTAGAGCTCCCAGCCAAGGGGTGACTGCAGCTGGGTCAGCTGTGAAGGCAGCTGCTGTCATTCAGCTTTCACAGCTGACACGTAGAGTCTGAGCTGGAAAATGGTGATGGTTCAAATCTGGCTTAGAAATGGGGAAAAACATAATTTCATCCTTCTGGCTTTGAATTTCACTTCTTAAAAAGACCTCATCCCTCTTTTTCTTGCACAGGTAAATGATAGAACTGTAGAATAATTTCAGTTGGAGAAGACCTTTATGATCATCAAGTCTAGCCATTAACCCAGCACTGCCAAATCCACCACTAAACCATATTCCCAAGCACCCCATCTACACAGCTTTTGAACACCCCCAAGGGTGGTGACTCCACCACTTCCCTGGGCAGCCTGTTCCAGTGCCTGACAACCCTGTTGGTGAAGAAGTTTTTCCTACTATCCAATCTGAACCTCCCCTGGCACAACTTGAGACAATTTCTGCTTGTTTTCTTGCTTCCTACTTGGGAGAAGAGACTGACCCCCACCTCACTCCAACCTTTCAGGTATTTGAAGAGATCAGGAAGGTTTCCCCTCAGCCTCTTTTTCTCCAGGCTAAAGAACCCCAGTTCCCTCAGATGCTCCTCATCAGACTTGTTCTCCAGACCCTTCACCAGCTTCATTTCCCTTCTCTGGACTCACTCCAGCACCTCAATGTCCTTCTTGTCATGAGGGGCCCAAAACTGACCCCAGGATTTGAGGGGTGGCCTCACCAGTGCTGAGCAGGAAAGAGCTGCCCAGCTGAGAGAGGCTGGGTTTCTCCACAAGCAGTGGTTGATCTCAGGGATACCTACATGCCTACTCAGCAGGTGATGGCTCGACCCAGCACAACACAGTGCTCAGCACCAGCCTGGCAAAAGCAGCTTTTTGGGTCTGAGTGGAAGTATCAGCTGGTTCCTGCAATGAGTTGGATGTCACGTGGCATGTCCCTGGTGTAACCTGCTGGGGTCACAATGAGATGGTGCAATTCTGCCTCGTGAGTGACCACAGGCTGAGCAAGGCAAAGTGGTGCTGCTTTTTCCAAAGCGACTTTCCCCTTTCTTCCTCCCCTGGCTGGGCCAGCTGAGAGTGAGCCTGCAGGATTAGTTCTCCATGTCCACTTAGATGAACCGAAGGAGAGCTCAGCTGCCATGATTGTTCCATGTCAGCAGCAGGCTGCAGATGCAGTCTGTCTGTGTGGCACTCTTTGAATTCTGCCTGGGCACTGAACAGCCTCTTGGCAGCTTGGCTGGAGAATGACTTATGGGTTTGTTTACTTGCTGGGGCTCCAACTCATTTTCAGCACAGACCAAGCTGAGTCAATTTTTCACATTTTGCTGATATGCTCCGTGCCCATCAGGCATGAGGAAACATGCAAAAGCTGCAGAGAGTCAGCCATGTATGTGCAGCCCTTGGCTTCCTTGTTCCTGCATACAAGTGCTGGCCAACGAGGGAGGGAGGTCTATGGCAGACCCTACTGTTTGTTCAAGCCCTGGCTGCTGACCTGCTTATCCAAGAGCAAAACGATGTGTAAGAAGATTAAATCATCTTCTAAAGAAGGTCTGGAATCCTTGCTTTTCCAGTAAACAAGCAGGTAACTGTTTACTGGCACACTCTTGAAACCCAGCCAAGAAACTGTACCAAGTGCTAGCAACCTCAGAAAACGACCCCACGTGTCCTCATAGCAGCAGGTCCTTTAATAGGATGAGGAACAGGTTCAGGGCAGCTTTGCAATTACTTTAACATGCATTAAAAAATCCAGGTTGTGCCTGATCACGGCTTTGTGATCTTTCAGTGGAATTGCTGTGTGGCTACTGACTTGCTCTTGCATCTTTATTGCTTATTTAAGATGTGCCTCTGCTTGGCCTGGAGCTTTGCAGCAGTGGCACTTGGGGCTTCGACGTCCGTTGCCTCGGAAAACATCACATTAAAACTTGTTCATCTGTACAAATCCCAGCCCTGCAGACAGAATTCCAAACACCAGTGGCGTCTTCCTGGATTGCCCATAAAGCACTGCCAGAGCCATCCCAAAGCTGCAGTGCTGCTCAGATCCCTGTCACTGCACTCACCTCACGCTCTGGAAGTGTCCTTCTGGCTTCTGCTTTGACTCAATAACTTCAGTGCAGGTCACTGCAATGCATTTACCTCCACTGCTGCACCAGGATGTATTGACCTCTGCTGTACTATTAAATTATGAAGGAATTTCCTGCCTGCAGGAGCTGGGAATGGCATTGCTCACATTAGGAGGTGTGACAGTTATGTCTAACTGGTGGGGTGTTGCTCCCTACTCTACTGGTACCCAGAACTGCTGGGGGTTTTGTGATAAATGTCTCCTGTCCCAGCTTTGTCCCTCTGCTGCATGGTGACAGGTCTACAGTCATATGTCCAAGAGAAATCTGTGAAATCTTTTGCTAAAAGGTAACTTGGTTCATAGACACTACATGATAAGCCTGAAAAAAAAAGGAGAATTCTATTTTCTCAGCCCTCATCCACAACCAGTGCCATGATCAGGGAGCCATCCTCTCAAATTTGCCCCCAAGCCTCCAAAAATGGGAATCAGAGCAAAGCAGCCTGCCTCCACCTCCAGGTCCTCCAGGGCCCTGTCCCCATGTGCCTTCCCACAGTTCTTGTGCTGGGAATCACGGAGAGAAAACCTAACTAACAGCAGACTTCCTCACACCAAATAGCTGCTTACACATCAAAAGAGGGTCCCATGGAGGAGGTACCTGCCCCTGCCACCTGGCTACAATGGCCTGTGAGTTCCCCTGAAGTCTCAGGAATGCACATGGCTCCCCAACAGCTCACAGTAGGAAATGGTCTCCCTTTTTTATGAAGGTAAAGAGAGCTGCAAGTGAAATACTTCTCTTTATTTCTTTTTCCTTTCAGTTAGCTTTGTAGAAGGCTTCATCCCAAGTTCAGACCTATTCAAGTGTAGGAAGAGTCAATTTTGGAGGTAAACTGAGGTATCCTCAAATCCTGTATGAAGATCCAGGGTGCTAAACTCATGGCTCCGGACTCAGGTGCTGCGAGACCAATAAAAATCAAAGCTCATTGAGCTGAGCCCTGAACAAACCTGCTTGTGTTGACACTGAACTGCCAACATGGTGGCAGATGGTGGCCCTGAATAGCTGATCAGCCATTGTCCCACATGACTGAGTGGCCTCTGGGTGCTGTACTAGGAGCAGAGCAGGACCTTGACAAGCTCATGGCTGGGAGATGAAATCAGCCTCAAGGAGAAGCTGAAGGCCAACCCAACCCAATCCTAGTACTGGAAAAGTGGCACAGAGTATACCTTCATCATTTCCCTGGGCCAAGGACCAAGAACATGGCCAACCCAATCTAGGCTTTCCTTATAATGTCGCTCCCATCTGGACTTTGTTTTTCCACAATCTTTGGCTTTCTCCTTGGAAAAAATTTGTTCCTTTCCCTTTGGCAGCCCCATGGGGTGGAGCTGACCTCATGCAGAAGCACTGAACACTGTGGAGGTTGAGGTGAAGGTGGGTACCTCATCAGGACAGGGCATGAAGCTGGACAAGGGAAAAGTGGGGCACTTGGCTACTTTATGGTGGCACACCTCTTCCAAGCATGAGTGGTGATATAGACCTGTAGACACAGTGTGGGAACATGGGAATATTTTTAGCTTTAAGGTGTGGAAGTCATAGGTGGGCAACTCCTTACAGGTGAATGGACAGTAAGAAGCAGTGGGACAATGCTTCTGAGGCTATAGAAATCTAGTATGTGATGACCTTCACATCTGCTGCGTGCTTTGGGTTCTGGAAACAAGGTCCAGGTTCACAAAGGTATTTAGTAGCATCATTCCTATGTAGGCTCCTAACCTGTGTCAGCACCCCTGGGTGTTTATGCCCCTGGCAGGAGCTAAGTGCTGCTTATTTTTCATACATCTGGCTTCAAGCTGTTGTTTTGGTAGGCGTGCAAGGACCTGGCCTGGCTGGAAGAGAGTAAACAGAAAACACAGGAGTCCTGTGTGGGAGCATCGGTTGGGAGGGACGTTCTGCATCTCTGCCTCCAGCCCACTGAATCACATCCCCCACGCCTGGAAAATGGGCCTTCATCGGGCATGTTCTTGGCTTCGTGCCTCCATGCACAGTGCTTTTTGTGTCCTTGCTGAGGCCCATGAGGCTGAGCTGTGTGCTGGCTTGACAGAGGATGTACTAGAGGCTGGCAAGAAAAACACAGATGAACAGGAGGACCTCACAGGCTTCCAGAGTCTCCAGGGAACCACAACCAAGTCCCAGCAGAAAGACAGAGTTATGAAATCAGACAGATATCTAGATACTAGGCAAAGACTAGTGCACACTGAACTTGAGGCCAGGCTTTCAGTGTCACCCTTCTCCTCCCAATATTTATTTCTCAAGGAAAAAAATACTGGCTTTCTCCCCTGGTTCTAATTGCAGGCAAATGAATGGAATTTCAAAGGATATCCAAACATTTAATTTTGAAAATTTAGAAATGTCATGTGCCTTTCAGCCTCTGCATAGTCTGCTACAATGCACAATGTATGCTAAAGGTGAAGGGAAAATAAGGCAAATAAAATGATTGTAAAAGAAACAATACCAACAAGTCTTACCTGGAATTGCCAAGGCAGGATGATTCAATATGGTCTGGACATTTTTTGGTGTGTGGCAGGAATGGGGAGGCTGAGGTTGAGCACAACATCTCTGGCTCCCACTCAGGCTTTCAATGCCATGCAAGAGCTGTCCTTGCCCATCATCAGCTTCTTTTCAGGACAAGCACTTTGAAGCCCAGTTTTGAACCAGCCCTTGTTTTTTTGTGGTTTGGTTTTTTTGTTTGTTTGTTTGTTGTGGGGTTTTTTATGTGTGTGTGGTTTTGTTTGTTTAATTTTGTTTTATTATTTCTTTTTATTTATTATAATTAGTATTATTATTTTATTTTACATTGTGTGTGTGTGGTTTTATTTTACATTGTGTGTGTGTGGTTTTCTCTGTTCTTTTTTTTCTTAATATTTTTAAATTATTTTTTTTTTTAATTATTATTTTATTTTACATTTGCTTTCCTAATTTTAGCCTCCAGAGGGCGAAAACCCTTCAAAAGACGCTGAGAAGAGCTCCTGCCGAGCGGAAGGTGATCGCCAGCAAAACTGCAGCAGAAAGCCCCGTGTTAAGGAATCTCCCCCACCAGTTTTTGGGTCTTTCAGCCCATTTTTGTGATAACGCCACCAGCGCCCAAGCCTGACCACTGCTGGGAGAGCAGAGCGAGGGGCTGGGTGAGGGAAGGAGAAGGTGAACTCATGATTTAAGGCTTCCTGGGAAGCTTTTGGGATGGTGAAATCTGATGATGCCTTAAGTCAGGTGGGAAGCTTCTCATCACCTTGCCCTGGGAGCTGGTCCACAAGCCAGAAATCCTGGGCAATGTGGGGAAGTCCCAGTGGTGCCAATGCAGACATTGTGCTCCTTTTCAGAAGGATGTAGCAAGGAGTTTCAGGGAAGAAGGGGATTTGCCAATTGCCAGCTTTGGAGGGGGAGGAAAATCCTGCCAGATCAGAGCATCCTGGTGCTCTGACCTGAACCCAGAGCCCAAAGTGGAGAAATAGATCCCAGGACAGCCAATAATAAAGCAAGGGCAGGATGCTTGTTGAAGAGACCCAGGTCCTGGGAAATCATAGAATCACAGAGTCATTCTGTTTGGAAGGAACCTTGAAGATCATCAAGTCCAGCCATAACCCAAATCTCCCTACCATAACCTGATTTACCCATTCAGTGCTTAAGATAAATAACAAAACAGGTCCTTTGCATATGTCTCCAAAGGAACTGGCAAAATAAGAGCTAATGGGAATATCATACTCATGGACAGAGAGGATCTTGCTGACTCCCAGCTAAAACAATATTTTTAAAGAGGGTGTGGAAACAATATGAAAGGAGACAGGAGTAGTTTGGGGGTGAGGAGATGGGAAATGGGGCTGAGGAAGATGACTGAAGGAGAAAGGACACTGCTGGAGATGTCAGTATGTGGAACATTTCAGTGTGTATATATACATCCCTACCAGCTGTGCTATTTGTTTACTCACTCCATAGAGTATGGTTCAATTCTATAGTATATTTATGGTGAGATGTGTGGGCACAGTCCCCAGGCTCAACCCAGGCTCACTGCCACACCACAGGAGGATGCTGCCAACAGCCAGAGGGACCCAGCACCTCTGTGTCCATCCTGGCACCAGCACTGAAATAAGCTGAGCAATTAAATCATTTCCTGCTACATTTCTGTCAAATCTCATTACATGGCACCGAAGTTACTTTTCTGCTTGAGTGATTGCCTGGATTCTAACATGGTGATACTAGATATCCCATCCCTGATGAAATCCCTGGGAATAGCCTCAAAGGGGACATCTGGCAAAAGCTGGAACATTATTCTGGGTATAATAATGGTGTGGATGTGGTCCTGCCTCATATCTTACAGCTCACCATGGGCAGAGGGGGAGAATTTTGGAGAGAGGATGCAGGGAAGGTCAAACAGCTCCTGCAAAGAGTAGGTAAATGCTCCTAGTATTTGAAAAGAGATGGCTGGAGGGGAAACATTGTGAGGCTTATGAAACTGGACAGGCTGTTCCCTGCGTCATCCAACAATACATAGATAGGCAGATGATAGATGGATAGATGGATGGATGGATGGACGGACGGACGGATAGATAGATAGATAGATAGATAGATAGATAGATAGATAGATAGATAGATAATAGAGACTGAGGCTCCAAACAAACAAACAAGATAGTATTTTGTGAAAAGTATACAAACAAGGTCTGGTTAAGATGCAAAATTCCTTGTCAGTGCAACCTTTGGGTATCAAAAGCTGGTCCTGCTCTATCCAGAGCAGTCTGAGTGGTCACAGGAGAGAAACCCATGGAGGGTCACCCAGCACACTGAGAGCCCAGGTGCTGTAGGCATTCCCAGGCCATGAGTGGTCAGAGGCAGGAGGGTTTGTGCAGGTAATGTCATTATATGTTGTTATGCATTTCCCAGACATCTGCTTCTGGTGAGTGTCAAGGACAGGAGCCTGTCCCACTCTTTTACAATTGTGGCATTCAGGATGTACAGTGCTTGTCTCAAACAATCCAAGAGGTAAGTGATGGACTCTGGCACTCAGGATATCTGTTGTCTGTCTTGTGGCATCTGAGAGTTGAACGACATCTACTGACGGACTAAAGACGTGTCTCAGCAACACACCCAACCCCCTCCTGCAAGGAGTACCTGAGAACTGGGGAGTTTAGTGTGGGACATGCTGAGACTGGAGACAAAGGAGTTCTACAGCTGGCACTGGGAGCAGAACATCCAGTGATAACCAGGCCTTGATATGGAAACCACCGACTTAGCAGGACAAGACAA
>NW_009954102.1:6238308-6290484 GCF_000747805.2 Chaetura pelagica | reverse complement strand
GTGGGCAAGGACTGTATAAAAATCTGGGACTATTGGTGCATTGGAAGCACTTTTCCACCTGGAACTACTTCCCCACCGACGACATCGATGACATCGCTGGACTGTGGGTGGTAACTGTGCTCTCACTTGCTGTCCTCTATCTCTGCTTTCTCCTCTCTTTCCTGCCTGTCCTATCCACTCTAGGGACTTCTGTTGTGTTATTGCAATAAAAGTTTGTTGTGTGAGTGACATCTGACCTCGTTTGTGTCTTAATTTCACCATTTGGGATCACCTTTATTTATTAAAATTGCCACATACCCGAATACCGGATCGTGACAATAAACCCTTCAGCTGATGGGAAGAAGCTGCAGCAGATACAACCCTGGCCAGAATCTTTGCATGGTCACCTCAGTTGCACTCTTTCTCACCTTGCTTTTTGTAACACAGGCATGGGTGGCTTCTGCCAGCCCAGATGCTGTCCTTCTGTCAGTCCAGTTGGAGAACCACCTGGAAACAGAACCCCCACATTCATCCATCTGCATCATGCCAGGCCAAGGAGTCTTTCCTCTGCCTCAGCTGCCTCTGATATCTAATAAATCCTGAATTGTTTTTGCACAGTCCAGCATTAACAGCACAGGTGGATCAACTATCCTGGAATATGCATGGCTTTTAGTTGAGAGGAATAAATTATAATAGTACATAGAGGCTTTTTCCTATGGCTAGGACCAGCATATATATATCTTGCAAAAAAACCCCTCCATCTCCCCTTGTCTTCCTTCCCATCCTGGCCAAATAGTTGTACAGAACTGACTTGGGCTCACAAACTAATTCTTTTAAGTTCTGCCTTTCAATTTTTAATTTGCAGGTATGTGACATGGAAAGGGCTAAGCAGGAGCACTGCAAAGCTCACTTTTTTTTTTTTTTCCCCACAGCATTCTGTTTTGAAGTGCTTTGTACTGAAGTAAGACGAGCATCAAATACCAGAGAGCAGCAACAAACCTGTTGTCAGAGCAAACCCACCCTCACAGGATTTCTCTGATGTTTTGCCTTTATTCTGCACTTTGTGTGAATGTTCAAATAACTAATTTTGTTTGGTTTTTTTCTGGGGTTTTGTTCTGGTTTGTTGTTTTTTGTTGTGTTGTTTGGTTTTTTTCCCGTTCCTTAGGAAAAATAAAGTAGACAAAGTTTGAAAGCAGAGAATATGCCAAGAGCTTCAGAGATTTTTTTCTTGCAATGTTTGTCAGGTCCTTCATCTGGAGCTGCTTGGTTTGACAGGCTGTGAACTCCCATTTCTTTCACTAAAGCCTTGAAAACAAGATATGCTGCTTAAACTACCTTAACTCTTTAAACTACTCTAGCCCTTCGCAGGTGTTAAAGCTGCTTAAGATTCAGTTCCAGTTCAGATCAATTCAGAGGCTGAAACTTTGCAGAGCAGCCAAATGCTACAAACTCTCCCGGCTTCGAAATGATCTCAGAATTGAACATGTTTCAGCTGGTAGTGTTTAAACATTCATTGCTCTAAATCTAAGAAATTTGCTTCTAAGTAGGATTGAATTATGAGTCTCAAAGAGATTTTGCAGCACAAAGCCTCATTTGCAGGGAGCCTGAGTAGCAGTTTTAAAGTTATTAATTTGTGCAATTGGGAAATTCCTCCTTGAGCGGCACCTTTACCAAATGCTTCACCAAAATGGCCTTTACGGATCAAAACAGATGCAACTGATTTGTCTTGAATTTCAAACTGCATCAACATGAACAAACTGAGCTGTGTTTTACCTCCCTGGCTGCCACTACCCAAGCTGAGTGCACAACCTGGCAGTGACATGAAGTTGGTGCGGCCTGACTTTTCCGTGCTCGTTTGCTCAGACTCACGGAACCATTGGTGCAATGGGATGTGCAATGACACACGCAGACAGGCACAAACCCAAAGTCGTTGCTGGGGTGAGATGGAGCAAACCCAACCCCAGGCATGAGGGGGGTTGTTTTTAATTGATGAGCAGCATGTGGGCCCCCTTTTAAAACTGCCAACAGCCCCAGGCAGTTACGTGCGTCGTTATGATGCTGTTCTAGTGGGATCGTGCCAGTTTTTAGCCCTCAAGGGGTCAGAGGAGGAGACAGCAGCCTGGGTGAGGAGCAGATACTTCCAGTGCATTACAAGATGCAACATGTTTGTGGCCAAGTTTGTTTTTTTTCTTCCTGCCTAAAGAACAGGACGTGATCTCCCTGGCTGAACTAGGGCGAGATCTCCTTGGGTCACTTCTCCCACCTCCGTCGGGCTGCAGAAGTGAATTAAATATCAAACTCTTCAGCTGAACTGATTAACCAGCTCCAACGTTGCTGAGGGCTGCTGGGGTGGAGGTGGTGGGAAAATGCAGAGGTGTGAGATGTGATGCAGAGATGTGCTGGATGTTGAGCTCATCCCAAACACCCAGCAAAGCCCCCGGGGACACAGGTCTGCAAGCTGGGGGGGTAGCAGAGAACCTGCTCACCACAGCAATGGGAATAGATGACCTCCAAACCACAGTGTGTCCCAGGAGAGCCACATGGTGCTTGATGGTACTTCCCCTGCACCACCTCCCCAGTGGATAGATAGCAGGTGCAGGTCCTTGGCACAGGACTTGAACATCTGCATCCCACAAGGAGATCCTGCAAGTCCTGCTCAGCCATTTGATCAGAAATCATACAATGGTTTGGATTGGAAAGGATCTTTTAAGGTCATCTGGTCCAACCCCCCTGCAGTAAGCACGGACATATTCAACTAGATCAGGTTGCTCAGAGCCCCATCCAACCTGACCTTTCACGTTTCCAGGAATGGGTCATCTTTCAGCTGCTCCAGGCAACTTGTTCCAGTGTGACACCACACTTCCCATAAAAAACTTTCTTCCTTATATCTAGTCTGAGTCTACCCTCTTTTAATTTAAAACCATTTTGAAACCACTACCCCCTGTCCTATCTCAACAGTGGCCCTGCTAACAGCCACTTAATCTCCTCAGACTCCAGCCTGGAACTGGTTACCAGCCTGGCACCAGTCATGGCAGCACTGGACAGCACATACTGGGGTACAAGCACCGTTCATGGTCTTTAATGAGGAATTTCAGGCACTTTAGTGTTGCCTGTCACAGAGGTTTCCCATAGCTTGAGGATGGAGGGTCTATGGGGCACTGTGGTGAGGATTAAATTAAGTAGGATTTTCATGTTGTAACCCCAGTTTGCCAAATGCTCCAAAAAAACAGGATGCACAGGAAAATCACCGCATGGTCTAATCAAGACATGCATTTCTTTTGATCTTTAGGAAAATGTCTCCTCTGCAAGGAAATGGCTGTATATTTGGAGATAGGTGGTGGTTAAGACGCCAGCATTTCAGCTCTGAAAATTGCACCTTGTGCTTTTTAACAGAGCCTCAAGGAAGGGTGAGAGGGCGGGACTCAGGGAATGGAGGCTGCAAACTTTAATGTCACACTCTGGCCACTTCCCTCCCTCCTGCTGGAGCTACCAGTGGGGAGCATCTGGCCTTCCTCCAAAACCCACCTGCAATGTATTGGTCTGAAACTCAAGACCAGGCTCTGAGCCCAGACACCCCCCTCGGAGCAGCGGGGTGAAAATCCCTGCTGCTGGCTGTGGGACTGCCATGGGGCCAGGGCAGCTCCTGGTGGGAACCCTGCTGTCGGATTCAGCCTGGAGGAGGTTTGGGGCCAGCTGAGCAGCCCCTGCCCCTCTTGCAGCCTCATCAAGAAATCCTAAGTGTGCTGGGCTTGCTCGAGCCCGGGCTCTATAATTAGCAGCGCTGCCTCAGCACCTGGATGCCGCAGTGTTAATCACTCAGCTCCTTTTCCAGGAGCTGCTGCGACTCCGGACAAACCAGGGGTTATTTCAGGCGACTCATCCACATGCAGTCTCCCTGGGTGTGCCCACCCCTGCTGAGCACGGGTTTCATCACCCTGGTAAATATCAGTGCTGGGATTCTTTACAGCCACTACCCAGCCTGATGGATGGGTGTCCTGTGGAGACCTCAGTGGATGGCACTGGAGAAGGGGGCTGGGACCTGGGGTCCCAGCCTCAGGGCAGCACCAAGTGCCAGGGTAGTATTACAGGGCTTAACCCCAAAGGAAGGGTTTGCTGCCCTCGAGGAGTATTTTACTCCTTCAAACATCCAAAACCAAATCGAAGGGTTGAGTCCCCCACAGCTATTGTACATACGGTGGGACAAGCATCCACAAATCAGTGAAGCTGAGTGCTGTGTTAGGGTACAAGCCAGCTGCTCTATCACTGCCTTTTCCACAGAAGAAAAGGCCCCCCAGCCATTCCCACCTACATTGAGGTCCTCCAAGGGTGCTGCTGTAGGACACAGCAAGGGAAAGCAGAAAAATATGAAGGGAGTGGGAAAGGACTGTGAAGATGAGGGTGCAGAAAACACAGGTTACTTTTATTTTTCCCATCAAAATAGCACTTGTTTTCCTCACCTTGGAATTACTTGTGCATCCAAGGGGCATGCTGAACTTCTTCCATAGCATGTGCCTGTGCTGGTGAGTTCAAAGACTGTATCTGCTGGTGACCTGACAGAATTTGGTCCTTGCTGGACCAGCTTTTATTTCCCTGCATATCCAGAAAACCTTGTAGGTTCATCTCATGTGCACTTCATCCTGCACACCCATGGCACAACCAAATAGCTGCAGTTACCAAGCAAGTGTGACCCCCAATTTATGTCACTGTAGGAGGGAGAAGAGCCAAGAATCTTACATGTTTATTGTATTAATGGCCCTATTTCTAGGCTAACAGCAAGACCAAGGCAGGTTTTGCAGAAGCCTGTGTGCTTTATCCCAGGCAACAAATCCTGACTCAGCCTGTTACATAAATTATTTATCACAGTCACAGAAATTTGGAGGAGAGAAAGGCTGAATGAGTCCAGACAGGGTGCTTGATGCAAGTGAAGTGAAAGTATAAGCAAACACAGGGCCATGATGAATGGTCCAGATTTCACAAGGTCAAAGCTCACAAGCTGAGCATTGCTAGCACCTGGCTGTAAATGTCACCAGTGTGAGGACCATTCTTGGCCCAGTTTTGGCCCAGGAGAGCTCACACCCTCACAGAGATCTCCTCTGCACTGCTCCTAGGGGAGAACAGGGCCATTGCCTTGTTTATGGGTGAATTTGGATGGCACCACCCCATGCTAGAGGATGAGAAGGGTCACACTGTACCAGCTAGCCCTGGCACTGTTGAGTTTACTCTCCATCTCAAGGACATCAGGAATAAACAGGAGTGCAAAGAATTAAAATAAGCAAGGTTTCCCAGCAGTGAGGGCCCTTCCTTGGATGTCCATGAGGGGAGGGGAGAGAAGAGCAACCAGGAGCCAAGCCCACCAGACAGCAAAGAGCTTCAAGGAGGAAGACCCACCACCCCGTGCAGAAATGTGGAGCACAAGACAAAGTGCAGCTCCAGAACAGGGGCAGGTATTCAACAAATACCTACCTTCTTAAATTGCCATTCACTGTCCTGAGTCCAGCAAAAGCAGAGAGGAAAGTTGGACAGAACTTGCAAGGAGAGGTTAGTGCAGAGGTGGGTGCTATTTCACCTTTCATGAGAGATGTGTGCTGATGGCATGGGGTTGTCTTCATACACTGGGTGTATGATGGATGTCCCTGAGGTCTAGAGCAGCAGCAGCACCAGGCACAGTCCTGGTTTCCTGCACTGCAGCTCAGCTGAGCTGGAAGGGCTCTGACAGGGCAGGACAGACTCACTCAGCCAAGGAAAAGGGGCTCTGGCTCTCGGTTCCTGGTGGGTTTAGCTGTGGCAGCCTAGGAGATGATGGATTCCTCCTCCCCTGTGCTACAGGGTTGAAAACATCCAGATGAGGAGAGCACATACCTGGGGATAGGAACCCCCTAAATGTCGAGGCAGGAGTCAGAACCTCAGAAAACCTGACTTCTTGATATGAGAAAAAGAAAATTAAGAAAGAGAAGGATGTGATCACAGTCTTCAAATACCTCCAGGAGGGAGCCAAGGGGCAGGCAGGGAAGGATAAACATCAGGCAGGGAAAATATTTAATTTAGCTAAGGGAACATACTGGCACAAGAGCAAAACAGGATTATCTGTTCATGGATACATTTAATTAGAGGAAACCTCCCAGCTAATAGGGGGGGGGGGGGAGAGGGGAAGTTGTTTTCAAGATTAAATGTCATTTTAAAAAAGGAAATTGTAAACAATGGCAGCAGCAGGGGTTGGGGAAAAGGTTGATGCCCCATTCTGACACCTCCTTTAGGAGGTCTGACTGCATCTGGTCTAGTTAATTAATCTTTGCTGTCCACTAAAGAACTTTTGGACAGTCCCCAAACTGGCTCTGGTGCATGTCATGTTGCAAGCTGCCAACCAGCTGGCAGAGCTCATCTGAGCTGGAGATGGCAGGTGAGTGCTCCCTTCCCAGAGGGGGATTTGGAGGTGTCCCCATCCTGTAGGATGGCATAGCACCAGTCCATTCTTTTCCCATTGCTGCCAGTCCCTGCTCCTCCAACCATGGTCCTCACTTCTCCCCCCCAGGCAGGGATGTCTCCTTGGGTGAGATATTGTGACTCTAGCCTTTTGGGTAGGGGTGGAAGCATCCCCAGGTGGATTGTGGATTCTATACTTATTAGTATTATTGCTGCAATATTAACCCTGTTGTAGTCAGTGCATTTACCAACAGGCATCTTGAACTTGTTGTGTTTGTCGCCTTAATAAACCACCTTCCCTTTCCATCCATCTACTTTGTATTTGCCACTTTTGTGGATCTGTTCTCATGGCAGCCCTCACCGTGGGACAGACAAACGTTAAGTGGTTGGACACATAAATGCACCTGATCCTTTAGTCATAAACCATTGATGAAGACCTGGGACCTAAGACAGCAGACCAGCCACCCCCAGCACCTCAGTACAGCAGGGCTGTTGGACAGCAAGGGGGCTGGAGTCTGAAATTCTGGGGCTACAATGGGAGGGTCAAGAGGGCTGCTAGAACTATGTAATTTGTTACCCGTAAGGCAAGCCCCTTGTTGTGTGTTGTCTTGGTACAGTGTCTGCAACAGTACCATGGTGTTGTACTTCTGTGGGGTAAGATGGGACCAGGGCTGGAGTCTGAAATTCTGGGGCTACAATGGGAGGGTCCCCCTCTAACACACACACACACACACACACACTTCAAGGCTTTTTTCCTTCTCATGACAGAAGGTTTCCACTGCTTGTGGCCAGCTGTGATATCCAGGTCTGAATCTCCTTGCTACATGGAACTGCTTTGCTTGCAGAAGCAAGAGATCAGCTCACTAATTTCCCATTTTTCTCCTATCAGCAGCCATACAGGCATTGCTGCTGTGGTCTGCATGGGGCAGAGAGAAGGAGCATCCCTGCTCTGGGGAGATGGGACAAGCTGGAGTAAAAGGCAGAAGTGAGTGGTTTTCCCAGGGGGAAACAGAGGCAGAGGCTGGGAGGCTGTTGGCTCAGCTCCAGAGCTGGACATTCCTTCCAGCTGCACTTGGCAAGTTAGGGCAGGAGGAAGGCAGATGGTCTAACCAGGAAGCCACTGAAGACATGGGTTTATTTTCAGCTCAAAAAGTGATGTAATGGGCAAATGAATTAATAGAAAGCCCAGTTTGGGAATGCTGCCTCCAACTGCCCACATTTGCTGGGCCTCAGCACTTCATACCCCAGATCTTACCCATATGCTCCTGGAGGGAGGCTGGTGTGGGGCCTGATGGGCTGACACTTCTCTCTGCATTTCACCCTGATTTTTCTTCTGATCAGTTTGTTGATGGGAAGTTTCATCTCAGTCTTTCAGTTTTCCCACTTGTAAAATAACAACTCTGCCAGCCTCTGCTCACCGGGTGAGCTGGAAGACAACTATTTATTCTTATAGTAAATTAGCAGATGAGGAAAAGAAGCAGTTACCATGAAAAATGCTCATCAACCCATAAAAACACCCTGGAAGATCAATTATTAAATCAATCTAATCCTTGCCAAGTAGTAGCCTGGAAAGATTTGAGCTGCCAGAAACAAAGTCAGGCAGATTAATGTCCTGCCCACAGTCCTGCTTTCCCACTGAGCCTGACAGGTCCTGGCAAAAGCTTCTGTGGCCAGAAATGTATTTTGGGACTAGTGTGCTCACAGAGTAACTCATTCCCTTCAAATTAGATTAAAGCCAAATTAATCTCATCTGTAGTGGGGAGGGAGCAGACAGGTGAAGCTGATGTGGCAGCCAAGGGGTCCCTGCAGGGCTTGGAGCAGAGATGGGGTAGTTGGAGCACGGAGAGAAAAGGGTGTGTTGGCTCAGCTCCCCTGAGCATGGCAAAGCTCAAGGGCAGGGGGCACGGTGCAACAACCATGGGTGGCCAGAAATGCTCACAGCTGCCAAGACAGGCAGGTCCCTCTGCTCCCAGCCACCCCAGCAGGAAAGCAGGCTGTGATCTGCAGTTCCAGTGAGTTAAACTGCCTCAGCTGAAGGTGCCATGGACCCATCATCTGGGAGAGGGCTGGAGGCAGAGCAAACAGTTGGCATATGTGAACTGAGGACCTTCACAGCATCTAACAGCCCATGTGAGGTACTAGAAATGTGCTCCAAGGGGTCAGAAAGGTGGCCAGCTGGCATGCTCTAGCCATGTCCACACCACTTGACCTTCTTAGTCACCCTAGGAGGTCTGGCGTGTTGGGAGTGGTCTGTGGTCAGAGCCAGCTCCAGCCCTGTGCCTGGGAACTGCTGGGAAGCCCAGGCTGTGCCTGTAAGCACTCTAACAACGTGGGAGTTTTACACAGCAGATCCTTCCCTGAGACCATTTAATGTGCTGTGATACATAAACATGGTTCTCTCACAGCATTTTTCTTTCTTTTCCCCTCCATTTTTTGCTACCTTTTCTGTGGATAGTTGCCCAGGGAACATGTGGAGCTGATCAAAACTCAGCTGAGCAAAGCCTTGATCTCAGTCTGAGAGTAGATTAAATTTAAAGGCTGTTCCTGCTTTGAAAAGGAAGCTGGACTATGTGATTTTAAAAGCTTCTTCCCAGTTTAAGTTGATGTTATGGTTCTAAAAAATCCAATAATCATAAAATGTGATTAAACCTTCGGCACATTTTGAGATCCTACAGAGTGATTCTCCTGGCTGTTTGTACAGGTTCACCATATCTTGACCTCAGAGACTGAGGTGATTTATGGATTGACACCAGCTCCACCCCTGCTTCTCGTTCCTTCTGCGGCTCCATGGAATAGTCCAGGTTGTCCCAGGGGGTCCACACAACTTGTCCTGATACTATGGAGGTGAAGTGGTGCACCCAGGAACAGCTAGTTTTGCTGGTTATTCTGTTGTGAAACTACTTCAGAAGATAACCTTCCATAAATGCCTGTCTCAGCCACAGCCTCCTAAATCCTGTTACTACTTAATTGGAGATTGCTTTTACTTTGTGGGCACAAATGTCACACGTCAGTGCTCTGTCCAAGGTGCACAGCCCTTTTGCTGCCCTGAGAAGCTGGACAGTGTTGGAGAAATCAGTCCTAGGTTTGGGTTACACCTTTTGCCCAGGAAAATACGTTCCTGGTACTTAGCAGAGTGCTCTGGATGAAAATCTATCATACTGTGAAGCCCTTTAGAAGAAACACAAGCTCACTGCTGATGTCCAAGCTGGCAGGTAGGCAGGAATCCAGCATGAGCTGTCTTCAAGGAAGGTGCAGATGCTTTCTTGCTGCCTTGTGGTAATATTCAAGAATCAAATAATTTTAAATAATATATTAAAAAAAAAACAAGTCCAAAGCAAAAAGGCTTCATTATTTCATGCTGTAACCTATAGAACCATAGATATCTGGGAGTGGAAAGGACTTCAGGGGTCTCCACCCCAGCCCTCCTGCTCTAGCAGGGCCAGCTCTAGGGTTTGCTCAGGGCTTCATATGGTTACAGCTTCTCCACTTGACCTGCTCCACAGTCCTCAGAGTGGAAAAGGTTCTGCTCAAGTGTTCCAGGGTAGGATAGAAGATTCTGTGATTCTTATACCCATCTGGAGCCTCTCTTGTTTCAATTTAAGCCCTACATACTGTTTAATATAGATTCCAAACTCCTAATGGAAAGCAACTCCAACCCCTTCCAAACCCACTACTGAATTGGAAGAGAAGAAAACATGACAGCATGGCTGATTTTTACAGCAAAACAGAAATGTTTCATCTTGGACAAAAGGTGTTTTGAGGTTAGAGATGAGGTGAGATGAGGAATGACAACACATCCAACAATATAAAGCATTTTTGCCTCCTTGCACTGGAGCTGGATTCATGGACCTGCAAGGGTAGAACACTGCCAGAAGAAAATAACAGGATACATGGCCTGGACATTATTCAGACACCCTCTTTGGGCTAAGGAAGACCTAAATATACATCTCCTCTGTGGTCTAACGACCTGCTTTTTGTACAAAAAATTGGGCAGAGGTCCTGCTGGCTCAGCTTCCCACCAAGACCTGCTGGTGCTGACCAAGTGGCTCCTGCCTGTGCACTTAAAGCACAGAGACAAGAGCCTTGCATGGCCATAACAGCACCTAAATTAGCAGAAAGGTTGGTGCACATTTCGGAGACCCCACAAAGATCCTGCCTGGACTGCTGACCAGCATCTTCATCAACATTCAATCCAACATTATTCAAATGCTTCTGTTTAATTTTGGGGTTTTTCCCCCCCCCTTTTTCTGGATTATATGGATTAAATTCAGAAAGGAAGGGAAGCTGGGAGGGGGGGGAAATTCAATTGGCAGTAGAAAGGAAACTGTAAACCTCATAAATGTTCACATAGTGAAGAAGCAGCCAAGTCCTAAAGGCTGGTTTGATAAACATGTCAGGGGTTGCCACCACTAGACAACTACTTGATGAGTACATAAATAATGGCTTCTCTTACTTCTCCTCTATTTTCCCATTTCCTACCAGTTGCCCTGGAAACTCCCCCATTGCAGTACTCTCTGGAGCAAAGTCCAAGAGAAAAAAACCCAGCAGCAAAGCCTTCATGACTTCCAAGCTCATGACCAAGCAAAGTCAGAGGAGGATTTCTGTGCAAGCAATCCCTGTGCCAACATGCCTCCTCCCATGTGCTGCCCAGCTCAGCCCCACAGCCCCAGGGATGGGCAGAGACCCCCCCTGAGCAACCCCTGCATCCCACGCCAAGCCCACTGGGCATCGTCGGGTGGCATCACCACCCATCTCCCCACAGGTTATTCATACAAAGGCTGCACAGATGTCTCCTCCTACACGGAGACTGTGTTGCAATTCACCAGCAATTATCTGATATAAAAGGAGCCGTAGGGCTGAATAACCTCCCACAAGACCAAAAAAAAACAAGTCCAAAGCAAAAAGGCTTCATTATTTCATGCTGTAACCTATAGAACCATAGATATCTGGGAGTGGAAAGGACTTCAGGGGTCTCCACCCCAGCCCTCCTGCTCTAGCAGGGCCAGCTCTAGGGTTTGCTCAGGGCTTCATATGGTTACAGCTTCTCCACTTGACCTGCTCCACAGTCCTCAGAGTGGAAAAGGTTCTGCTCAAGTGTTCCAGGGTAGGATAGAAGATTCTGTGATTCTTATACCCATCTGGAGCCTCTCTTGTTTCAATTTAAGCCCTACATACTGTTTAATATAGATTCCAAACTCCTAATGGAAAGCAACTCCAACCCCTTCCAAACCCACTACTGAATTGGAAGAGAAGAAAACATGACAGCATGGCTGATTTTTACAGCAAAACAGAAATGTTTCATCTTGGATAAAAGGTGTTTTGAGGTTAGAGATGAGGTGAGATGAGGAATGACAACACATCCAACAATATAAAGCATTTTTGCCTCCTTGCACTGGAGCTGGATTCATGGACCTGCAAGGGTAGAACACTGCCAGAAGAAAATAACAGGATACATGGCCTGGACATTATTCAGACACCCTCTTTGGGCTAAGGAAGACCTAAATATACATCTCCTCTGTGGTCTAACGACCTGCTTTTTGTACAAAAAATTGGGCAGAGGTCCTGCTGGCTCAGCTTCCCACCAAGACCTGCTGGTGCTGACCAAGTGGCTCCTGCCTGTGCACTTAAAGCACAGAGACAAGAGCCTTGCATGGCCATAACAGCACCTAAATTAGCAGAAAGGTTGGTGCACATTTCGGAGACCCCACAAAGATCCTGCCTGGACTGCTGACCAGCATCTTCATCAACATTCAATCCAACATTATTCAAATGCTTCTGTTTAATTTTGGGGTTTTTCCCCCCCCTTTTTCTGGATTATATGGATTAAATTCAGAAAGGAAGGGAAGCTGGGGGGGGGGAAATTCAATTGCAGCAGTAGAAAGGAAACTGTAAACCTCATAAATGTTCACATAGTGAAGAAGCAGCCAAGTCCTAAAGGCTGGTTTGATAAACATGTCAGGGGTTGCCACCACTAGACAACTACTTGATGAGTACATAAATAATGGCTTCTCTTACTTCTCCTCTATTTTCCCATTTCCTACCAGTTGCCCTGGAAACTCCCCCATTGCAGTACTCTCTGGAGCAAAGTCCAAGAGAAAAAAACCCAGCAGCAAAGCCTTCATGACTTCCAAGCTCATGACCAAGCAAAGTCAGAGGAGGATTTCTGTGCAAGCAATCCCTGTGCCAACATGCCTCCTCCCATGTGCTGCCCAGCTCAGCCCCACAGCCCCAGGGATGGGCAGAGACCCCCCCTGAGCAACCCCTGCATCCCACGCCAAGCCCACTGGGCATCGTCGGGTGGCATCACCACCCATCTCCCCACAGGTTATTCATACAAAGGCTGCACAGATGTCTCCTCCTACACTGAGACTGTGTTGCAATTCACCAGCAATTATCTGATATAAAAGGAGCCGTAGGGCTGAGTAACCTCCCACAAGACCCCAGGTGCTTTTCCAACCTGGAATGTCAGCAGCCGCCCCAGAGGGTTACAATTAATTCCCCATTAGGATAAATTCCAATTGGGCTGAGGTAGGAGGAAAGTGCACCAGATACTTTGTTCTTCTGCAGGGAGTTCCTGCAATTAATGGGGAAAAAAATTATATATATATTTTAAAAATAAATAAAAATCCTAAGCCTCATTTGCACTGGAGGCATTAAAAGACCTTTGAAGAGCAGAGTCATGCAGTCCTGAGGATGCCAGACCACACTGGAAATATCTCCAGAGGGTTTTATCCCAGCAAACACTGTGACCTTAGGAGAAGACACAGTTTTCACTCCTCGTGTCCAAGCTTGCAGCAACCAGACTGCAGTGGCTGCTGGTTTGTGTGACCTACACAGCAGGCAGAGCAAGGGAGCACAGCTGCACTCTTATCTTGCTTTCTGTCCCCTATGGTGTTCAAAGGGTCTCTCTGCTACAAAGACAGACTGGAGAGTTGGGGTTGCTCAGCCAGGAGAAGAGAAGGCTCTGAGGAGACCTTAGAATACATGAAGGGGCTACAGGAAAGAAGAGGAGGGACTTTATATAAGGGGATGGAGTGATAGGATGAGGGGTAATGGTTTTAAACCAGAAGAGGGTGGATTTAGGTTAAACATTAGGAATAAATTATTTAATGTGAGGGTGGTGAGACACTGGCTCAGGTTGCCCAGGGAAGTTGTGGATGCCCCTTCCCTGGAAGTGTTCAAGGCCAGGTTTGGCCTCCCTCAAGGATGGGGCTTGGAGCAACCTGACCTAGTGGGAGGTGTCCCTGCCCATGCAGGGGGGTTGAAACTAGATGATCTTTAAGGTCCCTTCCAACCCAAACCAGTCTGTGATGACAGAGCAAGAGAGGCCAGGCAAGAGGCAAGGCCAAGCTGCACACTGCAAACCTGCACCTTTCACCTACGATGCAGAACTGAGAGTCCTTTTTTTACTACATAATTTGCATAAAATGCAAAATGCATGTATTTCTATGCATACATTTAGCAAAGCCTTTATCTTCACAGCTTTGCTAAATTCATTTGCCTGAAAACTTCACACATTTGAGTTGCACACAACCTGTGTTGCAGCGTTCAGAGTTTGGGCATTGCTCTTGGATGCCCCAAATAAGCCACATCCAAGGAGGACAGTCTCTCCCCCAGCCAAGTTATGCCTCCAGGTCACAAACCCATAGATGTCTGGGTTATTTTCTTAAGGCATGAAGGAGCTGGATCAGGGGAAGGGTGGGAGAGCTGGGCTTGCTGCTCCTTACACCTCCCACACTGCCAGGAAATACCCTGCCTGTATGTGTGGCTCAGCTGTTCTCAGTCATTTCCCCTGCACACCCCCAGATACATAAAATATCATATACATATATTATGCGTGTATATAAATACATCATAATTTTTTCAAATATATAAATGCATAGTGTAGAAAATATTTATGCAGTTTATATTAATATACGTATAATAAGTATCTAACAAACAAACATGTTGCACACATATGCACACAGCAAAGGGCTCTTCAGAGGTTGTAGTCAGGAAATGGGAAATGATGGAGCCAGGTACCAGACCAACATCCTGGTGGAGGGAGCCATGCTGGAAGTCTGCACACCACAGGTGGAGCTGAGGATTGCCCAGATCTCGGCCTGTCCCAAGACTTTCCACCATGATGACTTAAATGTGTCCAGAAAGGCTGAGAACTGACCTGTGTCCAGTTTTAGAGTTTCCTTGTGCCTCCTTAGCACCTCCCATCCAAGGCACCTCCACGACATGCCTGCTCCATGGCATTTCTTCAGCTGGCTGCTAAGTCCTCCTCCCAGGACCACTTTTTGTTGCTTAATTTTCAAACCCCATCAGAAAATGTGAGCAGCTGCCAGGATGGAAAGCAGAGCTGTGGGACAGGGCCAGCAGTGCCCCCTGAGGGTGGCCCTCAGAGGCTCTGAGGACTCCAGCATCTACCAGCACCGGATTTAGCTGGGAACATCTAGACCATCAGAAAAGGACAAATCCCCCATTTCCTGTCTGGACTCACTCCAAAGACCTGCTAAGGATAATTTAAAGCCATCAGTTTGTGCTTGCCTTAAGCTATCGATCGAGCCCATGATCACACGCCTTCCTTCCCACCTTGCCAATTCCTGCCAAGGCAGCTTGACAGCAGCCACCACCACTCCCAACACAGAGATGAAAAGAAAAAAAAACACCCCTCACTTGCCAACAGGATGGTACTAGGCTCCACCTCATAAAAAAAGCTTTCAGCAGCCTGGTTTAAGCCAGACACACGAGCCACACTTGCTATTTCTTCATGATGATTTGAAGACATGTTGCAGCCACTGAGAGCTCAATGCTTCATTGCCAGCAAGGGGAAACCCAAACCCACCACTCCCAGTTAAAGCTCGTGCTATTTTGCAATGTATTTCATCTGTCCATGTGTTGAAAAGTTTTAATCCTGTACCTTTGTTTAGTCCTGTAGCAGCAATTTTCAATGCTAGCCAGAAAGGAAAAACAGCACCCTAGTTAAGGGAAAGCACTCTGGAGCTCAGTATACAAAGTGACAGTATTATAAACCAGAAGCTTTTGTCTCATTAAGGTTTCCATTTGTAAAGAGAATAACAAGGGATGAGTTATTTGGAAGCTGAGGTTTTAAGGACATTGATAACATAACAGGGCAAAAGAAATGCTGTGACTATGGGACCTTTGCTCAGGAATGACTCAGCACAGCAGCTGCATCCTAGAAAATTAATATCTCAGCCCCTCCAAAATGCCTGCAAAGCCTTTCAGAGCTTGCAAAAACCAACCCTGGAAGCCCCATCAGCCATGTCATCTGCTCATCACTGTGGGGATTAACACATGCCCCCCACTCCAGCTCAGTGCAGGGACCTGCCCTGCAGGGAAGCATGCCCCTCACCCCTGCTGCAGAGGGCTCCAGCAGCAACTGCAGAGATTAAAAATCAATCAATCACATTTTGGCCTCAAAGCTAAAGGAGACAGATCCATCACCACCCTCAGACCCCCAAAAAATCTCTTCACTCCCCCACGGGCACCCTGAACAGTCCCTGCTCCAACCCAGGTGTCCCCGAGCAGAGGCAGGTGTTAAGGAGCTTAACGCAGGATCATGTCAAGTAACAAACACCTAGTATTTATTAATAAATTAGTACACTGGAAGGCAATTTTTCAGTTCATTCCCTCTTCCCCCACTTCCCACCCCTTCCCACAGGGCAGCACATGCCACCCTCATATAATGATTTCTTCAAATTGAGCGTAGTACAGACTGTTTGTTACGGGAGCATAATAGTTGCAAATATAATCAGACAGATTCTTACGATGCAGCTTCTCCCACCCCCACCCCCTTATTTATTTTTTTCCTCTTTTAATAAAAAGTGAAGTGTGATTTGGAGAGACTATTAAGACCGGGTAAGGTCTCTGGAGAACCTATCGGCCACGTCTGTATAAAAAACAAGAGACACGAGTGTAAAAGCAGAGCTTTGTTGAAGTCTTACAGCACGGGGAGAGCAGGAGCGCCGGCGGCCACCTTCACCTCCCCACATCCAGCACTGGCTTCCTTCAGGGCCCCGCCACCCCTGCACGTAGCAAGGCAAGGTAACTCCTTACACTTGACTAGAAGGCAAAGGACCGTCTCATCTATGGCCTTGAAGGTTGGTGGGACTGACCCTTCTCTCTGCAGCCATGGCGCTTCTGCTTTAGCTTCTAGGAGCGCGATGCACTGTCCAGGTGAAAAACCATACAATAAATAACCGTGCTAGTAAAATCTGAGCAATGGATGTGAGCCATACCACAGGGCATTTTTTTAAAAAGGAAAAAGTCAGCTCAGGTGGGAAGCTTAGCTGTGTTAAGAGACAGTAACCAGCAACAATTGGGTCGGTGTTTGGTTGGTTTTTTCTTTGCGTGTATTTGCCATTTACCACTCTGAGGCAAACAGAGGCAGTGGGAGATGGGTCACTCCAAGAGACAGCTTGGACAGAAGAAGTGGGTTACAGAGCCATCCCCAATTCAACGTGTTAAATTACACCAGATTTGTGGTCTTTTAGTTTGTTAACTGCGTTTTTTCTTTAAAGTGCATCGACTGATCTGATTGGAATGAGAACAAGGAGAAGAGAGGCTCGGGAAGGAGGCAGAGGGTGCAAAGACTTGGACTGAGCGATAGAGTTAAGGTGGAGGGGTGCAATGCTGGCAAACTGCCCCCCCTCCAGAAACCAAGGACACCTCAACGAAAATACTGGCCATATATTCTACAACAAAACCTGCCCGCGTATTGTCGGTCATCTTAACGAGTGCCAAGCTAGCTCTAGCAGATATTCAGAGTGCGTGGTGACCCAGTGCCTACAGTAAGTCAGGAAGGTGGCTATAGACAGAGTCCAGGAGGGTCTGGCTGGCTTCCTGGCTCTTGACTCCAGCGATCTCAAATAGCCTGTCCAGCTTGTCTTCGGCTTGTGGGATCTCCTCAATCACGTGGAGCTCCTCAGGGTTCAGGATGTGCAGCATGTCGTCGAAGATGGGCTGCAGGTCGCAAGGGTCCAAGCGCACCTGGCGCAGGACAGTGTCCTTCTTTTCTGTAGGAGGAAAGGAGAGGGTGGTCAAGAAACCCCTCAAGAAACCTCTTCTAACCAGGGCTTGTTCTCCTTGGAGACCTTGGTCCGTCTCTGACCAGCTCTGCAGAGGGACATGTCACCAGGAGAATCAAGGGAAAAGGTGGAGGGTGAAAAGTGATGGGAAGGTGAGAAGGCGGAGAAGCCAGAGCTGCTGAGGAACCTCACCCAGGATCCCACTAGAGCAAACACAGCATCTATAAATGCTGGATGGCCAATATGGAAAAGCGAGGGCAGCAAGGGAGCAAAAAAAGCTGAATTCTGCTCTTCTGAGTTGTGTTCTTTGGGTCTGCTTCATTTCTGCACCTGAGTAGATTGACTGAGCTCAGTATTTCACATTCATCAGAAGTTAAAGAACGTTAATTGCAGCAATTTAAATGCAGTAATTTAAACCCCCTCATAAAAGAGGGGTGACTAATGGTGATCTACATCTCAAATCACACACTGAAGCAAGCAGGACTAAGGGAGACAAAAAAAACGAAAATTAATATTGAAATGACATTTTCCTGGTTTCATCTCATGCAATAATGCACAGGGCCAAGACAACAGCTAGAAGTCAGGAGACACCCCCTACAGACATCCAGGAATGCTACAACTTCTCTGGCAGCACTCTGAAGAGTTACAAGACCTCATAAAGCTGCTTTCCCCTCTCAAATCTGTATCATCTTTGCTAACAGGATATTCTGGGCTGGAACAAGGATGCGATAAACGTATCCTGGAGAGCCAGTTTTCCCAGTTATTTACTGTAAAGATCCCACGTCGGGCAGCTCTGCCACGTGTGCTGACTGCAGGGGACAAGCTATGACATCCCTCCGGCCCTCCCACCCTGTCTCCAGGCTGATTTCTGGTACCTTTGGTAATAAAAGAGCCTGTCCGGCTGAGCGCGGAGGAGCCGCTGGAGGTGGAGTCGCACCGCAGGAGGGGCTCCGCTTCGTCCACGAAGAAGCACTTCTTCTCTGAAGGAGAGGGCTCCACGGTGAGGACAGCAGCCTCGGGGGGCTTGGGGCTGGGGTTGGGCGCAGGGCTGAGCGGGCTGGGGCTCACCGGCAGCGCCAGTCTGTCAGGTTCCAGCTTTTTGGGGAAGAAAAGACAGGGAAAGTTAACTTGGGAGGGGGATGCTATGCAACGGGCTCAAAACCATCCCCATGGGGATTAGTGGCGGTTTTCAACAGGCCCCAGCCCGTCCTTGGAGAGCACTCCCTGTTATTTGGGTGTTCTCATCTTCCCAGGGGACCCACTGACCCAGAACGGGCACAGGAGGTGACCTAGGGTAGACATAAATCAAGCTGGCATTTAGCATGTCAGCATCCAAGAGGCAGGGGGGTGAATGCAACCTGCGCTCTTGGTAGGATCAGCCTCACAGCCTCAGCACCTGGATGGCACGTGCAAACACAGCAGAGCATCTTAACTTTCTTCTCCTTCTGACCCCCAGGTTATCAAAGCCCTAAGTACCACTCTTAGGGGCTAAGGATGATGACCACCAAGCACGTAAGCTCCCCTAAAAACCTGCTCCATGGTTATCACTTGCAAAAAGCAAGTCCTACCCTGGCTCCAGGCCTCCAACCAGCAGAGAGGCTGCAGGGTGAGAGCTGAGATCCCTCAGGGATCTCCACTGCAGCACGCACCTCTCAAAGAGTCTGGTAACACTGTGAGTTAATGATTTATTTGCCCTGTTTCACCCTTGCTCCTGTGAGCACCCCATTAAAGTGTGATGGGGAAATCCATCCCACCTGACTCTGAGTCCATGGCTAGAAAGAACAAGCAAGGGCTGGCACTGACCACAGTGTCATCCATGTGCCTTTGCCTTTTGCTACCCTGATCTGAACCAAGTACAGGAGGTTGACCCCAGGGTCCTGAAGATACAGGGAGCAGGACACACTGTGATGGCAAGTGGCACAACTTGGGTGCCATCATGAACCCACTTCCTAACTTGACCATGTTCTGCATCTTCCTTCTTGCACCTCCTTCCTACCTGCACAGCAGCAGCCAACATTACCTACCAGCCCCCATCTCTCAGCATCCCCTCAGGCTGCAAACCCTGAGCAGAGAACGTCTGGTTTCTGCTCTCCACAGGGATAAGAAGCTTGGGACAGTCTCCCTACATCCCCTGGCTGGCAGCTTGGGCACCTCTGGAGGTCACCCCCAGGCAGATTGCTCTAACGATCACCTAATATTTAACTTCTTCCAAAACCCCACATCCCTGCTCAAACTGCCAAAGGACAGATCTGTGAGGCCTATCTGCAACCCACTCTCCCAACAGCATTTTTGAAGCCCTGTTTTCTTTTCTGCAGAGGCAAGACCAGCCAATTCCTATTCACATACTTTTGCCTACTACCCAGGGATTAAAATGCAAAATTCAGATTTCAGGCTGTGGAACAGGGAGCTACTGAGCCACCTCCATGGCAACATGGATGTGCCTGCACATTCCTCATCCGTGTCGAGGAATTCACCACCCACAAATCACATGTCTGCTGAGACGCCCATTAGTTCACATTAAATTAACATTGAAGCCTGTTCTTAGGAGCAATAAAAGGTTGGTTTCTTTGCCCCCATTGAAAATAAACAGGGGAGGATTTGTTCTAGCTCAGCACATTACGCAACCGCCACGTTAAAAATGAAAGTCAGCTTTAATTTTTAGTTAAAGGAATCTGCCTTCTCCTCTGAAAATCCCCTTCCAAGGGGGAATCGACAAGAACCAGCCTATTGCCATTAACAGGGAAAAAGGAAGGACCAGGACAGCAGCTGGCTGCTTTCCAAATTGCAACATGCTCCAATTTCCCCTTTGAGGAAAAAATACAACCACAATGCAAATAGGCTTTAGGGGTTTATTTTTCCCCCATGCAACTCATCTATGTCATATCCAGCCACAGACTCAAATCCTCACTTCCAAAAAGGGACCTGATGGCCAAGCAGCAAGTACAGGGAGGGCAGGGAGCAGCCGGCTGCCCCAGCTCTCCTTCCCAGCAGAGGGGAAAAGCCCTTCCCAGAAGCGTGCAAGTCATTTGGAGTTTAATTAAACAGCTGCTAAGGCAAGCTAGGGAAAAAAGGAAAAAAAAACCACCCGAGGTTATTTGACTGTAGGCGTCCCGGGAGCCCAAAGCTTTCCAAATAGCTGAACGACTGCGAGAGCTTATGAGGCAAAGCAAACAGGATGCTCAGATGTGTGTTAATGTTTAAACCACGGGAAGAAAGCGAGTGGGAACAAGGGTTTTGAAAGGCCAGGGAGAGCAAAAGGTTGCTGCGAGGTGAAGACTGTGGAATAGGTGTAAAAATATGCTATTTATAGCCTGTGACTCATTTGCTTGAAACCACCTTGGCCATTCCTATTTTTAAGGCCAGTGGTGCTCAAGCAAAACCGAGTGCTGGCTGGAAAAAAGCCTCCTCTGAAGCCCTTTTGCCTTTCCAGAGCCACAGAGTTTCTCACCTTTCCGTCGTCGTTGCAAGGCTCCTGTGCCTGCCACTGGGGCTGCATCTGCACCTGCACAGACAGACACATGGCAGACAGTCAGACACAAGGACCAGCATAGCAAACCAAAGGCACTGCAGCAGCTCTGAGGCATCAGCAGCCTCCCGTGCCCGGCCAGTGGAGCCAGGGCACTCTGCCAATTGAGTATGAAATTTTGTTTTGAGCATTGCAGCAAGAGGTTTGCAACACCAAAAAAAAAAAAATCCTAAAAGCTCCCTGTAGGCTGTGGCTCAGGCACAGACATCCACATGGATCCCAGTGCATGTGCACTAGAGGATGCTTAGAGGGTGCTCTGAGCAGCTGAGGGCATCTGAACGTCTTTGCTACAAGGAAGAAAAGGGCACAGAAGGGGATGGGTGCAGGAGATGACAGAGGCACGGTTTGTTTTCTTTTCACAGCTGCTGCCAATGGCTCTGTTTGAACTGCTTGGTCCCATTTTCTGCCTTTGTTTTACTGTACCACAATAAAAGCTCAGCTCAGACAAACAGAAACTGCAGCTGCTGCTCTAACGTTGGGAAGGAGCAGCCATGGGCATGAAAACCCCCTCCCTTGGGCAATGCTTCCCTGGAATTCCTCCTGTAGCAACCAGACAGTAATAAAAGCCAGTGGCAGGTTTGGTGCTGCATCAGCCTGGTGGCTTTGTGCAGCTGGGCTTGAGTCAGGTTTTCTTGCCCCAACATAAACATGACTCAAACTACTGCTGATTTAAAAACAACAACAACAAAAATAACCTAATAAATAAAAATATATAGTCAGCAGGGAGCTGGGTTCAGAGAAGCAACCTCAGCAGAGGGTGGCTGCACACCCTCTCAGGATCAGGGATAAATTTAGCACCAAAGCCAGCATTTCCCGGTCTCCCTGCTGAAAGATGACACCCAGCTGACTCCAGCCCTATTCCCAGGTCTGACATGCCTCTGGAGGGGATGTGGTGGGAGAAACCCTGGCAGACAGGGCAGGGTGGGCTGGGCCAGGCTGCAGCCCTGCACAGACAATGCTGTGGATGCAGGGTGGTATTGGTGGGGGATGCTCTCACTATGGTCCTCACAGGCATAGGGGTGATCCACTTGGCTGAACAGCCCCCTGGTACATGTGGTGTTTGGGGTTCCACCTTCAGGGCAGATCAGACCTTGAAAGGTGAAGACCTTGAAAGGCCAGGCCACCAGGTCTCATTGAAATAGCAGAGAGACACAGTGATCATCTGCAGGTGCTGCAGAGCAGGAGGCAAACCCTTCACCAGGATGGGAAGGGCATGAGAGGGTTCAGCACTGTGAAGTGGGAAAGCCCAGATGTCCACATTGTCCCCTTCACCTCACAGATCAGGTTTCAGAAGACTGCTCCACACCATCTCTGTGGTGGTGCCAGAATCACAGAATTATTCTGGTTGGAAAAGACCTTTAAGATCATTGCGTCCCTCAACACAAGGCAGCCCTGGAGAAGACCAAGTCAAGCTTCACGTGACCCAGGATAGGCAATATCAGGTCTGGGAAGTGTTCAGACACCAAAACCAAAATGCAATTATCTATGGAGAAAGCAGCTCTTCCCCACCAGCCCCAGCCATTCGTGGGCCAAATGCTTCTCCATGCAGGAGATGGTGCCTCCAGGAGGGCTCCTGGTGGCTTTTCCTTTCTATGGATTTGCCCACCCATTTTTTCAACTCAAACCATGATGAAGACTCATTGAAGTCATGATAAGGAGTTTCCAATATCAACTACAGACTGAGTACATCAATACCAAGTTTGGCTTGTTCTGACACCACCATCTTCTAGCTTCACCTTGGGCTCCTGAGCACAGTATACTGTGAATACACACCCAAGATGTGGTTACCACAGCAGGGAAACCTCAATTATAACTGCATCTACTATAAAATTGGTATTTTTGCACTTATATTTGTATTACTTCATAAATCAACTAAGTTTTTGCTTACTGCCCTTTCTCCAGCCTAGTTCAAACCCAGCCTTGGTTTGGTGAAAACCAACTCATGGTTTAGAACAAACCTGGAAGAAAACAGTGATGCCTAATCCAGCACGACCTAACCAACCCTAGCTTCCCTGGGGCTTTGGGCAATTTATTCTACAGCTTTACACCTCAAATAAAGCCTGATGCAAGCCTAGATGGAAAATTTACATGCAATTTTTACTTTTTTTCCTAGCTGGGAAATGCTCTCAGACCTCAGCCCCAGGCTGGGGAATCCACCCAGCAGCTTCACCCTCACTCTGCTGCCAACGTGTGAGGTTAATGCAGTGCAAAACTAATTGCTAATTACTGGGCCCAACCCAGTTGTGCTTTGCCAAAAGAGGAAATTAAGGGGATGGGCAGGAGCCGTTTGGGCTGGATTTGGGGAACACTGCTTCAGGCTCTTGACCTCCAGCTGCAGGTTTTAACCTGAAAAAGAGGAAGAAAAGGAACCAGAAGGCACTGCCACAGCTGTGTGCCTGGACATGGGGCTGCTTTCATATCCTCTTCCCCTCCAGCAGCCCCCAAAACCCCACAGCTTAACCTCACACCAGACCCAGCCCTGGCATATCTGCTGATTCATGGGATTATCCACAGCATGCAATTAGCCATGGACCTGTATCTTCTTGGGCTCAAGGCTGCTGCTCCCCACTCCATTTTCAACATCTCCCTATTAGTTTATCTGGTTTTTAGCTTTGCTGAGGCTGAGCTGCTGAGTGCCACGAGCAAGGCTGTTTGCTTCCCCTCCATCTATTCCCTGAAGTATTTCAGCCGAGGCCAGGAGAGACATAAATAAAAAGATAAGAGCTTAAAGCATTGCTCACAGTAGGACACTTACGAAAGCAAACAGCCATTCTAGCAATGCCCCAGGCCAGCTTGGGGGAGCACAGACACGCCTCAGTATCTGCAAAATGCTGTTACGCACCCCCAAAAAAATCCCCATTACCCAGTGCCTGCACTACACTGAACTTCGCTGCTTTTAACCCCAAAGTGGAAAACTGTAATTTGCTGTGATGGCAGTGAAAAACCTCTCCTTTGCCCCCTTCCCCCCTATTTTTGTTGTTGTCAGCACCACTAATTCGGGGTGTGCCTGTGCTTGCTCACCAGCGCCCAGGCTCGTGCCCTGCCGCCCGGCGAGCTGCCTGCAAGGGCAGAGATCCTGCAAACCTCAGGCTGGAGAAACGTTCGTGGCCTGAGCCGACCTTTAACGGGAGCCCTGAGAGTTACATGCACCCTGAAAAACCTTCCCACCGCTACTGTGCTCACCACATTTTCTGGATCAGCTGCAAAAAAGAAAAAAAAAAAAAGCAAAACAACCCCGAGCAAAGAGATTCAGAGGGCTAATCTGGTTTTAACCTAAATTCATTCAGCGTGGTGCAAAACCAGCCTAATCTCCTGCAGCTGAAAAAGCCGATGAGCCTTCAGCGGAGCTGTTCCCTACTTGAAGGAAAACGTTCCTGCCATGTACTGTAACACTCCAGACTCCCATAAATTCCCCTGCTCCTATCAAGGGTTATAAATATTTGGATTGCAGAGCCCAAAAGGCTGCTGTGGGAGTGGGAGGCTATGAGAGAGGAGCTTTGGCTCTGCAGGTTTCACAGGGTAAAGACAAGACACCAGCTCAAGGGACGAGGATGTGATAGTAGGTGGGATGGGAAAGGGAGGCTACCTGGGTGCAGGGTACCAAGGCGCTGTCCCAGAGCTGGATCACCCAGTAACACCATTTTTACCTATGAGTTGGAGATGTTAGTGCTTTCTTATTATACAGAGTCATGAGGAGAAATGGAGGAGCACCCATTTACATCCAGGCATGACAGGCAGGGTCAAAGACATCATGGATGGCACAGCCACCCACGCATCCCTCCTGGGCTCATCTAGGAAACACTGGCAAGTTTGGATGCTCACTGCTGGCTTGGGTCACCCCAAAGGCATCACACTGCTTGCTGCAGGGAGGATGAATGTATTTGCATTGCTTAAGAGAGTCCTCCTTTCCTCCACAGCACATACACAAAAAATAGCTCTTTTTATTATTTTTGGTTCATTCTGGTTTTTCTCAAGACAGCTTCTGCAGGGCCAGTTGCTGAAGAGGTGCAGTTCTGTACCCATGGCTGCCACCAGTGGGGTGACCTGCTCCTTTGGATCAAACTGGAGCACCTCTGCTATGAAGACAGGCAGAGTTGGGGTTGTTCAGCCCGGACAAGAGTGGGCTGCTTCCAGTATCTGAAGGGGCAACAGGAAAGCTCAGGAGTGACCTTTTACAAGGGCTTTTAGTAAGAGGACAACGGGTAATGGTTTTAAACCGGAAAAGGGGAGATTTAGATGAGATACTAGGAAGAAATTCTTTAGTGTGAGGGTGGTGAGACGCTGGCACAGGTTGCCCAGGGAAGTTGTGGATGCCCCATCCATGGAAGGGTTCAAGACCACATTGGATGGGGCTTAGAGCAAACTGGTCTAATGGGAGGGGTCCCTGCCCATGCAGGGTGGTTGGAACTAGGTGATTTTTAAGGTCCTTTCCAACCCAAATTCTATGTTTCTATGAAACTTGTTCCATACAAAGAGAAACCACCTCAATTTGTCTGCATTTGGACAGACAAACCACTGAGAGCCAAACGTGGATTAGCTCTTATTAAGGGCTTTCCAACTAGCACAGATTAAAAGAACCCTAAACAAAACGACCTCAACGCCTGGCCCTGACATTTGGTTTCCTAGCTGCCTGTGGTCTGGACCACCATGATGCAGCTCAGCTGCCAGCATAAGGCTCCAGGGATTCATTTTCCCTTGTGTAAGCTGCTTCTCACAGCCTCCTGCATCCCTCCCAGGGCCATTCCATCACTGCCTGCATCCACAGGGCAGGAGCTAGTCAGGTTACAGCAGGTAATACCTTGCAGAAATGCAGTGTGCTGTGATGCTGAATCTGCACCCTGGGGTGCTTTTGAGCTTCAACATCCTACACGCTACTTCATGACTGACGGTGGACCTTTGGGGTGGGAGGGACCACAGAGGAACAGCCAACACCTAAAGCTAAAGATTCACCTTTGCTGAAACCAGCCCTGCTTCTCATGCAAACCCACCTGAACATAACTCCCGAAAATATTAGCCAACCAACTTCACTAATTTCTAGGAAAGCAAGTGGAAGCCACAGGGAATCACCAGGCTCCAGGTGCTGCTGAACACTGGGGAATACAACACACTGTTCCAAAGAACAAACAGGAAGATCCTCCAGGAGAGCTGGTCACCCAGTCCAAAAATAAGACTTGCCTACAAGTATCCAAGAGATTTGGGTTTGCTCATTCTCCAGAGTATTTGAGTGCTGCATTTTCAGAGTTATGGGCACGTGCAAGGAAACAGCTTGAGTTTACTCCATCGTCGGGAGTCCACCATCCCAATGGGTCACCCAATAAACCCTGTTCTTGAAGCTACCACCTGCATTTCTGTGCTATTTGAGAAGCATCTGATAGCTTTGGCTGAAACAGTGCAGTGATGAGGAACACTGAGCACTGCACACCCACATCTGGTAATCAGGTGTTGTGCTGACGAACAAGCCCCACGTCCTAGCCCAGCACTTTGCTGTAGCCTTCAAAGTCAAAGCCGTTAACTAGGAGGAAAGAGGTTACTACCTGCTCCAGGAGAGCAAGAGGACAATGTGGCTTTCTGGGACACTGCACACACTAGAAACTTTCATTCACATGTGCAAAATGACCATTTTCTCTGCCTCTCCTTTTCTTAACCAGAGCTGTCTCTCAGGCTTTTAATTTCATTCCTTTCCCTCTTTGATATTATATCTTGAAGCATGGTAAGAAGTAAGAAAGCTACACACTGTGTAAATACCAGGAGCTGGAAGGAAGAGAACAGCAGCTAAATGGGAAGAGGAGGGATTGAGAAGCTGGCAAAGTGAGCCTATCCAAAATTTAGGCAGGATGCACATGGTGATGCCTGGCACACAACTGACTCTGGGTGTCTCAAAACCAGGATTCCTGCTAACACGTGGAAACCTGTGACTTCACACTACAGTTACTAGGGATCAAGATGTTTGGTGCAATAAACGAAATCATGCAGGACACGTGACACATGGTTGCTCTTATGAGGGAAGTCTGGGATAGCTGAAATCAGACCTGGGAATCCACTACCTTGAAAAACACTCTGCCCCACAGTCTTTGCTATACATGAAGGTCCAGCTTGCCAGAGCCCCACCAAATGCCCATGGAGGTGTAGGGGGAAGAGCCCTCCCTCAACTACCCTCACCTCCATCCATGTGTTGCCACATTGGCTTCCACATTCAGAAGAAGCCCCATCCATCAACTTTATGAAAACTTCCAGAAGACCACCAAATTCTCAGAGCCAAAAAAACCAAAAAAAATACTGACAGGTAAGGCAGAGATGGCCAAAACAAACTGAAAAGATCACCAAGGCACCTTCTGATGACTTAAACTCAGCTATGACTCTGCTGCAGGATACTCTGCAGCAATTTCTTTATTCTCCCAAAATACAGGCCAGTTTTAAAGGCCAGAGCTGCTGCAGAGGAGAACAAGTGGAGGTGACCACACATGGAAACCCAACGATGCCATCACAACATTGGAGGAAGCGACCCGCTGCTCTACAACGCTGAGTGTTGAAGGGCCTTCTCAGAAAACCCTGGGGGTTTAGCAGGAACATTTAACAGCAAGTTGAAAGGGGGATGATTTTTCCTCCCCGACACAAGGGCTCAAGCACCAAGCTCTCCTGGCGACCTCCAAAGACACCCAGAAACCACAACACACGGGACTCAAGAGCTTGTCCAAACTCGGACAAGGTTTTGAGCGACCCTCGGCAAAGCTTCGCTGAAAAGCAACATTAAGGCTTAAACTACGAGCCCCAGAGGAGCTCTGAGGGGACGTGGGAGTTACCGGTGTGGTGTCCTCCATCAGGCCTCGGATCTTCTCCACCACGTCGTTGCGGCGGTGCTGGCGCAGGGCGCTGATCAGCTGGGCCAGGCTGGCCTCGGGCCCGCGGATGGTCCAGTGCTGCAGGGCGGCGTAGGCGCGCTCGTGGTCGGCCGCATAGCCGTTGGAGAAAGCTGCCACCTCCCGCTCGCTGGCGTTGCAGAGGAACTGGTAGATGTCCTTCCACTGGCTCCCCAGCTGGGCTGCCACCAGCTTCAGGATGTCGATACCTGAGGGGCAGAAGCGCTGCAGGTGAGGGGCGGGCACCAGCAGCCTCCCGGCATCGCAGAGCTAAGCTTCAGCAAAGCTTCTCCCAGCCCCGCACAGCCGTGCTTTGGGGGGTCTTTGCAGATTTTATTATCATCATTAAAGACCTTCCACAGCTTGCCCAGGCTCCAGGGAGCTCTGCAGGCAAGCAGCATCTGTAAGATGCTCAACACCTGCTAGGTAAATAAGGGGTGACAGACCCACAGGTTGGTCCAACTGAGACACATGCTCTAAAATTAATCATGTTCATTTAACAGTAAAATTCCCTGTGCTCTTCAGCACAGGAAAAGCCCTGGTTCTGAGCCACTGCATGGCTGCAGGAGCAGGGGAAATGGCAACCGTGCTCACCCATGTACCTGCAAAGCCACCACTTTGAACAGAAGCTGGATTAAAAGGTGAGTCACCAAAGCATCATTATAAAGACAAACATTTCCATAACACAGCACCTATGATCTCATGTAGAGCCATTTCTAGTACAGACTGGTGGGATGACTGAGTTACAGGACAGGTTACCCTGCACAAGGAGAGTGTTGGGTGAATGGAAGATCTTCTACAGCATCTGAAGAACAAAAAAAAGGCAGAGCCTCTCCCAGAAAAGTCCTTGAGACACGTTGGTTCAATACGGTGAGGGTTTCCTGCCTTTAGCTTTGGCAGCAACGCAAACAGCACACTCGTCCTTCCATCGACTCAGAGGTCATGAGCTAAACCTTCAAATAAAGCCATAATAGCTAATTAAACCTGTTCAATCAAACTGAGTAATGCCTTGTTTCAACCCACCACATGGACCATTGGTTGATGTAGGTGAGCTGCAAAGAGGTAACCACACCTTGGGGCTCCTGGCGAGCCAGCACACCCCCAGTGCTACAGGGATGGTTCCTCCTTCCTTCTGCAGCCACCACAGCAGTGTCAGCAAGACCAGCTGCTTGTGGAGAATTGTCATAGTCAGGGTATTAACTGCTGGCCTAAAATCTAACAATTTCTAATGCAGTTTAGATAAAACTCCCAACTGCACCTTCAGGTCACAGCCCCAATAAAGCCAGGTAGACACATACATATATATACAAATTTTAAAACTATACAGTCTGATATAGATATATTGATATATTTTTGTATGTATGTAGAAACCATACAGCCTGATATAGATTACTGGAATCTTTTTATATATGTATCTAAACTCTACAGCCTGATATATATGTAATCTCCTTTTTTATACACATGTATATATACACAGATATATGACATACAGATTTTATATATCTCTATATGTCATATAGATATTTTATGTATGTGTGTATAAGCACATATATACACATTAAAAACTCAATACAGCCTCATATAAATATTTCTGACCTACACCCTTACTACTAAAAAAAAAAGCTCATCAGGACCTGCTATACATAGACTTCAGTTTTCACTTCTGAGGTAGATAATGTAGCCATGACCCCAGGGAACTCAGAGCATCTGCAGCAGGTGTTGAGCCTGCTCTACAGTAAACACCAAAGTACACACTGTGTTTTGCATATCCCTACCCTCCTTCCACCACAGCCACCAAACCTCCCTCCCCAGCTGAATTACAGCAGTGGGCGTGTCCTATCTCACATGGAGATGTGAGATCGGTGGTTCTTCTACCAACGCCGTGTGAGGGATGCAGCCCTCCAAAAAGCAACCACAGAGCTTGGTTTTAACTACAGAGAAGTTTGGAGGGGGAGGAAAAAACCTTTTTCATTATTCAAAGTATACCCAAGACAAGAAAATATTCTTCAGCATTAAGGAACAAGAAAAGGCTGCAAATACACTACTGAGATTTATGATGTGGCTCATTATCCAAGGCACAAAAATATGTTATTGCCCATCACATTTCAACATCATAGCAGGAATCAAGCTTTTTAACTCCCCTTGTTAACTCAATCAAAGACAAGACAAATTCCTCTCCCTCGATGCCTCTGTATCCATCCAGGCTGGCTGTCAGTCCTGTGCAGGAAGGACACACAGCCCAGTTCATGCTGACAGCCAAGCCCTGCACCTTCAGACATCATATACCCATGTCAGTAAGAAGCCCAAAAGCTAACTCATGTTTGGAGTCAGATCCTTTAAGCCAGCAATTTCAACTGGTTTTGGCATAAAACCATCAGAACACTAAGTTTATGCAGCCAACACTTTATTTTATCACTCAACCCAGGGAAAAAAAACCAAAACAACTAATCCCTGACTTTAAGGGTAGAAAAAGCTCTGCAAAGCTTTTGCACCAGGGTAACAATAGTAATGCAAAGAGGGACGAGCCAGTCTGGT
This sequence comes from Chaetura pelagica, assembly GCF_000747805.2. Lineage (NCBI taxonomy): Eukaryota > Metazoa > Chordata > Aves > Apodiformes > Apodidae > Chaetura > Chaetura pelagica. The sequence goes on along the minus strand of NW_009954102.1, from coordinate 6,260,131 downwards.
GCTGCCCATTATATATCTATATGGAGAGACATCCCAGTGCATAAGTTGTTACTTGGTGCCAAAGTCACTGTCTCAGTACATAAGTCATGATCTCAAAGCTTTTTCTACCTTTGTATTCAGGGATTTATTTTTTTTTCTGGGTGAAGTGATATATGGATTTAAAGATAATGCTGCCCATTTTTACATATATGTATATAAATATAAAATTCTGTCCATTTCATACACAAAATGAGCAGAACAAGGTGCTCTCAAGAATGCTGTCCTGTGATGAGTCAAAGTGTTACAAGAGGTAGGAGCTTTGCCCACTCCCACGCACATCAGTTATACAGAAGAATTGAAACATAATTTGCTGGTTTACGACCTCTGTGTTGCACCATCTAGTCCTGCCAGGAAAGGAAAATCCCATATATTACCTGCTCCCATCTATGTATTCAATGCTGATAAATCCCAGCATTTACGGCTGCTCTACTGGTGATAAAAGCTTGCAAGCTGGTCACAACTTGATTTGCACCAGTTTTATACGGTGGCACAACATTTACATCCTAGTGTTCTTGCACAAGATTTATGACAAAGCGCTCGTGCTGCTACTGACATTTTCAAGTTTAGTATATATTTAATCTCACCGTTCCATAAAGTGGCCCCATAAACATGTTTATATCCCTTGGCAATAAGATCCCAGGGCACGAGAATGCACCAGGCAGCAGAGGGCTTAATGGCGCGTAATAATCTTTGGAGAACAAATGTTCCATTAAAAATGAATTTGGAAATGTCTACCTTAATACTATAAGAACCTTAAACTCATTTTCTTGCAACTATTAAATGAATTTAAGCCCCATATGTTTGCTACATCCACTACAATATTGTGCAAACAAAACCCCAGAGAGATAGAGAAGAGACACAGACGCGAGCGCAGATTTGGCTCCAGTCGGTTAGAAAACCACTGCTCTCTCTGTTCTTGAAAAATAAGATTAAAACCATGACACGACAAGTTACAGCTGCACGCTGCCAAGTATTACTGCTCAAGCCATTCACAGTAACTTAATTCACTTGTTCAAAACTAAAATAAGATGCTAATGCTTATAATAAGCTTACAGTTCTACTATTTCTATATTTTCAGGAGCCCTGCAAGTTACTCTGCAGAGCACTAGTAGTACCAGAGCGTTCTGCTGGGATAGGAAGGTGCCCACCATTGTGCATGGAGAGAAAAACCCCAACTCCACCTTAGGTCCTAGGTCCTCTTCAACCGCCAAACCACTTGAATATTCTCCCACCATGCTCATCTGCAAGCCAAGGCTTGAGATGATGCTCAAAGCCCTCCAGACCCCAGCAATCCCTAATGAAATGGTTAAGCTCAGGAGGACAGTGCTTTAACTCACCTGTTTCATGCTTCCCACGCAAGGCTGGTCACAGCCATGTCAGTGGGACATTAAAGCTGCTCTGAGCTTGCAAATACCAGATAGAACAGCCCAAGTCCTCCTCCTGTCTTAACATGGGCCACAGGAACAGCCTGGGAGAGCTGCCACCACCCTGCAGGTAATGCAGAAGGCACCACCACCCTCTTCATCATCACCAATAGGGACCATCACCATTTGCTTGCCTCAGACACTGGAATTAAAGAGGAGCCCGTGCTATGAAACCCCCAGGGTTGCATTCAGCAGAGCCGTGACTATCCCAGAGGAGGCAACAACAGCACGTGAAGGATCTATAAAATCCACGTATGTCTTGGGTACCCAGGCAGGTGGCACTTCAATCACCACCATCTAAACATTGCAATTTTCTAAATGTAGTGATAGGCTACTTCTCATAAATACCTAGTATTTTGAAGTGGTGATAACCTCAGAGCAATCAAGAATTCCTCCTCAAGCCAGGACAAGGCCAATATGTGGTGCACAGGCAAATGAGAAGCCCAAGGGTGGACATACACACACAGAATGATGGGTACAGTGAGGCATGTTGACAGCCAGAACAGACAGAGACTTGGCTGAGCTTTAATGACTCTCTTAAGCTTGTTCTGGATAAGCCTCACTCCTCTACCATAGCCCTGCTATTTCCAGGTTGGACATGAATCCAGTTCTCAAGTGTTCGTTTGGCCTCAAGCAGGACAAGAAGCCAGTGTGGTACAGGGCTATGACCAGCAGTGCTGGCAAGCTTACACACCATACCTGCAAGAAATCATTTCTCTTCTCTGCTATTACTTTTTCAGATCTTCAAGCAGACTCAAGAGAAGTGGAAGAGCTACCCTGTCAAAAGGCTACACCCAAGCACCTGGCAGCAGATACAGTAAAGTCTAACCACAGCCTAGCCACAGAGCAGCTTCAGTTCCTTCCTCTCTCCACCCTCTCTCAAACAAAAAGCAACCATTATTTTCATTTTTAGGGCTCAAGCGAAACACTTTTTTGTAATTTTCAGAGGACACCTTGTTGAGAAGCAGCCACCTTTAAGAGGAAATCTCATGGTTAAGTCTACAGAGCCCTCCCAAGCCACATGTCCTCCTGTCCCACTAATAATGAAGGGACATAGCACAGAGAAAAGGATTAACACAACATTAAGTGAAATCTTATAGATCTGGCAACCAAAGCTCAGGAGATCCTCCAGGATCTGAGGCACATCATCTAGGGAGCAGCTCATCTCTCCAGGGTTCCAGAGTCAGCTCCATGAATTTTCAGAAAGGCTGGATTTCAGGAGACTCCAGGCACCAGTCCTTTATCAGCAGGGACAGGTCCCACCAGTTCACTCACGAGACCTGCAGGAACAGACCTCCATCATCCTAGCACCAACGTGAATTAAAGCACCTGGAGCTTCAGTTCAGCACCACCTCTTACCCACTGATTTTTTTTTGAATGCCAGCAACAGGGAGCACTCATTTGTACACCACATGCAGTTATAAATCCTGACCATAACAGGCTGGCTACATTTTGACCCTTGCACAGACCTTGAGGAAGGAGCATCACAAGTAGAAAGCTGAGCCCAAGAGCACACACACATCAGACAGGAGAACTGCTGTGATGCGGGCCCATCCTCCCATACATTCAGCAAAAAGCTCCAAATCACTGCAAGCCCAGCGCTGTTCCTGAGCTCAGCCCACCTGCCTCCTCCAAATATCCTCCTGACTCATGTGAAACAGCCACAGCTGCCTATTTTTACCCCTGAGCACACACCAAGAGCCTGCATGTACAAGCCAGTCAGGATGAGGCATATCCCAACCAGTTGATAAAGACACTACAGCTCAGCCAAACCAGGCAAATCCAAAAATCCTCAACACAAATACCTTTCCAAAATGTGAAAATTTCACCAACCTCTGCTGAAAAGGGAAGGTTGTTGGAAACTCAGTTTCTTTCCCCTTCAAATATATTTCAGGTACTAAACTAGGAGGTTTGGAGATGTGTGAGGGAGGCCCTGCACCTGGGTCAGGACAACCACCAGTATCAATATAGGCTGGGGGACAAAGGGATTGAGAGCAGCCCTGCTGAGAAGGACTTCGGGGTACTGGTGGATGAAAAGCTGGACATGAGCCAACAATGTGTGCTCTGCAGCCCAGAAAGCCAACTGTGTCCTGAGCTGCATCAAAACAAGCATGGCCAGCAGGTCAAGCGAGGGGATTGTTCCCCTCTACATGCTCTACTGAGACTCCTCCTGCGGTGCTGGGTCCAGTTCTGGAGTCCTCAGCACAAGAAAGGCATGGAGCTTTTGAAGAGGGTCCAGAAGAGGCAACAAAGATGATCAGAGGGCTGGAGCACCTCTGCTATGGTGAAAGGCTGAAGGAATTGGGGTTGCTCAGCCTGGAGAAGAGAAGGCTTTGGGGAGACCTTATTGAGGCCTCTCACTATACAAACGGGGCTTATCAGAAAGATGGAGAGAGACATTTTCCCAGGGTTGTGTAGTGACAGGACAAGTGGCAATGGTTTTAAACTGAAAGAGGGAAGATTTAAATTGGATACAAGGAATAATTTTTTAACAGTAAGGGTGGTGACACATTGGCCCACATTGCCCAGAGAAGCTGTGGATGCCCCATCACCTGAAGTGGTCAAGACCAGGCTGGATGGGGCTTGGAGCAACCTGGTCTGGTGGAAGGTGTCCCTGCCCATGGTAGGGGGGTTAGACTGGATGACCTTGAAGGCAGCTTCCAACCCCAACCATTCCATGATTCTAACGAGAGCCTTTGTTCAGACAAGAGGAGATGACACACTCATAAAGACTTGTTAGCCATTTGCTAGTTTTCCCATGGAGGATAGTGATGGTACCAGACCCTCCCAGGAGCCAGTGATTCACATCCTCAGCAAGTGCTGTTTGGGCAACAAACCACTAAATGGTGGTGTTTGTTGTTTTTAAAGGGAAAAAAAAAATTAAAACCTTGCAGGGCAGGAAACTGACTCCAGACAAACACTTCCCACACACTCCATGGAAAATAACTCAACCAAACCAGGCAGTCGAGGAAAGTCTGTGATCCCTGCCACATGCAGTTATTAAAAACATGTTTTGGACCCAGGAAACTGAGCATCAGCACAAGATAAGACCTCCCCTCCCACCACAGTACATGGAAGTCACCTCTACAACAGCAAAGAATCACAGAATTTTTTGAGCTGGAAGGGACCTTAAAGATCATCGAGTTCCAACTCCCCTGCATGGGCAGGGACAACTCCCACTAGAACAGGCTGCTCAGAGCTCAATCCAACCTGCCCTCGAACACCTCCAGGGATGGAGCCCCCACATCATCTCTGGGCACCTTTGGTCCAACTTCGTTGGGACCCACATGAGCTCCTGCCAATGCCCACAGGATGCCCTTCCTGCATAGCTCCATGTGCTGGCCTTGGGGACCTGCAGAACAGACTTGTTCGTCCTTTGCTTTACAAGGGAACAGCCAGCATAAGCATTTTATGTAATTATTAAATTTTAAATGGCTTTTGCAGAGTTAATCTTCATTATAACCCTCTTGGACAGCTGGTAACCCTGAGCAAGCAGAGCCATATAAATATCCAGACACCCACAGATGCCAACCCAAGGATTAAAATTACCTCCTGTATTTTTTTTTTTTTCCCCAGACGAAGCCTTGGTGAGAGAGGAAAAAAAATAATCTGCCTTGTTATTTGAGCAGTTATGTGTGAGAGCCCTACTGACATGAGAAATCACAGTCCTTCTGGAGCAAAAACTGGTGCCCAGTTTTTGACAAAAAAACCCCTGAGCTTAGTGTGTTTTTCTACAACAACAATTCTCCTAGCCCTCCTCTACCTGCAGGGCTGCCCTGCCTCTGACACTCAGCTCTACACCTTAATGGGCAGGCACAAATCCCCATTGCTTATTAAATTAATCCAGGGACCACCCAGGAAATTTAACCATGGAACAGTTTGGTTTTTCTGGGGTTTGTTTGGGGTTTTTTTGGAAGCAAACATACCAGCTTCCCAAGACAGGTCCGCAAAGACCTCAGCACGTTGCAGACAGATGGCTTGTGTAACAACACACATTACAAGTGATGGAGCACCAGTGTTCAGGCCTGCTAATGCAATAAGGCTCAGGAGCAAGATATGATAAATTTGCACATTATTAAGTTTCCTCCTCTCTAAGCAGAACAGCCATGTCCCTTGCTTGCCTTTTCCAAGGCTTGCTTCCACCACAAAGCCTTGGTCAGCTTGTTCATACACCCTTTAGAAACCACATAGCTTCCCAAAAGGTGAAGGATAAGTTTAGGACAAACCTGAAAAAAGTTTTAAGTACAGTAGTTTGAGGAAGACTGTAGAATCATAGAACAGTTTGGGTTGGAAAGGACCTTAAAGATCCAACCCCCCTTGCCTTGAACACTTAAAGGGATGGGGCATCCACAGCTTCCCTGGGGAACCTGGGCCAGTGACCCATCACCCTCATAGAAAGAATTTCTTCCTAATATCTAATCTCCCTCCTTCAGTTTGAAACTGTTCCCCCTTGACCAATCATTACATGACATTGTAAAAAACCCCTCTCCAGCTTTTCTGCAGGCCCCTTCAGGTACTGGCAAGTGCTCTACGGTCTATGATGTTGTTCCAAACATCAGATGTCATTCCAAAGCTCCCATGGCAGAGGTCAGCGTCAAGACAACGGGCTTCATCCCACCCCAAAGTGAAGCACCACATGCATGCTGGAGCACATATGTAGCCTGGAACTCCCACACAGTCAAAGAAGCTCCAGCAAGGGAACATCCATGTCAAGGCTCAGCAGTCCAACAGCATCTGTATTTCTTAGGGGCTCAGCACATACCTGCCCCTTCCAATTTAACAAGCTCCCTTTCTGCCTGGGTCTCACTTTTTAGAGGTGGACAGGCTGACACTAGAGGACCAATAGTTAACTGCAGATAGTGGAGCTGCAGGGGCCTGAATCACAGAATGGTAGGGGTTGGAAAGGACCTCTGAAGATCACTGAGTCTAACCTCCCAGCCAAAGCAGGGTCACCTAGGGTAGATTACAAAGAAAAGCATCCAGATGGGTCTTGAAAGTCTTGAGAGAAGGAGACTCCACAACCTCTCTGAGCAGCCTGCTCCTATGCTCCGTCACTCTGTTTTTCCTCATGTTGAGGTGGAACTTCCTGTGCTCCAGTTTGTTTCCATTGCCCCCCCATCCTAGCACAGGGCACCGCTGAAAAGAGACTGGTCCCCTCTTCTTGATACTCACTCTTCAGATATTTGTGAACATTAATAAGATCCCTCCTCAGTCTTCGCTAGACTAAAAAGACCTAGGTCTCGGCCTTTCTTGGTAAGACAGATGTTCCAGTCCCTTAACCATCCTTGTAGCCCTTTGTTGAACTCTTTCAAGTATACCACTGTCCCTCTTGAACTGGAGAGCCCAGAACTGGTCACAATAATTCAGATGTGGTCCCACAAGGGCAGAGGAGAGGGGCAGGATAACCTCCCCTGACCTGCTGGACACACTCTTCTTAATGCACTCCTGGAAGACAAGCTGCTTTGAAAAACAAACACCACCTTCTGCCTCTCCGTTTTGGCAAGTAGACAAACATTAATCCCTCATCTCATGTTCTTCCTGCCAGAGTCATATTAGGGTTCGTGCACAAGCCCAGGGCGGCTCCTCTCCAGGTGTAACCGCAATTACCAAATCATGTCAGCAGCAACAGGCACAACAGTCCTCACAAGGTGCTGCTGGCCACCTTTTTCTTACCTGTGGTCAGGACACAAAACCTCGAGGCCACCACAGCTTGATTCTGGTGCAGCTTTTAGCACCATGGTTCCTCCTCATGCTCTGGAAACATGCACAAGAGATACCCCACGGAGCATCTCCTGAATCCTCACCCTGCCTCCCAGCCTGATGCTCCTGTGACCAAGCTGTAATCCATTCTGGACCGGATCAAAGAAAAAACTAACCCTACAAAACAAAACCATTATGTGGTTTTCATCTCATTTATCCATACGAGCCCTGAGGAGACAACCTAAAATAGCATGTAGAGTCACCCTGTAGACCTGCAAATGCCATCCCTACAGCTGGGTTTCCTTATTTAGGGTACCAGTTGAGAAGGGAGTGACACCAGGCTTGTGGAAAAATCTCCACTGCTGGGCTTTTCCATGTACCTGCTTCCCTTCATGAGGTAATGGACCTACAGAAAAGATTCCAGTTACTTGTGGGCCTGTTTAGTCAAGTGCTGTCTCAAAAAAAAAAACCAACAAAAACCAAGACTCAAAGTAATTTTACTCTGATAAGCATCTTCCAACACTAACCATAACTGAGTATCTGATTCCATGTGAGGACAAGCCTGCAATGAGCTGAGATGTCCTGACACACACAGCCAAGACACCCATTGGTTATATTAACACCAGGAGCTGCAGTACAGACTCAGGTTCTCCATGGCACAGGGCTTTCCAGCAAGGCTCTAGTCCCTCTTCAGCACTCTCTCCAACTTTCCTGGGAGCAGACCAAGTTCAAGCCATGCCCTGCTCCTACAGCAACCAGGCTGCTAAGCCAAGGACTACTGGGCACCCCTACAGCTGAGCAACCAAGACCCCCAGATCCCAGCGCTTCCCTTCTTTCCAGCATCATCCCTCAACTCCCCACTGTGCTTTCACTCCTGAGCCATTTCCAGTACTTGATCTTTTCTACCTGCAGTCAAGCCTCAGCTCCATCTCAGCCACAAACAGCTCTTGCAGAATAGTTGATTTCTCTCATTATTTAACCAGAGGCTTTCTGGCTTTGCTCTCACCACCCACTCCAGTAATGTGCAATTACAAGACTTGAAGAAAAATAAAAGGGAAGTGGCACGTCATGGCAGACCAGTGCTGCCACGATCTGTTCTTCCATCTCTCATCTCCAATAAAAATAATGGATCAAATTCTCTTCTTGCCTCTTGGGACATCATGTCAGGCAGCTGCTTCTTATGCACAGAGACTTTACCCCAAAACATAACACTTTACACAGACTCTTGCCTTTTATCTTCTGCTACTCAATGGGTGAAAGTCAAAGGCAACACTATCAGCAATTTCTGCAACATGATTTCAGGCCCATCTTCATGTTGGACATAGACTGATGCCAAATTTGGCATTTGCAGTATGTCCAAGAGACAGGCTTCTGTTCTCCATTTTTACTAAAAGCTCAGTTCCTTGCCCTTGGAAACAGATGAAAAAATAAAATTGGTATTTGCTAAATAAGGGGACTGTTCAGAAGAAAATGTTTCTAGGGTGTAGGCTGTTCTTGATCTTCTCAAGGCAAGCAGTCACACGAGATCAAACCCACAAGGCATGATCAGCCCAGTACCTGTGTCATTCAGGCACCACAATAATTTCTTTGGAAATGTTTGGCAAACTGCTTTTCCCCTTTGTATTTCCCATCTGCTTGGCTAGAAAGTAAAAGCCAGCTGAAGCAGCAAGAGGCCCCGCTTCTTCAACCACAGATGCATCATGGATGATGTTCCACCTTCAAGTTCCTGCACAGACAAGACCTGGGGGATTTGGGAGAGCTCCTGTCATGGGGACAGACACAGGGACAGACATGCAGGTAGGCCAGCTGCTAACTCAGGCCATTAGTCATTGCAAGCACTTTCCAGACCTCTAGACAATTTAATCCAGTAAGAATCCTTGGCATTTGCCATCTTGGCTGGAACACATCCATGTTACAGACACGGGTCTTGCTTTAACACCAGGCTCCCAAGCTACTGCTATTTTTAGGTTTGGGCTGTTATTTAAGGCACGTGTTATGGGCAGAGAGAGCACAGGGCATAGACACCAGCTCATGGGCAGATGAGGACAAGCAAAATGTCCCGTGACAACATCCACTGCTCAGGATCACACACATATCTCAACTATGTAAGCCATCCAGTATATCAAGCATCGTGAGGAACTGGGCAAGGGTCTGAGCCACTACTTCCACCCTAAACACTCTTCTCTTTCGGGAAGAAGCCAAATCACAGCATTCCAGTGCTGGTGCCACCCTGACCACGCTCCACTCAGAACTGATGGGCTAAAAGAAATTTGTAATAAAAATCTTTTGGAAATTCCTCCAAACTGACAAAGCCCTGGATGCCAGTTGCACTCCCATCGGCATCACGGAGGCGCGCAGGGTGCTGGGGCGTTGGCAGCCACCCAAGCATAGCTCCTCCAACCAGAGGCTGCAGCACCTACGTCAGACACTGTCTCTTCCCTTTCAAAGGTTAAGGCTGTTTACTGAAAGGATTAGGAGGGAGGAGATGGTAAAGTAGCAGGAGCCAGGGGAGACTGTGCGTAACAGCTACGTACACAGGCTTCACCCCAGCAATAAACACGCCCCAACTCCTTGTTGGCGTGGCCAGCCAACATACAGGAGGGGAGGTCATCTGGATGTCAGCACACTGCCAACACGAAATCCTGGGCTTTATACCCAGCTCAGAAGATGATTTAAACCTAACAGCTTACCCTCCACAGCCCTAGAGCAACCACAGACCAGGCTGACACCTGAATACCTGGGGCGCAGCTGTGGCACTCACATCTATGGAGTCTTTGCTCTGGCTGCCTAGCACGGAGGGATCTGTGCCAGCAGCTTGGGAGGGGAAAGATTTTCCCTCTGCAACAGCCTGAAGTTTGTTCCTGGCTATATTCACCCTTGTCTGAAACGTTGCTTCAGGACGAAGCACAATTTGGGTATGAACATTGCTGGAGCAGCAGAAAGCGAAGCCATGAGGCTGCAGCTCTGCAGTACATCTCAGCTGTACAGCCAGTTAGTCAATCGAAGGTCAGTTCCTCTCTAGCACTACATCCTCTCTCATTTCAAGTAAACAGCCTTACAAGCCGGGTGTTTCAATAGGAAAACCAAAGAGGGATTTATACATCACTACGGAGAACAATTTCCACATCCGACATGCCAGAGCACCACCATGAAGTAAGAACTAAGGAGCAAGGCACTTCCAGCTAATGTAACGTGATTTAGGCAATGCCAGAGCTGCACTGGAAACAAGACAAAGCACTAACCGGTTTGCACTCGCCCGTCTGCCTTCAGTGCACACAGTTCAACTGAGGACAGTGGCAGAGGAAGTCATGAAGCCACCCAGGCCAACATGGAACCAGCATGACTATTGCAAGAACGACTGGGAGGGAAGTACAAAACGGCCCAACAAGGAACCCTGAGTAACAGGGCAACTCACTTTCAGACCTGAGCAACTCGATCAGATATGGGCTGTCATATCTGTCATCTAAGTATGGCTTTTGCTGTTAGGTCCAGCTTATTCCCCCAAGACAAGGGGAAACTTAGCAAGCATCTTGTTAATTTGATGCTCTAGATGAATTCAGATGCTAAAGGATAACAGAAGAGATTCATCTTGGGAAGCACAGGAGGACCCATGAATGATGCTGTCCCCCAGAGGATAATGAGATCTGGGAGGTGGGATTATAACTGAACGGGCTAACACAGTTTCATTGTTCACCACACATCACTGTAGCCTGAATCATGTTTGGTGACCACATGCAGAGCACTGCTGAGAAAGACAGCTCTAACATGGCCTCCAGGAGAAGGGCCAGCTGCATGGGGTCTGAAATGCCACGTTAGGAACCAGAACTGCATCCTCTCAAAGCATCTCACTCTGGTCCTAGCACTCAAGCACTTCCCACCCTGTACAAACTCGGCCCCTAGCTTTGAGATGCTTCAAAAACCAGGCAAGCGTCAGAAATTAAACCACCTTTGGGTTGGGAAAACCAACTTTTAAGATCTTGGGAAAAAAAAATAAAGTTACTACAAGTTAGTAACAACCAGCCACTTCTGGCTAATGAACCATGGCCAAAGTAATGTAGTAATTCTGGTAGTGCCCAGAAATAAGGTTCTGCAACCCCACTGCAGATCACTCGCTATAGCCTCAAGGATCATGCAACAGGTATGACAAATCTTAGGGACAATGGAACACAGGGGTTACCAGAAAATGCTATTGCAACCAGAAAAAAGCTCAAGAAACCACACTCCAAGAAGTCAGAAGAGTTAAAAGGAAACTGAGTAAGTAGCACAAACAAAAGAGAAGGCACAAAATTAAATCCAACAAGACCTTACTGGTTCCATAAATGCATTAATGAAGGCAAATAAAGTGTAGGTCTATTAATCAGCAGGAAGGAAGAAAGAGTACATGACAGAAGGCACCCCACTCAAAGCCTTCTTTGCTTTGTACTTAAGCACTCAAGAATGACTTTCATCAAGGACTGATCTCCTAAACCTTCCTATCTTTTTCCAATTCATTCTTTGTTTGCCCTCCTCCCCTTGTTAAATATGCTTTTCTAAAGGTTAACTGCAAACAAATGTTTAAAGTTAAGCAACCTCAACCCAAAGTAAGGACTCATCAGTGCTGTCTGTACAAGACAAGGAGGGTCAAAATTGCCTCTGTAGCTTTGCAGAGGAAGAACCATGCAGCCTGCTAGGGAGATCACAGCTGCTTGGTGCTCACATTCATACCACCATTAATTTATCACTAACTTTTACAAATTTAAAGCCCACAACTGGTCATCTTTAGTGTCTCATCAAAAAGCTGACAAGTCATCCACAAAAAGAACAGAAAACACTACAAAGCAAAGCCTCCAGGAAGACCCGATGGCACTCATGGAGCTGTACTCCTCCCGTGACAGCCTTTAAGGACAACCTTCCTGGCTCCAGCATGGGCAAAGGACTGGAAACACAAGCCAGCAGTCTGGATTTAGGGCTAAGAACCCTAAGAGCCCTTGAGGCGCTGCCAAGAGGCGGGGGATGACTCAGCCTTCCAGAAACAGACAGGGTGAGGGAAAAAGGGCCACACGAAAAGACAACTGGACCCATGCCTGAGTCACTGAGAAAATAAGGAGAGGAGCTGGGGCAAGCAGGTGACATTCCCTTCATTAACCCTTCCTTCTAGAGAATACACCATGGGAACAGGAAGGGGGAGACAGCAAGGATGAAGAAACATCTAAGAAACCAGTATATGGGCTTTGTTCTTGCTACAAGACCCAGGAAGTCAGAAAAGCAACTGGTCGTTGGACTTGAGGATGCCCCCCCCCACCAAAGAACCACATGGCATGGTGGAGAGGACATTACCCCCCACAGCCACCACTGCTCACCATGCCCGTTGCAGTAATAGATCCACTTCTCCCTGTTCTGCGTGGGGGTGGTGGACTTTTTCATGATAGCTTTTTCCACAATGGCACTGGGATCTTGTCTGGGTCCCTTCTTCAGAGTCCTTGAGCTCTTCCTGACACTGCAGACGACGATAACCACCAGGACCAGCAGGAGGAAGAGAACGATCATCCATGGCAAGTGTTCATTGATGTCAAAGTGCTGGTGGATGTTCTGTGAACCTCTCCGGGGGGGCCTGTATGGGGCACTGGACTTCTCACGCCCCGCCATATCCAGTGATGGCTGCTTCTCCAGCGCTTGACTGGTCTGCTTGTGCCGGTAGCTCTGTGCCTGGCTGGCAGGGATGGAGCCTGCAGGAGCCCTGTTGGTACCGTCCGTCTCGTTGGTGGCTTCTGTCTCATCAGCCAATGTTTTGTTGAAGAAGCCTGCTGGCTCTGCCGTGCCACTTGATGCGTGTGGCACAGGAGAGGGGACAAAATCGGGGGCTGAAGAGTTCAAACCTGCAAAAGGAGAGGAGAGCTCAGTGTCATGGCACTGGAGACGTGATACGGCATCATGTCACAGTCTAAGATCTGCCTGAGCTTTTGCTGGGCCAGCAGACAGAAACCCAATGCCAGGCAGGGAGGAAGGGAAGAGGTGAAGTTGAGGTTTGGCTCCAGGAACAAATGGGTATAGTTACAGAGATAGGTTCAGGATAAAACTGACCCTTGCTGGTTAAGTCTAGTGGCAACTTGTTTAAAAAACAAGTTATTAAAGGTATGTTGTCAACTTGTGTTTCTCCTACATTCAGTACTTCTCAGAAAACCTACAACTTTGAGGTTTCCTAGGTTTACAAACATGGGCTTAATTCCAAATGTGGAAAACATGGTATCTGGGCTAGAAACACATGAAAATTTGGAGGCTTAGTTTAGCTACCTCTACCTGGTTTTGCTAAGGAAGTACAAATGCTTTTATCAACACTGTAAGCAGCCATGGATGCACCAACTGCAAAACAGGTTTCTGAAGCAAACAACCTTCCTCTAAGAGCTACTTTCCATCTTGATCGGGTTTTCTTAGCAACCAACAGCTCTCAGGTCCCTGCCAGCTGCTTGACCAAAGCCTTGCAAGAAGAGGAAGGGCTTTTGTGGCCAAAAACTAGAGCTTACTTTGGAAGCAGCTTTTGAAGATCATGTCTCAGCCCATTTGAGCCAAAGAGCAGGTGGAACAACCTGTAACCTGCATCCAGTTACCAGTGGTGTCTCCCAGGGATCAGTACTGGGCCCAGTCCTATGAAATATTTTTAATGATGACTTGGATCAGGGGATCAAGTCTACCCTTAGTAAATTCACAGATGACACCAAGTTGGGGAAGAGTGTCAATCTGCTGGATGCTGCAGATGGACCTGGACAGGCTGGATCAACGGACTGAGGCCAACGGTATGAGGTTTGTTGAGGAGACTCAGGGGGGACCTTATCACTGTCTACAACTACCTGCAGGGAGGTTGTAGTCAGATGGAGGTCGGGATCTTCTCCCAGGCAACTAGCAACTACAGAAAAAACATCAGAAAAAACTTCTTTCCTGTAAGACTGACAGAGCACTGGAACAGGCTGCCCAGAGAGGTTGTGGAGTCTTCTTCTCTGGAGACACTCAAAACCCACCTGGACACGTTCCTGTGTGATGTGCTCTGGGTGATCCTGCTCTGGCAGGGGGGTTGGACTGGATGGTCTTTCGAGGTCCCTTCCCACCCCTAAGATTCTGTGATTCTGGGACAAGAGAGCATGACCTGAAGCTGCTCCAGAGGAGGTTTAGGCCGGATATTAGGAAGCACCTTCTTATGGAAAGGGTGATCAGATATTGGAATGGACAGCTTGGAGAAGTGGTGGAGTCACCATCCCTGGAGGTCTTTAAGGAAAGGCTGGATGTGGCACTTAGTGCCATGGTCTAGCTGATTTGGTGGTACTAGGTCACAGGATGGACCTGATGATCTCAGAGGTCTTTTCCAGCATCCATAATTCTGTGATTCTGTAACCTGAATTTACCTCTGACTTGGCTACCCCGAACACTCTGAGCTGGGTACAAACAGCAAATACGCTTTAACTTCTACCTAATTGTCTACAGTTGATTTCAAAGTTCAGGAAATAACCTCCCAACTTCTTCCAATGGCACACCAATATCATACCAAACTTTGAGACAAAGAAGCAGTGGGGGTCTACCACTCTTAACACTATTTTACCAACTCAGGTGTTCAAACCAACAAAAGTTAACATTTTACTTAAAATGCACCACCAGAGACACTGTGAGGCTAAACACCACCTCAAACTGGGTTCTTCAGCACCACTGCAACTAGCCACAGCAAAAGCATCTCCCTCAAGGCAGTGATGATATTAACTTCAATTAAATGAGATAGTGGGGAATTCAACCTGGTCCTCCCCACCAGTGGTAACAGAAACATTATTAAATGCAGTTTAGAGGAAGCTGATGCACCCTGGAGCTGCCTTCTGGCCATGAAGCAAAAGCACAATCTACGCTTTAGACCAGGCTTCCATTTAACAGCCTAAAGCCTGTCTTGACTGAGGCAGGAACACAATCTTACGACCCAAAACATGTCTGTTTTACTGACATGGACATTACCTTTGGGAAGATGGGCGGTTGGTGGAACTTCATAGGGCTCTTCACCTGCTTCAGTGCTTGACGAAATCAAAGACGTGTTCGGAAGAGATGCTGGAGAACCACAGACGTTGTCACTCTCCTTCGTCCCCGGCTTGATCACCACCATGTTTTTCCCAAAGCAGTCAGTGTACGTTTTGCACTTCATCACGCTAGAAGGCACATCAGAAAAGGTACCACGAGGGCACGGCTTGCACTTAACATCTTCTGTCTCGGTTCCTTTCTTGCGGACGCCCCAGCCGACCGGGCACACCGTGTAAGGGATGCAGGTATCGTTCGTCTGAAACGTACCAGACAGGCAAGTGCACTCGCGGTCAGTCAAGGCAGTACAATGAGTTTTCTCAATCATTGGCAGTTCACAGGGTTTTCTACAAGGATGGCACCGCTCTATGCCGTTCTCATGCTTAGTAAAGGTCCCATCTGGACACGGGCTGCACTCTCTTAAGGTACTCTTCGTACAGTGTTTAGACACGTAGGTTCCTGCAGGACATTTGTCGCAGATCAGCTCTTTGTTGGTGGCACGGTCAAAGTGGCGGTACTTGCCAGGGGAGAGGCTGATGGCATTCTGCTCAGAGGTCTTCTCTGACTGGCTCCTCGCGGTGCCAAGGAGCAGGAGCAGCTGGAAGACAGACAGGAGGTATTAGTCAACAACAGCATGTGGCCGGAGCCCTCTCTGCCCGCAATCCCTTGCAGGATCATGAAGCGCATCGCAGAGCTGCAGGACCACAGAGGTGTTCCCACATGGAGGGAAAGGAGCTCAGCAAGGCTGGGGTAGAAGTAAACCAGAGCAGACTGCAGCACACTCTCCGGATACATCAACAGCTACAATTATAATTCCTTAAATTTGACACCAGGTTTCTCAGTGAGACTAAGCATCATTTACACTGCAGCCCTGCCAGGGCAGTAAATACTGCTAATTGTGTTTCAGCAGTACGTGCTACCTGGCCACCTGAGGAGAATTCAGAGTAGCTTTGCATTTCAAGGCTGAGAGGCTCCAACACGAGCCAGGTACTTGTCAAGAAGACAAAAAACACACGCAGGTGGCAAGCTCTGACCTATAAAACTTTCCTCCTCTGTATTTATTAATCGGCACTTGTTCAAATAGTTACCTTTCTAAATAATGCCAACCAGGATGCAACCCAGGCCAACAGGCATTACCGGAGTATTTCTCAGCCCCTCTGCCCTTCCATGATTTTTTTATGACCCTGCATAAGCATAGGGTTTAGTGAGACTACAAGGGATATTCTACTTCAAGCCTCCAACCACATCTGAACCCACTTTAAACCAGATGTGTTAGCAACAGGAGAGAAAACACGATGCTATTTTGAAGCTCTCTGAGAAGTTCTGCTGTAACTCAGTTCCTCATTGCATCAGACACAAGTAAAAGGTCTCCAATTTTCAGACATCTAACTGCACCCAGATGGGGTTTCATACATGATGACTACAAAGCTGTTTATCTCTATCTATGCCAAATGCCAGGGCTTTATTCCTTTAATTCCTTTCCATTAAGGTTTCTCCACCAAGAAAAGCCATGTCTAACAAGCAGAACCTACACTTCCTCCAGAAGACCTCTGGTCCCTGGATTTACCATCAGTTATGCCAGCAGACACGATACCAACACCTAAAGACATATCAGAAGAAAGGCTGACACCACCTCACACAGCACGCAAACACATTCTCAAACATCTACAGGCTGAGTTAGGAGAGAGAGGGAGGAATGAGCCAACATTACCTTGAACTTCCAAAGGTGCTTTCCTACACTGAAGGCAGAAAGACCAGAGACCCTAATGCTTTTCGGCAGCACATAAATCAGTTGGCTATGTTACACAAGCCCTTGCTTTTGCTCTGCTACCTATTCTGGGCTATCAGCCAGGAAGAATATATTCAGAAGGGGAAAAAAAAAAGCCTCCCAACAACATGACTCTGCAGAAGGAACATCGCAGCAGAGCCGCAAGCCACGCCGCATCATTTTTGGTGCAGTCTCTTGCTTCTTGGAAACACACAGCTAAATAATTTACAGCTCAAATCTTATACAAAACACTTAATTTTATTATTTTTTTAATAATTTTTGGGTTTTTTTTCTCCTGAAGCAGCAATTATAGAGCAGGCAGAAGCAGGCAAGCCTGCAGGAGTTGACAAGGATCCTGCAGTGGCCAGGCTAATTACAACACATCAAATTAAAATTAAAAGCAGGGCTGCCCTGGCAGGCAGCAAAGGCTTACAGGGTGCATTTTATTTTTCCCCTCCCCTAAGACATGATTTAACGAAGCACTTAGCTGGCTCTAAAGAAACCTGCTGCCTGTAATCTTCATGATGTAACCCTGAATTAGCAAACCAAGCATAGCAGGATCCAGCCACCTGAGGTTGCGTGGAAGGTCACCTGAGTTACTCATCCTCCTCCCTGTGCCAGTGCTGGGGCATCAGGAGAGGCAGGACAGGCAGCAGCTCTCCTGCCTTGCTGGGGATGAACTATGTGCTACCATCTCAGATCCAGATTTCTTCCTCTGCACCAAGACAGCCCTCAGAAAATCGGTGGACAAGCTTGGCAAAAGCATGTGCCATGGGTTTCATCCTGCTCTCCCTTTTCTTCCCATCTCCAGCATGTTTTCATCACTCATAGAATCATCATCACAGAATGGTTAGGGTTGGAAGGAACCTCAAAGACTATTTAGTTCCACCCCACCTTCTTCCTAACATCTAACCTAAATTACCCCTCTTCCAGTTTAAAGCCCTTATCCCTGGTCCTGTTGCTCCATGCCCTTGTAAGAAGTTCCTCCCCAGCCTTTTTGTAAATCCCGTCAGGTACTGGATGAAGTGAGACCTGCACTATTGCAACAGCATCAGGTTTTGGGGTTTTTTCACTTGAGCTCGTTGTGTTGTGTTTTTTTTTAAACCCTATCTCAAGCAGAGTAGAATCGGAGCTTTTGAACACCCCCAGATCTTCAGCTGCAGACACATTTCCAAGTTTAGGGACAGCAAGTCCCAGGGGGGAAGGCTGAACAACATTGAGCATCCACTATTTACTGGTGTTTCTGGTCCCTAAAACACCTAGCTGCTCAGGTTTTGTGGCTGGCACCACTCAGATGTCCGAGAAGGCCAGGAGCAGGATGTCTTCAATAGTGTCCCGGTTTGAGAATACCAGGATGAAAATTTCCTATAGCCATACTGACCCAAGACCTCCTGGGATGCCCCCAGCTGTGGCAGTGGGGGGACAGCTGTGCCTGTGGGGAGCAGAGGGTGGGACAGGTGACCAACATAGAACAACCACACTGTTCCTGCCCATGGCACTCGGTATAAAATGGCTCCTCAGAGAGCCCCAGCACCCTCCTCTGGCTGGTGTCCTGGCAGGGTTGGGGTTTGTTCTCTCTCCTGCTGCTCCTGCATCCCATTTTCTTGCTGAAAAATATCATGGACCAGGACAGGTCACCTCCTCCTGCTCCCCTTTTCCCTCCCCCCCCCCCCCCCCCACACGCCATTAAAATCGCCTTCCTAACAAGCCTCGTACCCGCAACCCTGTTCATCTACTCCCCCCCCCAACCTGCTGCTGAGTCCAGTTTGGGACTTCTCTGGTTGGGAATTACCGACTGAGGAGCGTCGGTTCCATATTTACATATTTGTGTAATTCACCATCATCATTATTATTGCTACTACTTTCAACCTACTCTGTTGGGTTTTTTCCCCAACCTTAAAGTCTCCCTCCCTTATTCCCCTTTTTGTCTTCCCCTGGGAAGATAGTGAGGAGGTAACAGAGAGCATCTATCACCTGGTTACTGGCTAAAACTGACACACAGAAAGGGCTGACTGCTGGTTTAGTTTCATATCCTCACAACTGCCCAGCAGGATGCAAAATGAGACCTTTCTAGCTGATACACTCAGCTCCCGTGGTAAAAGCAAGTAATGAAGTAAGCACTGCTCAGTCACTAGATTTCAGTTCATTACTCCAATACCAAAGCAAGTGTATAGGGTAACCAAAAACACAGAAACAGGGAATTGGTGCAAGACCACAACAGAGAGCAGATCTGGTTTCCAGCCACTTCAGTGCCTGCTGAAGAAGCAGCTCTCAATGCTGAAGCCAAAAGGCTTGAGCGGGATGAGGCAGCCAGGATCCCAAACTGCTCAGCACTAACACCCCATATCCCATGGACAAAGGCAATTCCCAGCTGTGTCCACCTATTCCAACACCTGGAGGTTTTTCACCACAAGAAAAATAAATCCAGCTTGGGAACGCTCCGATTTTCATAGAACCACAGAATGGTTGTTAGAAAGGACCTTAAAGACCATTCAGGTTCCAATCTCCCTGCTATAAGCAGGGATGCTTCTCAGGAGACCAGACTGCACAAGGCCTCACTCAATTTTCACCTCCATGCTGGGAAAATGTCTCAGACCAGAGGATCTTCATGCTCAGCTACAAACAAACCCTTTGAGCCAGCAGCACCCCACAGCTGACACAGGCATGACCACGACCCAGCTTGATGATTCCATCTCAGCAGTTGAATCTATGCTGTGCCTCCACCACCCTCTTAAACAACTGCACGCTTAAAGAGAGACCTGATGGGCAATTTGCACAGTAAACAGCTTTTAAGGGGACACAAGTTTCCCAGGCACGTGCACCAGGAATGCAGCTGGGAATAGAGCTGCTCATCTGGGACACTAATCTGCTCAGTGTCCCAGAGAGCCAGTGCGCCGGCTGAAAGGCGGTGGAACCAACAGGCATTTGTGTCCCGAAATGGGTGACACCTCAAGACACTCAACATCTCAGGTGGTGTTAAGCAATGCCTCACCACCAGCCCCAGGGGGAGGCTGCAATACATCTAAAATATATATTTTTTTTAATGTACAAAGGCAAATGCCAACTAAATAAAGGGCACTTGAGCCCAGGAGAGAAGAGCAGGAGCACAGGCAGGGAGAGCTGTAAGTAAGCAGGGACCGACAGAGCTAAATCGGTACTCTGGGAACTGCTTCTGAGCAAAACCAGTAAAATTGGGTAGAAATGGCATCAGGCTCCATGGTGATGCCTTGGCACAGGTCGGGGACAGGCTGCACAGCCCGCCACCCTTCCCAAAGGCCAGCTGCACCCTCCGCCAGCCGGCACCGGGAAGTCGCTTGCGACATTTAAGGAGAAAAGAATAAAATACTAAACCAAACACAGCAAGGCAAATAAAACTGGTCTGCAAGACTTACGGCAACTTTGCAGCTGGAAGGAGCCCATCTCCTGCCTCACTCTCTGCAAAAAGGATCAAGTTACTCACTCCGAAAAAGTCGCCAGTGAGGAGAGTATCGAAGAGCAAAGCAAGTTTCCTGCTCCTCGCAACGTGACCAGCTCTTTCAGCTGGGTTGGGGTTTGTGAAACCGAGAGTCCGGGGCTTACCCTGCTCACCAGTCTCCCTGCTACGTTGCGAGAGTGAAACGCAGGCAGCCGAGCGTGCCAGAACAGCAGCACCGACCGGCACATCTGGTCTCCATGAAGGAAAACCCAGCAGCTATTCCTGCAGCCAGCGCCGACCAGAGCTCACAAGCATCCCTGGCAGCCACAGTTTTGCTCTGAGCAGATGAAATAGCCCCAGGCTCCCAAAAGCCCAGAGTCTGAAACAAGGTGACATGGCACTGGGTTGAGGTGAGGGCACTGGGGGACATGGTGGAAACTACCTTGCCCAACACCCCATGCCAAGCAAGGGAAATCAGGACCATCACCAGCCTTACACAACTGCTGCCTGGTGGCCAGGCAGATTTGGGTCTGCTACACCAGGAAGGAGACCCGTCAACTACTGATCTGAATGCACTTCCACCACCCTGGGAAGACATTAACTCCTTGTGGGGACACAAGGACCTGCCCAAAATTTGGAAGACTAAGCTGTCGGATGAAGAAAGCCTGGCTGGTGGACACAGGAGCACCCTGCCAGCTCATGAGCAAACAGGAATTCTGTCTTACAGTTCATCTGCTCATATAATCAGCACATGTAGAGGTCTGAGTACACAAGCATACACGCAGTATACAAGTGTGTTTGCTCAGAGTCCCAGCTTCATTTTGCAAAACCGCTGCTGTATTTCCCGACACCTTTGTATCCCTCCCGTTTCCCCTCTCCTCCCTCCATACCCACCATTCCCAACTGACCTCTAGGATCCCAGCTGGGACTCCATATCTCAAACTCCCCATCAGCATCTCATCTTCTAGATGTGCAGCAACACTGCTCTCCCAGCAGGAAACAGGCACTTGGGAGGACCCAGCCAGCACCACACGCAGCCCCTGGCTGCTCCAACACTGCATGAAGTCACCCTTTGCCTTCAGAAGCAAGGAGTCTGTTTCTTTCCCAGCTAATGCCCTCCCAGCTTTAGATTATTTCTTGTTTACTCGGACTCCTGTCAAGCCAGCACCAGCTTGCTAAGACCCACCTTGAGCTCAAGAGCAAGTGCACTCCTCAGTCCCCCACCCCAGCCGCAGCAGCTGCGGCGTGTGCCTGACACACCGAATTACCGTCTCTCCTCGGAGACAGGGACTGTAGCCCTCGAGTGCTGACTGGCCAGGGCCCTACCTGGAAAGGTAAACCAGCTGGAAAACACTCCTGTGTCAAGCCAGGGCAGCTGCCTGCAGCGAGCGGCAGGAGCTTTCCTGCCTGTCCCAAGGATGACAAGAACAGCGGCCGGGGGGGGGGGGGGGGGGG
>NW_009954102.1:6237918-6238252 GCF_000747805.2 Chaetura pelagica | reverse complement strand
CGGCCGGAGTGGTGGGAGGGAGGGAGGGATGGATGGAGGGATGGATGGAGGGACGGATGGAGGGACGGATGGAGGGACGGATGGAGGGACGGATGGAGGGACGGATGGAGGGACGGATGGATGGAGGGATGGATGGAGGGACCCCCGCCCAGTGCCGAGCTCCGGGAGCAGGGCAGGGGGGTACAGCAAAGATTCCCTCACCCCTCCAGGCGCAACAGAACCCTGGGCGAAGCCTCCGGGCAGGATGCCGCCCTTTGCGGCAAAAGGGGGATGGCGAGGACGGAGCAGGGAATACCGCACCCAGCCGGGAGCCCCGCGCATCTCCCCGAAGAGG
>NW_009954102.1:6210463-6236892 GCF_000747805.2 Chaetura pelagica | reverse complement strand
CCCGCACCCGCGGGACCCCCAGCAGGGTGTGAGCAGGATGCGTTACCCCCTGCCGTGTGCACGGTGTGTTTGGAATGAAGGGCAGCGACGAACACCCCGCGTTTCCTTCAGGGCAGCCTCCCAGCCCCCCCGCCCTGCAGCCGGTCCCTGTGTGGGGTGAGGTGCTTCGGGAAGCGCAGGGGATGGGGAAGCACCGCGTGGGACTGGGAAGGAAACGGGTTTGTTCCCACTCTAACCCCGTGTGGCCGCGGCGCCTCCGTTGTGCTCCCCAAAACCGGGGCAGGAGCAGCTTCTCTGGGCAGGGTCACAGCAACTCGCCCACGTCTGTCCAGGGAGCCAGAGGGGCAGGAGATGGGGCGAGAGGTAGGACTGGGAAGGCTGCAGCATCACCCAGGTCCTTCCGGGAGACGGGAACAGGTGAGACTTGAGGGTGAGGGAGGCCCCAGGTGAGGCTGATCGGGGCCTTTGGGGTTTAGGAGTGCACAAAACCCAGGCGTTGCTGGTTCTATGTCGAGGAGCACATTAAAACACCTGATTTTCAGAGCCTGTAGAAGCCCTGTTGACCAACAGTCATCTTGTGGAGGCATAAGGGGGGTAAAGGACATCTGGGAGGGTTTCACTGTCGCACCAAAATGACCGGCACGGAACACCCCTCGAATGGCAGACAGTTTCAGAAGAGAAGAAGAAAAAAGCCCTCTGAACTTCTCCTCTTGATCTACAGGAGTGTGGGCTTCATCCAAACCCTTCTGAAGCCCATAGGAAGCCTCCCTCTAATTTCAAGGGGGGGTTGAGTATAGCTGGAAGGCTTCTCTCCCAGCCAAGTTGGACTTTTTCTCCCCATACTTTCTCCATATCTATTCCTGGAAGGGAGCTGGAAGGGATCAGCGACCTTCAGGAGCCTGGGAATGAGCCTAGGGAAGAGCTTCCCTCCCAGAGACGGGGTGGCAGTGGTCGGACTGCTGTTCCCAGGAGGGGACAAGACACACTGTGTCATGTGTGCAGGGACAGAACCTTCCTCCACAGCTGTCCATGCTGCTGTGCAAGGGCTGCCGGGGCCTGCTTTGGGCTTTGCTTTCCCCTGGGGCCACCAAATCCAGGAACAACGTGCACTTTCCAGGAGGTCAAGGGAGGGGAGCTTCACCCCACATAGAGATCATGATGCAAAGCGAAGGGTCAGGGAGGCTGCCCAGAAGGAAATCTGGGGTGTTCGTCGGTGCCTTTAATTCAAAATATATTGGGCAAATAATAGGTGACAACACATCCTGGCCAACACCAGGCTTGTGGATGGTGGAGGAGATTTTAAGCTGAAATATGTGCAGCTTTCTGATGAAACACAGGACAAGTCGTGTCCTGCTGGTGTGGAGCTAAGGAGGGTGGTTGGGTCTGGGCTAGAAGAGGGTTTGAAATGCCCTGGCAGCACCAACCCACGCTGGGTCCACCAGCAGTGTGAATGACAACGTTCAGATTGTATCAGAGAAAAGCAGAAAAATAGTCATCTGGAGGACAGAGTGACTCAGGGGATTGGCTATGAGATGGATCATGTTACTGCTGGGGAATGGATTCCAATTAGTTACATCCGCTTTTAATTATTATTATTTATACAGAACCTAAAGGCAATCCACAGATTATCCAAAAAAATGCTCAGGCTGATCTGTAAATCCCCCATCCCACCCCCCCCCTCACAGCCCTTGCAATGACAAACACCAGTCACGCTGCCCAGACTGATTCATACTGGCTGTGGCATAAATTGCTTATTAACGTCCAGCTTGCTGCATCTCCACTTTTCTCACTCACTGGGAGGAAAATAGGGAAGTGGGTGACTGAGGTCGGAGTTTCATGTGAAGTGTTTTTGGTGGCAGCAGATGCTCAAGAAGTTCCTCCTCGCCTCCCTGCCTTTGGTTCCTTTTTCTCCCTTGTCCCGCCCCGTGAGTCATGCAAATGCAGACCTGTGGGATCAACCAGGTCAGTGGACTGTTAAAAGGCAAAACAAGGAGGGTATTTTAGTCAGAGTTGGTGAACCTCACTGCTCATGTTGATGGGAGACGCCTCAGCCTTTGCTAAGACGGTGGCAGAAGTCCGAGTGAGCAATGGAGGGACATCCACTGACCTGGTTTGCCACCAGAAACCATCTTCTCTTCAATGGCAGGCTGTCCTCTCCTGCAAGGAAAAGCCAGTTGTCCTGCTTAGTCACCTGAGGCTGCTTAAAGCACGTTCGTGAAATGGGAGTTTTGCCAAAATAAGGTTTTTGGGAACTGTTAAAGAATAAGCTACAGAGCCTTCACTTTCATCCTATAGAAACGAGAAATGCTCTGGAAGTGATTTCTCATCACTTATTTGCAATAAAATAAGCCAGGTTAACAGGGCAGGTAATCTACTTTAATCTACTTTATCTACTCGAATCTACTTTTGGACTTTCTCATTCTCTCTATGTGCACCATTGCTGCCACATCTCCTGTAGAAACTGGGAAAGTAGCCACTGCTTGGGAAAATGTGCAGCTCCAGTTGATATAGAAACCACATTTATTACATGCATTAACATAAATTGGGAAGTTAAACCAAAAAAAGGCATAGACTTCCCTGGGTGAGGGAAAAGAGAATTTGAGTGGGAGTTCTCACCCTTCTGGCCCTCCCTATGATCTCCAGGAAACTTGGAAGGGAAACATCTACCGAGAGCAGATGTTCCCAGCAGGATCATGTATATATATATATATATATACACAGATACATAAACACAGTGGTTTCTAGCAGGATCCATAGCAAATTTGGGATTGCCTACAGGAAGGTCTTTTTGATGGCTGAGGTGAGATGAGAAAACATTGGCCTTCTAGTGTGAGATGGCAACCCAAAAAGAGCATGAGAATGTCCTCCAGGTCATGCTCTGTCCTCCAGGACAGAGCAGCTCCCCAGTGGCTGTTTATCCAGACTGGGACAGAGTGCACTTCTGCTGTCTCCTTAGTGAGTGAACTTTTCTCACCTTATACTGTGAGAAAAAAATAAAAATAAAAATCATGTCCTCCATTACAGAACTAAGATGAGTCAGGGTCTCCCTGCAGAGAATCCAGTTACTGCCTTAAACTTTCTGCCAGCAGCAAGTTGCTTTTATAATATTTTTTTTATTCCATTGACTGAGAAGCATCTTGAAGGAGAATTTCCTTAGCAGAGGTGTTTCGTCATGGATGGATATCCTGCCTAGGTACCCCATGGGGTGTCAGGCCAGGGAGCCAGGGCTGGCAGCAGGTTTGGTGATCATCTCTCCTGAGCTGATCTCTCTTCTGGAAGAGGCTGATGCACAGCTGAAAAGCATGTTTTCTCAAAGGACCTTCAGAAAGGAGCAAAGCAGCAGCAAAGTGAAAGGTGAAGTGTACAAACATGACTTCAAACCGGCTCCCAGAGTAATGGCTGTGAGTTAACGAGTTTGATGGGGAGATCAGGCTGCACATGAAGCACAGCTAGTGCTGCACCTTCACAAGAAGTGGGAGAGGGGCACACGGGGCTGGCACGTGAAAATCTTTCCAGATCAGTGACACATGGTAAAGAGGTTTCCCTTCTGCCCCCAGGGCAGTACAGTAACGCCAAGGCTGTACAGCAGAACAGTTGATCTCTGAAAGCCACAGCTGCCTGCATGCTGAGGTCAGTGCAGGTGAAGCGAGCCCAGCAGCCATGTCTGTACCTTGCAGAGGAAAAATAATGAAAGTATATAAAGGTAATTCTTCTTTGGATAAGGGAGATTTATCATGGAATCACAGAATGGGTTGGGTTGGAAGGGACCTGGATCATCTAGTTCCAACCTAACTGTACTGTCGTGGGCAGGGACACCATCCACTGGACCAGGTTTCTCCAAGTCCCATCCAACCTGGCCATTTCCGGGGAAAATCCACATCCACAACTTCTCTGGGGAGCCTGTGACAGTGTCTCACCACCCTCACAGTAAAGAATTTCTTCCTAATATCTATTCTAAATTTACCCTATTTCATCTTGAAATCATTTCCCCTCTTCCTATTGCTACACACCTTTGTAAAAAGTCCCTCTCCAGCTTTCCAGTATTCTTTTAATTACATAGAGTCTTGTTTTGCAGGTGGTCATTTGGTTTAGTTAGGGAGTGAGGCCCAGATTTTGAAGTGTGGAAACTCATCTCAACCTCACTAAAAAAAACCATGATGACTCTTGGTACATCATGTAGTGCCCTTGTTCACCTTCTTTCTTCTCCCTGGGTGCAAGTGCTCAGGAGCTGAGTCTTGAGTGGTGCCTAACAAAGCAGAGCCTTGCTCTGAGTTGGGGCATCTTGATGGTCATAAAGTTAAATATGAACAATTACAAAGATAATTTTTATGCATATATCTGAAAGTCTTGCAGTGTCCCTAAATTTACACTGGAGAATTCAAAGCAGCAAATGAGGCAGTAGGATCATGAGCAGAGAGTTGGGAGCTAAGCTGAGAATTTCACAATAAGCAGAAGACTAAGTATTGTCTTGCTCCTTTGAACCCAGCCTTAGTGGGATGGTGAGGTGAGACAGGTGATGGGGTGGCTTCATAGAATCATAGAAGAGAAATACAGAATTGTTTTGGTTGGAAAAGACCTTTAAGATCATCAAGTCCAACTGTTAACCAAACAGTGCCAAGTTCACCACTAAACCATGTCCCCAAGCACAACATCTACATGTGTGTTTTTTAAATGCTTCCAGGGATGGTGACTCCACCACTTCCCTGGGCAGTTTGTTTCAGGGTCTGAGAACCCTTTCAGTGAAGAAATTTTTCCTAGTATCCAATTTAAACCTCCCCTGGTTCAACTTGAGGCCATTTCCTCTTCTCCTGTCACTTGTTACCTGGGAGAAGAGATCAAAGCCCCCTCACTGCAACCTCCTTTCAGGTAGTTGTAGAGAGCAATGAGTTCTCCCCTGAGCCTCCTTTTCTCTAGGCTAAACACTCCCAGTTCCCTCAGATGCTCCTCAGAAGGCTGGTGCTCTAGACCCTTCACCAGCATCACTGCCCTTCTCTGGACTTGCTCCAGCACCTCAACATCTTCCTTGTAGTAAGGGGCCCAAAACTGAGCATAGTACTGAAGGTGCAGCCTCCCCTCAGTGCTCAGTACAGCTGCTGATCCCTGCCCTGGTCCTGCTGGCCACACGGTTGCTGGTATATAATGTTTGTGCAGGATAGAGAGTTACCCAGGACTGTCACTATGGGGGGGCTTCAAAGAGATGCAAAGGGCTTAAAATAACACCTGGCCAGGTGAGACAGGCACATGTAAAACCAAGTGTCCGTAACGACGTGCAAGGACACCCACCACGTGGATCACTGCCATCCAGGAAGGGTATCCCAGAACCTTTCAGAGACTCCCCCAAATATGAGGCCAGAGCACAGTGGCAGGCCAGGAAGGAAAACAGCCTCCCTGCATCCCTGAGGATGGTGATGGGTGTGGAGGAGACCCTGGGTGGGGAGAGCTCAGCAGGCACTGCAGCTGGGGGCATGAGGCTGAGGTCATGGATGATACAGAGGAAGCCAATGGGGAAATTAGTAACCTATCATAGGAGAGGGAGCCTGGGAACATGCTGGGACTCTGAATCACCAGGATTTGTGCAACCTCAGTCCTGGCAGTGCTGGGTGTTCCACACCACATCAACAGTAGTGGTTGGCAATGAAAAGAGTGCCCAGAGCAGCTTGCTATAACTGCAGCCACCTGCCCAGGGTCCAGGTGGTGGCTGGATGTCCTCAGCACTGTGGAGAGTGGGACAAAGTGCTTAGGAGGTAGTGAGATGTTCACATCTTTCATGGGCTTCTGCAGTCCAGCACAACTATTTGAAAGCCTTGCCCAAGTTTGGCTGATTTAAATCAGTTCAAGCTCTTTAAGCATCACATAAACAGACATGGCTTAAAGACAAATGTATAGACTTAATGTTGATTAGAGTATCTTTGTGGGTTGTATAAGGAGCTGGTTACACTGTGGAAAGTTTTCAGTGGAGACAAAGACCCAGGGAACAAGACCTCCAGCACAAGAGACACCAAGTCTTGCTTTAAGCCCCAGTTTAGGAGACAAGAAGAGTCTGCAGGCAGCTCCCCACAGTCTGACACTCTCCTGCCTCCACACATTTTTACTGCTTGCAAATCCTCCTCCAGGAAATTTAGTATTAGCCCTGGTGCTAAGTTACTCTGGGGGATAACATTGCTCGTGCAGATGATTGCTGGAGAGATTAATGTCACTTCTTGGGACTTGATGTGTAAAGCAGGGCTGAGGTCACAGCCCAGCTCACGTGAGGGACACATCCCTCCCATCTCTCCAGCCTCCAGGTCCTTCCTAGGAACTGGGCGGTGTTTCTCTGTTCTTTGGCAGCTTTCCAGACCCTCTCCTTTCACGGTTTCTGGTCCTATTTGTCACTGCATTTATTATACTCAGGGTGGGTAAGAGGGACAAGGGAGGATAAGTCCTGCTTCCCAAGCTCAAATCACCTTTACCCATGGCTTAAACACAGCTTGAACCAAGCTGAGAGCTTGACACTGCCAAGCATGGAGGTCTCATTCCTCTGCCTTCTCCTGCAGCTCCAGGCCACCATTCCCTGTCCTCCCCTCTGTCTTAACCCTCATGCTGGCAGATTCAGCACTTACTTAGCAGAAACCTGTTCCCTTTTCTTGATTGGTTATTTTTGTGCCAGATTAGTAGTTTGGGTGTGTGGAGGCTGAGCAACACCAGAGCTGATGTAAGGGAGAACAATGGGGGTAGGGGGAGGATGGTCCCTGTGGGACCTGTGGGTGGAGGATGCTCCCTATGGATGTGAATGCCATCAAAGTCAATTCCCAGGCCATGTGGGATTAAAGGAGAGGCAAAGATGGTCATTTGGGGCTACAGTGATAACTGAGGTGAAAGACCTGAGGCTGGGGCAACTGAGCATAGATGTTGTCAGGTTGCTGGGACAATCCCAGCGCCAGCTGAGGAGTGACTGCCATGGCATGTTGGTGGCTGGGAGGTGCCATGGGAACTCTGGGGTTGCACCAGGTCTTCCTTGTAGCTCACCTCACCTTGAGCTTTGCCTCATCACTGCAAGGTACTTATTGGTTCTGTTGCAGCAAGGGGATGGTGAGATGCCCAGTTCCATACCTAAGGCATAAGCCTGGTTAGAGGCAGCACAGGGCTGGATGTATAGACACTGTGTTCCTGCTCTCAGCCTAGTTCTTCTTCTCATTTGAACCTCTAGGTATTCAAGGGACTGTCCTGTCCTGCAAGCCCTTGCCCATCACCCTTCCTCTGTTCTCCTTCCCACACTGCTATGCCCCAGTCATCCTTCCCCTGCTTCCTTTCCCAGCTATCCTTCCCCACTTGTGAACAAAGAAACCTAACAGAACTGTTCTTCACTCCAAGGAAGAGAGGCAAGGGAAACAGGAAAGCAGATAATATAACAATAAACAACCACCTCATGGAAAGTACACAGAGAAATGTTCAACTCTCCCTTTCTCTTTGCTTTTCTGGGGTCTCCCAGGAAAGCTGGTTGCTGCCTCCATCCCTCAGCCTCTTACTGTGCTTAGTTCACTGGTGTGAAGCCTCAGCCTATGCATTTCTTCCAGGAAGCAGATCATCCATCCATCCATCCATCCATCCATCCATCCATCCATCCATCTATCCAT
Organism: Chaetura pelagica; assembly: GCF_000747805.2. Taxonomy (NCBI): domain Eukaryota; kingdom Metazoa; phylum Chordata; class Aves; order Apodiformes; family Apodidae; genus Chaetura; species Chaetura pelagica. Next base: position 6,229,279 of record NW_009954102.1, on the reverse strand, counting down.
CCACTCCCAGTAGCCACTACTCATAGTTAGCCATGAAGTCTTTAGTGATGTCCTTAGCAGGAACCCCAATTGCCCTCACTCAGGAGAAGACTTCCTAAATGAAGTCAAAACCCAAGGGCAGCCCATTTTTTATGCTGGATTTCTGAGATTATGCTGGATTTATGCTGGATTTTCATTGAGCTAAGGTCTTGAGGTCACAGAGAGAGAGGAATTTAACCCAGGAACAGCAATTCCTGTGGACCCCCAGTTTCTATCCCTGGCTTCACCTTGCACCCCAGCAGGAGTGGAAGAGGAGAGGCTCTGAGCAGCAGCACTGGGAGGTGTGTTTCTGGCCACGTTGCCTGAGGAGTGACACGGTGCCAGGCCAGGGACAAACTGTTCCCCTGCTCCTCATTGTCACCAGATGAATGGGGGACTTTTACGATGGCTGGGTTTGGGTAATCAAATGCTGATGGCAACAGAGGCAGGAGAGCTGCCCTCCTCGTGCCTCCCACGCCCCTCGTGAAGCTGGGGGGGTGCAGCAGGCACAGCCCCCTGCCCTGTCCCCCGGGGCTTTGTTCCTAGAGGTGACGTGCAGCAGCCCATGCAGCATCCCAGCCGTGACTGCAGATCCCAACCCCCTGCAATGCCCTGCTCAGGCTGGGGTTATTGTGTGGTGCCCAGAACAATATGTTGTGGTTAGGGATGCCTGGGAGAGTGCCGGGAGGCTCCTCGCTCCCCCTCTCTCTGCTGGTGCTGGGGGGGGTGGCAGCTTTCAACCATCTGTGGGCTGTGGGCTTGGTGGAGGTCCCAGAGCAATGGAGAAGGAGCAGTCACCAGTCCTGCTCCTGGACAGGAAGGCAGCGTTTGGCACTGAGTCGGCCACAGTGCCTGGGATGCAGGATGCCCTCAGGCACTGCAGGATCACAGGATGGCTTATGTGGGAAGGGACTGCAGGAGGTCTCCAGCCCAACCTCCTGGTCATGCAGGGCCAGCTCTGGGGTCAGACCAAGCTGCTCAGAGCTTTACCCAGACGAGTCATGGAAACCTCTGAGGCTGGAGGCAGCACAGCTTCTCCTGTATCAGTGCTGGACTGGTGGGAATGGTGGGAATGTTTTTCCTCATATCCAGTCTGAACCTCCCTTGTTTCAGCTTATGCCTGCTGTCTGTTGTCCTCCCACCGTGCACTGCTGTGCATGAGAGCCTTCTTCATCATCTCCCTATCCTCCTTGCTACCAGCTCCTCACCAGAGCTTCTCTTCTCCAGCCCTGCACCCTCACCTCTGCTCCCAGGCCATGTGCTTAGTGCTCTGGGCCTTCACTAGACTCTCTCCCACGTGTCCCTGTCCCTCTTGTAAAGGGGACTGAAAACAGGATGCAATTTCCAGATGTGGTGTCAGCAGGGCTGACCAGAGGGGAAGGATCCCCCACCTCGACCTGCTGGCATCACTCTGCTGTTGGCTGCCTCCTCTGTCATGCTGCATTGCTGGCTCTTGGTGTCCACTAAGAACATCAGGTCCTTTTCCACAGAGCTGCTCCCTCTCCAGTCATCCCTGGCCTGTGTTGTAACATGGAGGTTATCTCTGCCCAGGTGCCAGACTTGGCATTTCTCCCTGATGAAGACCCTTGAATGTGATAAAGAGAATGACCAGCCAGCAGGTTCCTTCTGGGTTTGCCTTAGTCACATGGATTTTTTCTTTGAAATAGTTTGGAAGTCCATTCCAGGACCTACCTGCGTCTTAGGGGGGTCTAAAATATTTGGTTTCACTTCTCTGTTTATTTGTGATGTTGTGATAGCTGGAAGCTCAGGCAGTGATGCAACCTTGGCCACTGAAATAACCAAGAACAGGAGAACCACACTTCAGAAGAAAACATTCTGCACCATCCAATGGCAAAGGGAGGACTTGTGGGAGCACTGGGGGAACATCAGTTTTCTTTTTTGCTTCATTGCAAAACCCTCAGAGGGAGTTAAGAGGCTTCTGTGTCCTCCAGTAGCCTTGGTACTGTCCAGAGGGAAGGGAAACTGTGTCCTTTCAGGCCCTGGGACTCGAGTGGGCTGTCTGGGTGAGATATCCCCCAACACACCTCTTGTTTCTGCAGCCATTTTCAGGAGGCAGGGGGCACATGTTTGTGTGTGGCAAGGAGCTGGGCTTTGGGTGCTCTGAGCTCCTCTGTTCCTTCTTGCTGGTTGAGTCCCCTTGTTACACAGGTCTCCCTGGGTTGAGCCAGCCCTCAGAGTTTGGCCCAGGATCTGTTCGTCATCGTCCTTTGCTGTGTGCAAGTCCTTTGGCCAACAAGTGTGTTGGGAGATGGTCATGGCATCTGGTGGAGAAGAGGTAGAAAAACAGTCTTCTCCACTAGTTAGCCAAGGACCAACAGTATCTTTTAAGACCATACAAGAGAGATGCAGGAAGATACCATATTTTCTGTGGATGAAGACAAAGACCCCTTGGCTCCTTTGCCAAGGAGCTGCTATTCTTCCTCAGCTTACCACAGCAGCAGTGCAAGGTCTCACCCTCCCCATAGAAAGGTCCCTTCCCCAGACCAGAGTATTCATTCCCAGGAATTCCCTGCCCCAGGGCTGTTCATTCATCTCTCACAGACAGAACAGAGCCTGTCAGAAGAGCAGATGCAAAGCAGGCAGAGCTCCCCATGGGATCCTTCACCACCAGAGATGATAAACAGATGGGGAAATCTGCTGGGAAATGCATTGACGTAAGAAGTAGGTGAGAGGCTGGAACATTGTCCTCAGGGAGGTGGAAACATGCTGAGAAAGCTGGATGAAGAGAGCAGTGCACAATGGCTCTTTGATTCCCCCAGACAGAGAGCTGCTAATGGACCATTTCCTCTCCCAGCCCTCCTGGTGAGGTCGGAGATGTCTTGCCCTCCCTTTATCTCTCACCCTGACTTCTTCTCTCTGGGATTTCCTCTGACTCCCTTCAGCAAGCTGCTGGGCTCGGGGCATCCCAGGCTGGTGTCCCTTGTAACATCCCTCTGTCACCAGAGCTGCCGTGGCTGGAGGCATTGCCTGCCCTTCAGAGCATAACCTACCACAGCAACACAGGCATATGGAGCACAGTTCCATGGAAAAGCATCAGGCTTCCCACCTGGAGGAAGAGATGAACTCAGGCTTTTCTCCAGAACCTCAGGGTTTGGCTTAATCTGACCTGAGATCCCTCCTTGGAGGGGTTTTCACACTGTATGGCATCAATCCTTCTTGGGAAGAGAGAGCCATCCATGCAGTTGCCAGCCCTCCAGTTCCTTGTGTGTGTTTTCCATTATATACCTCTTCCTTTCTCTCTGAAAATTAAATGGGGTGTAGAGTCTCTGCAGCAGCCCAGCCTCTCCTGGCCACCAGGAGAGAAGTGCCTCAAGCCACTGCACCAGGAACACCTGGGACAGGAGCACTCCCAAGAAACTCATCCCTGCAGCCTCTGAGTGCTGAGCTAATGTTTATTATTACATTTTAATCACTGGGCCTGAGAAACAGAGAAACTCTATTAATTCCTCTTTACATCCTGGCCCCAAGGCTGAGCCAATAGCATCAAAGAGTCCCTAATGACGAGATTAGGGATTTTTTTTTGCTAATGCCACAAAAATTCTTATTGGATTTGGAAATCAGACCCACACATATACATACATACATACATAAATACAGGAAACAAGTTGCCCTGGGGAGGAAGGGGGAAGCATTTACCAGGGCTGCCTGAGATACAAAGCTGCCAGGAGGGAGGCTCTGACAGCCAGGCTTATATTGCTGTTTATAATACTTAGTAGTAAGCAACACTACAAAGTCCTTTCTTTATTCATTTCTCTCACTTCTCAGCATGCAATCACTTGGCTTCATAAATTAAACATGCTCCTTGTTTTAATAGATCATCTATTTCGTCTTCCATGGTCCTATCATGGGATTTTTAATTGCCTGTCATAGAACTGTGCATCCTCCTCACAGGCTGGGAGTGCAAATGTAGCAAGCATGAGTTCATTGGCACATGTCACTATCAAATGGTGCATTTCAATCCTCACATTAACAAATGCAAGGAACACGAGTGGGTATGTGGAACAGGCAGCATGAAGGAGAATTGTTTTCTGTGGCAAAAATGAGGAAAACCAAGCCCAAAGTATAAACAGATTGATTCCCTCCTCCATTCCCCCCCCCCAAAAAAAAAAAAAAAGGAAAGGCATTGCACAGTGTTTTAATTATTGCTGGGTTTATTTTTAACTGATCTATATCCAACATCTTGAAGGCAGGTTATGGTCCAAAGGGCAGGGACTAGAAGACCCACTGCAAAAGTAGCTGGTGCTTCAGCTGGACCATCCAGCTCCAGACCCATATCCTGCTTCAATTTGCTGCAAAAGATGTGGGAGTTTTGCTCTGCTTCTCTGCTCAGCAATGCTAAAATCTGTGCTTCTGGTTGTGTCAGATCAGTTGAGATGTCCCTGGGAATGCTGGGCAGGAAAGGAGGGAGATGGAGAACAGGAGAGTGGGTGGAGTTTTGCAACCTTGGTGCACCCACCTGGTGACCTGTGCTTGCTCCTGTCTCTCCACCATCAAGTGAGTGTGTGTTTGGTGGAAAGGGACAGAAAAAGGCAACTAGATGGTTAAATGGGATGGAGCAGCTGCCCTGTTGGAATTTAATGTGATTTCCTCTTGCAAAACTGGAATATCTGCTCTTCATAACAGTTGGCTGTATCCTAGAGCTTTTATCACAGCTTCTCCTTCCTGGCAAAACAAAGTTAAGTCCTTCAAGCTTTCTACTTTTTCCTACCTTAATCTCTTTTAATTAATTAACTTTTTCAAAGTGTACCATAAATAGGAGACTTAGTCCAACTGAGACCTCATCAGCACAGAGGAAAGCTGAATAATTACCTCCTCTGGCTTACACACAACAGTCTTATTGCATCCTGGAAAGAAACTTGCTTCTTCTGCTGGTGTTTTCCCAACAACAGATTTCTCATCCCCATCCTTTGTGACTGGCTGCACCTCCTCCATTCCTGCCACACTATCACCCAGTAAGAACCATGAGTGAGCACCATGCATTTGAAATCCCTCCTCTAAGAGCCACAGTTTGTGCTGGTTTTTATTTGGTTTAATCTTGCCCATTTCGGGCTTTTTATCCAATTTTTTAGCATCATTTTGAATTATGATCTGATCCTCCTGGTGCTTGTGGTCCAGCATATATTAGAAGTGCATTCCCTGGGCCATCATTCAAGTCAGTAAATAAAAATTGTGAATAGAGGTACCTTTTAATCTGATCCAGGAGGACACTGCTCAAAATCTCCTTGTCTGGCTGAAAACCATAAACAGTGATTCCCAGTGTCCTTTATTCAATTGTTCCTAAATTCATTTTCCTGTATTTCCTTAATTTGACAGAATTTATGAAATGTCAGACAGACTATTTCAAAAGCTTTACTGAAATTGAGACACATTTCAGCTACCCAAGAGGGAACCTGAGCTGAACATTTCATTGATTTGGGCGATTTATTCTTGACAAAATTCACTTTTTCATTTTACCAGCATATTCTCCTCTGGACTTTGTATCACCTGTTTGTTTAATAATGTGTTCTGGGAGGTTTCCAGGGATCAAAATTATGCTCCTGGTGTTTAACCCCTCTCATTTCAAAGACAGATACTGTGTTTGCCCATTTCTGCTCCGTGGGGCTATTCCTAGCCCAGGGTGGCAGGGAGATCATTGTGATTTCTTCCTCTGCTCACCTCCCACAGGACCGTCCTCTGCCTGTGCTGATTCCATCTAAACCATCTCCAGCCAGTTTCTTTCTGCTCTGTTCCTTGGTTTGATTAATGTGTAATTAAAGTGAATCCACTGGCGATGAGGAACCTTTTTTGTGAACACAGCACTGGCCTTTTTTGAGTCATCCCTTGGTTACTCTTTTTCCTCTTTCTTTTTCCTGCTGACGCATTTATAGATCCTCCCATTGCCTTCCCACCCTTGTAAGCTGAAATTCTTTCATCCCTTCCCATATACTTTCGCAATGGGGTGGTTTTGGCTGCAACGAGCTCACATGGTTCCCACCTCCCTCTGCCCTGTGTTGCTGCCCCTGGATTTACAGCAGGGTCACTGGATCAGGGTTGGTGGTCGTGGTTGTGTTTCCTGCCTTCCTCCTTCAGGATAAGCCACCGGTGCCTTTAGGGCTCTCCCCTGCTGTGCCTGCTCTCCTGCTTCCCCAGGAACCACCCACAGCTTCCCTGTGTGTGTCAAAATCAGCTGATTTGGGTCCAGTGTCCCTCTGCCCTGGCTGTTTCATCTCTGTCTGTGAGTAAAATGAATTCTGCCACTTTGTCATCACTCTCTCCAAAATTGCTCTCCCAGCTGGCTCCTCACAGTCACAGTCTGATGTAGGTAACTCTTTGTCCATCTGAGCTGAAGCATTGTCCCCTGCACTGCAGGGACCAGATGCCCTGTGTCCCTGTCTGTAATTTCCAGTTGTGAGTAATTAAAATGCCATTCTTTGCTCTGGCTGGTTTTGATAATTGGAAGAACCTCTTCTGTCTCTTCCTCATGGCTCCTGCTATGGCCACATCCCAGCACTACCATCCTTCCTCTTCTCTTCCCAAATCCCCTCTGTATTGACAAGAACAGGTCTCTGTGCTGTGAGTTGGTTGTGCATAATGTCGTCCTTGTGGCTGTCTTAGGAATTCATGTGGTACTTATTTATTCCCTAGATTTTTGGGGGAGGTTGTACAGACATAGTAGATAATCACTGTGCTGCTCTCTCCCCTTTGTCAGCTCACCCTTATTCCAGTGCTGGGATTTCTCCAAGAAAATGAGATCCTCCCCTGTCTTCCATATTTATGTATCCCTGCCCAGATCAGGGGGTTCTCAGATGTGAAGATTCAGCCACCAAAAATCTCTGCCCCCAGCCAGAGCTGGCCAACGTATCTCATACTGCTCACCCAGGTGACCATGCAGGCTGAAGACTGAAGTTTTTTTGGAGTGAGGACCACACACCTCCCAGCTTGGATGTTCTTGTAGCATCCAAGCCAAAGCACTGACCCCTCTTTGTTTCTGTGCCCACCCAGGGAGGCCTGAGCCCCTTTGATCCCCACAGACACCCGAGGCTGGGGCTACTGAATTTTCTCTGCCACCCAAACCAGCAGGTTAAGCCAACTTGCAACACAAGCTGGAGACCCAGGATGTAGGAGATGGGTATTTAAAATGAAAATTGGACTCTGAGATTGGTCCCAAACTGTTCAGGAAAATGTCAGAATTAACCATGAGGTGCTGCTGCAAATGTTGCTGGCTGGAGCAAGAGATACGAGCATCCTTCCTCTGGTCTTATTCTGCAGTCCAAGAGTTTATTTACTGTACGTTGCAAAATAGAGCCCTTCCTCCCTCCCCATTTTGTGTTGAACAAACAATGCTATGTCTCTTCTGCTGCTCCAGTATTAGGAAAAAACTGGGTCATGCATATAATTCTGCTGAGGGAAACAAAAGACCATTCTGCCCCTGTTGGATCTCATATTTATGGATGCTGTGGCACATTATGGTAATTCTCCCTCCAATGCAGCATATAATTAACAGCTAATAATTCGGTGTTGGCACTTTTACAGGCAGATTTGGGGAGAGATTCATGTGACAATGGACAAGACAGTAAAACATGACTGACACATCAAACTGCTTGCAGACTTTCCAAGGCACCAGATTCCCATCTCCACTTTGCTTTCTGGCTTTTCACACACTCTCTCATTTTCAAGGGTGTTGCTGATAACTAATTCTTACCTCTCTTTGTATTCTATCCCATTTATTATTTTTTTTAATACAGCATATCTGCATGCAAAGTGGATGGTCAATGAATTAATTAGAAGTGTAATGTCGACATCTGTTCTGTACTCACAGAGGGACAATTTCAGGAAGGTAGTAAATTGTGGAGATGTGGGAAAATTCTCACATATACTTACTTGCTTGTAGGTTGAATGTGTTGATTTTGTAGATGCTCATCTACCAAGTGGAGGAACTGAGCTTTGGTTTAGTGAACAGGCTGAAATCACCAGGGGTGAAAACTGGTGTAAATCTATTGATTTCTGGTACATTTTAATATTGCTTTGTGCTCCTCTGTGCATTAAGACAAGTATTATTGGCTATATATGCACTCAGTGACTCGTTGCAGTAAGAGCAATCTCAGGCCAAAGAGATGGAAATAGAAGCAAAATGGGAAAATGCTCCTGTGGCTGTGACTGAGAACAGAAGTGTTCCTGCTTGGCTGAGGTCAGGAGGTGACACAACCAGTCCCCTCCGAGTGTTAAGAATTAACACAGAGTAAAGCTGAAGCAAAGAAGGTGATGAAACAGAAATCACTGCCATTATCAGCTTGGGATTATCAAGCATAATCCTGTGGGGTGAGATGAGGTCTCAGGGCAGAAACATTGTCTTCCAAGCAGGTCCATTCTTGCATGCTGCTGCATTTCTCTGGCAAATCCAGGGTGACATAGGGTCAAGGAAAGCAATGCTAGATACCCCCTCTACCTTCCCCAGGAGCACATGTAGCTCCACATCATTACACATCACCTAAACACTCAATATGTGCTGCACCTTTTTGTTTGTGTGCTTGGTTTTCAAATAACAGCCAGCTAAGTTTGTGGGTCTGCATGTCCTCACTGCAGCATCTCCTGGTACTGCAGTGCCTATGTACAGATTTGCTTTAATCTTCAAAAGAAGGCCCTTGGTGCATTATTTCTTCTCACTGATGCTCCAAATCAATTGTGTGACTCAAGGCAGGACTTCTGGAGTAAGTAAGAGCACCAGCATCAGAGCAGATTCCCATTCAGAGGATTTTAAGCAGCCTGAGCCCTGGCACACAACCCCATGGCCTCAGGTGCAAGGCAGTTTTACTCCTCCTGACCTGGAAAGCAAAACACTAGGACAGCACTAGAAATGGCCACAGCCTTCCTGCTCCTGGAGGACCATGGCAAACACATGCTGCATCCCTGTCACCCCTCGCTGCATAGAATCACAGAATGGTTTGGGTTGAAAGGACCTTAATGACCATCTAGTTCCAACCCCCCGGCCATGGGCAGGGACACCTCCCACTGGATCAGGTGGTTCAAAGCCCCATCCAAACTGGTCTTGAACAGTTCCAGGGAGGGGGCAGCCACAAGTTCTCTGGGCAACCTGTGCCAGTGTCTCATGCAGGACTGGGGCATGTGGTCCCTTGGTGGTGCAGGTGGGCACCAACAGGGAGAGCAGGAGGTCCCTGGAGCAGCAGTGAGGACCTGCAGTCCCTGCACCCTCTGCAGAGAGGGCAGTTTGGGTCTGCTGCTGCTGAGTGAAGACACCTTAAAACAGGAGTGTGCTGGCACTGAAATAAGCATTTTGCCAATCTAACTCAGGTGCTTTTGGCGCTCAGGCAAATTACTCCCCATGCCCTGTTCCCAGCCCACTCTTTTTCCACTTCTTTCCTTGCTGTTTGTTTTTTTTTTTTTTCTCTTACTGTAGCTTCTCTACATATAAATGAAGAAAAATGATAGTAGAAAAGAGAGAGGGTGAGGCATACACAAATTTCATTTTTATAAGCCTTTCACTGTATTTCATCTGTCTTTCATTTAATACACCAGTGACATTCACAGATTCCCCAAAATGCCACCTGGGAAACAAAAGACATTAGGCCTTCCAGTACTTGAAAGGGGCTACAGGAAAGCTGGGGAGGGGCTTTTCATCAGAGAAGGTAGTGATAGGACAAGGGGTAATGGTTTTAAACTGAGAGAGGGGAGATGTAGGTTAGATATTAGGAAAAACTTCTTCACTATAAGGGTGGTGAGGAACTGGAATGGGTTGCTCAGGGAGATTGCTGATGCCCCAAACCTGGAGGTTTTTAAGGCCAGGTTGGAATGGGTTTTGCAAAGCCTGATCTGGTGGTGGGTTCCCTGCTTCCGGGGGGGGGGTTGGAACTGGAGGATTTTTAGGGGCCCTTCCAACCTTAATGATTCTATGAAATAGCTTGACATAAAGAGATAGGTGTCCTCTGACGAGGCTGTCTGTGAAGGTGCCAGGCAGCCTGCAGGCACAGACATCCCTCCATGCCCAACCACCCCTGGGCATCTCCGGGCTGTGGTGGTGAGATGCACCAGCCCTGTGCTGCAGGTCAGAGAGCCTCCTGCTTTTCTACTTGGCTTATGCCAAGTAGAAAACATTTGTGCACAGAGGTGGTTCCCCCACCCCCTCCAGCTCTGCTTCTGCTGTGGGCTGTTCCTCCAATGCTTTGATCACTTCCCACTTCTAGGAAGCTGCAGGCAAACGTAGAGGAGACAGCAACAGCAAGAGCAGCAACAGCAACAACAACAATAATAATAATGGTGAAGGTGATTAGTTCTGGGAAGCAGATAGCTCCTCCTTCTGGGAAGCTCCTGGGCCAGGCATACCAAGGCAAGAGCAACACGGACAGACTGGTGAATGAACTTACCCTTCAGACACGGGGACTTTGGGGCTGGTATCACACATCCTGCACTGACAAACTGCTGGTTCTGGCCTTAAAATGGGTGATTGATGGCTTCTGCTAGGAGCAAAACATCTCTGCAGTTGAAACTGACAAGCTTGGTACAGACAGACACGACAGCCCTTCTTATCCCGTATATTGTGTATGGTTTTGGACCTGAAATGGCAAAGGGAAGGTGGTTTATTAAGGCGACAGACACAACAAGTTCAAGATGCCTGTTGGTAAATGCACAACAGCCTTCCTCACATGACCTCTGACTGAGGGGACCAGTCTGGCCATGTAGGCACCTGGGTTTGAAGATCATCAGATAAGGACAGTGATGGGTTCCTTCCTGCCAGCGATGGGGCCTGTCCTCCCTGCCAGCCTCCTTGGCAGGTCCAAGGCTGAACACAGAATCACAGAACTGTCATGTTTGGAAAGGAGCTCCAAGATCACTGAGTCCAACCATCCACACAAAAAAAACCCCAACAAAACAAAACAACAAATCCAAACGCCCAACAAACCAAACCAAACCAAAAACAAGAACAAACAAAACAAACCAAACAACAAAAAAACCCCACAACACAAACACAACCCAAGAAACACACACCCACACACTCCACCAAAAGCACCCACAACCCCCCTCCACAACTTCAGCCACTAGAGGATGCCCTGAAGTGCCACATCTGTGTTTCTTGAACACCTCCAGGGATGGTGACTCAACCACCTCCCTGGGCAGCCTGTTCCAGTGTCTCACCACTCTTTCAGTATAGAAATTCTTCCTAATATCCAATCTGTTGCCAGCAGATGTGGTATCTTGTACCCAGTTAAGCACTGCTCATCTCACACTCCTCTGCACAGCTCCTTCCAATAAAGTTAAAACAAATTACAATCCAAGTCCTGTTTTCCCACTGTGCCCTTCCCAGGGGGTGGGGTATCCCAGAAGCACACGTTTGGCCTGAGCAAAGCTCTGGGTTAAGGCTCAAGTTGAGCTCTGGAACTGTCCTGTTTCATGCTTTTGGGCAAATCTCTGCCACAGGGAAAATTGTGCCTGATGCCAGACCCCGAGGAGAGCAAGGAGGCTTCATTAGCTGATGTTTAGGAAAAGCTTTGAGCCGGAAAAGTGTATTCAGTGTTAAAAAGGAATGAGCATCAGCAATGCCAAAAATGCGTGTGATAGAGAAGGGGAGAAAGACAGTACAGAAGGACAGAATGCTCAGGGAGCCAAGAGCTGGCCTGGACACAGCAAAACCTTTGGTAACAGCCAAGCACAGGGCACAGCTGTTGCCCTGGCCCTGGTGCAGGGTCCTCTGGGGACCAGTGGCCCAACTGGCTTGTCCCACCTTGCCCTGGCACACAGAGCAGTGGAAATCTCTCAGCATCCTGGCAAGCCTGTGATGTGCCAGCACCATTGTCTTTCCATCGTCCCCTCATCCCGCTCCTGGGACTGGTCGGGCTGAACAGTGTTGCTTTTCCCAGCACACAAGCTGTGCACTGTGTCCCTTCCTACCTAAAATCAGTATCATCACCACACTGAGGAATGGCAGTCATACAACAACACTGTCTGCCCTCAGCTGGGAATACAAATCTCACCATATCAGGTTCATCAAGCAGATCTGCTTTTACAGGGTCTGTAACAAAATGACCAAGCATCCAGGAGGTCCCTTACAAGGGACAGCCCCTGTGTCATTCCTCCTCCCATTGCTCCTAAAACCAAACATCATACTAGGTTGAAAGCAGGAGGATGAACCTTCCTCAGCTACCAGAGCAGGTCAGTGAGAAGATGTCACCACAGGGAGCCACAGCTCTCTGGGCTGTCACTGTGTTTGTGGTGATGTTTGAGGTGAAGGTTTGAGGCAACCCTTCTGGCTCCCATGGTTTCTCTGCTGCTCTTCAGGCTCCACCTTGCACCACAGGGAACCTGCTAGCACCCTTATCCAGAGCACTACTCCATGGAGATCCTCCTGTCCCTCCCCAGGCAGCTCAGCTCTTGGCCAGTGGGGACACAGAGGCTCTCTCTGCAACTCCAGCAGATTTCCCAAAGGCTCAGATGGGAAAGGACCTTATGACCCTTTTCTTCCCAGCCCTCTGGCAAAAACCATCTTCGATCTCTTGTGTATTACCACTGTATCTCCCTTGTGATGTGGTTTTGTGAGAGGAATGGAAATGTCCTTTGGTCCCAGTACCCAGGTGAATGTATGGCTCTCATGCACACACACTAAAAGTACACTGTGCCTCATGCTCCTGGGGAAATGAGGACACTTCCTACTCTCTCCCTGAGGAGCACAGCTGAGCTGCTTGCAGTCCTAGTACTGCCAAGCTTCCCAGATGAACCACATGTCACTTCCCACGTCTCTGGAGCAGCAGCTCTGACATTGAGTCAACAAGTGCTGCCAGCACACCAGGAGCATGCACCCACTTGGATGTTTTTTCACACTGAATCCTAGCTCTGTTGAACTAGAGACTAGTGACTCACCATTACTGTAGAGCAGTGAGGAGAAGCAAACTGTATGAGACCCAAGACAGTTACACTAGGGACCAGGAGAACCTCTGAAGCAAGTCCCTGGACCCATGTTTCACATCACAGCAGGTGCCCACAGCAGTTCTGCAGAAGATTGTTGCCATAGGATCCAGGCAGGGTTGAGCACAAAGTGCAGCAGGACAACAAGGTTGTGCTATAATCAGAATTTCTGCTCAAAAGCAGCTTTCCCACTAGCAGCCTTACACAACCATAGCTTTCCCAGCCAGCCCACTCCTTATGAGAAGGGAGGGGAAGGAAGGGAAAAGCAATTAAAACTGCTTGGTGTTTCTTATTTAAAGGAGCGAGATTCAGAGGATGGACATTGGCCATGGGGCTTGAAAGACATGCCTTTGTGTGCCTTCTTTACAATAAACATTGTGTATGACCCTTGGCAAATCATAAACTTACATTCTGGTGGAACATCTAGTTTGATTTCTTGTTTGACACTGAATTATAATGTGTAACCAGCTCCTCCTGTTGAGTTCAACAGCTTGTGTTTGACTAAAGCACAGATTTCCCATCTGTTCTTCAGCCTCAGTTCTTTTTCCTGCAGCATCGCACTAAGAGCTGGTACAGATGATCCCCCTGAATCCCTCAAATTCTTTTCCAGATACCTTGAGTCCCCATCCTATAGGCACTGCCTGTGTTCCTTGCTCCCTGGTGTATCCCACAGCGTTCAGTGATACTCATCCTACACTGTTGGAAGGGATACAGACCACATTACAGCTGCTCTGTCACTGCAGTTACTGATTATCCCAACAATCTTTCTCCAGTCCCCAGCTTTTACCAGCCATGATATCTATTTTTGCCCCCAAACTAGTGGCAGAGTTGAGCAGTACTGGAATTAGTAGCTCTCCCTCCGGTTTCCAGTTGAGGAAATCAATTTGTCTTATTTTGGCTGGAGCTATCTGCACCATTTGAGGTTAATGAGGTGTTGCATAGGTCATTCCTTTCAGTATGCCTGGATTATCCTACACCCCACGAGGCTCTGACATGTGGGCTACTGCCCCATAGCAGCCCCTCCGTGGGAAAACCCATATTTTCTTTAAGAGAAGAAGGGAAGGAAGCTGCTGGGAGCAATGCAAGAGAAGGATCTGCACCATTTGAGGTTAATGAGGTGTTGCACAGGTCATTCCTTTCAGTATGAAAAGTCTTGGGCTTTGGCTTAATGTAGGACCTTGTTGTCCTCTCCTACAACCTTGCTTCTCACCCTTCTAGAAAATGGGCATAGTGTTCCCTAAAACCAGCCCAATGGTCCTTCCATGTCTTAGCAACCTGGGACACACAGAGGGGAGGTAAGAGGGTTAAAAAATCCAGAGTGTTGTCCTCTCCTACAACCTTGCTTCTCACCTTTCTGGAAAATGGGCATAGTGTTCCCTAAAACCAGCACAATGGTCCTTCCATGTCTTAGCAACCTGGGGCACACAGAGGGGAGGTAAGAGGGCTGACAATGCCAGATCAGACCAGGAAGCCTGATTTCTTGATACCACTCTGGAATTTGCAGGGTTATTTTCATGTGGAATTGGAAGAAAAACCTCAAACAACATTAATGGAACCAAAATCCTGCACACTTTTGTTTTGGAAACACAGGGATTTTTGAAGACTGGCTTCCACAATACCTGGCAGCATTCAGATGAAAGCAACTGGAATCCCAGAGATTCAGGGGTGCCCAAGGGAGGGGGAACTGCCAGGACAGACCATGGCAGATGCCTCAGTTCAATACAATAGGAACCTGGAGAACTGTCACTGATTGCTGGTCTTTGTTCATCTAATCTAGAGAGCCTCTCAATTTGATGTCAGATTTTGAAGAAGGGCAATGATAGAGGTCATTGAGAGGGGAAGGAGGGCTAGTAGGAAAGGGAATAACTGATTTCATACCTTCAAGGGGACTTAGCCAGGCCCACCTCAAATCATTGCGAGTCTGGCAGAGCACATAAGTGCAGACAAGGCTGGGAAGGAGACCTTAATTGATGAACAAACATTTATTTCAGATGTGGCTTTTTTTATTTCATTCCTGCACTCACGGGCAGCCAGCCCACACTGCCATGCAGCCAGGAATCCCCCACCCAGATCAGCCCCCTCATTGCTGAGGGTCTCCCTGAGATGTGCCTTGTTCTGACCATCCAACACACGTGCAGGAGCTGCTGTGAGAACAGACCCAAAATCCAGCTCCACACTGCACACCACCACCCCTGCTCCTGCTCCTCCACCCCCAGACCCTTGTTGTGCAGAAACTCAGGGCATCCTGATGCTAATTTGAGGCTGGGAGCTACTGCCAGGTGTAAATACTGCTGGTTAAACAGGGACAGGGGTTATACTGCTGAGAGAAGCAGCTCCAAAGGCCCTTTGCTTCTGCAGATCAGAACTTAAAATCACAGCCCTGCACAGCAATGCTGGTGCTGCTCAGTGGTGAAGGAGCTGCTGTATCCCCTGCTGCTGTAGGTATGATGACCAGCAGGCTGATGAGAAGATGATGCTCAGGGAGGGAGATGTTTTAAGGAAAGTGGAGCTCAGCTGAGCTTTTGATTACAGATTTCAGCCCTTGAGTAACAACAGTCAGGGTCCTGAGACAAATCTCTATATCAAAGCATTTAGACACAGGCTATTATCTTCTAGGGCTGCTTTGAAACTCCTCTTGGGGGAGAATGAAGATCATAATTCTAAAATGGAGGAAACCATTGCTCAGCGGGGTAAAGCAGACATCAAATGTCTTAAATGGTAGTCATCAAACACACCTTTCATTCAAAATGCCTGAGAAGCTTTGCCATTTACTAGTCAGCCCAGACTAGGATACTTTTGGGATACTTTTGTATGCCACCTCAGGCCCCAATGCTGAGAAGAGACTCCTCCCTGTTGCCAAGAGTCATGAAGGCATCCTTAGGCAAGAGATCCTCCAAAGATTTTTAAACACCCCTAAGCTGCCCTCTTCCTTGTGCAACCTGCACCCTGTCCTATCATGCTCGAGCTGGATGAGTAATGACAAACCCAGCAAGGAGACCAGTTCCTGTTTGCTTTTATTTTCAATGAACAAGACTAAGCCTGGGGAGAAGGGCCCCAGTGCAGGTTTAGCCCATGGTGTCAGCTTGGAGCTTGCAAAGGCAAAAGCAGACCAGTGGTTTGCAGCTTAGCCCAGTGGGAAGGAGAGAGAAGGAGGACATGTGGAGAGATGGCCAAGGAGATGAATGGAGAGGGAGGAACTGCTGTTCTGCCCTAAAGCTACTATGCCCTAAAGCACTGCCTTAGTCTTGCACAGTGCTGTCCTGGTCTGAGCTACAGGGGTGGGGAATCCTGCCTCATTCCTTCTACACAGCCTGGCTGAACAAAGCAAAGATGTCTCCTTCCCTGTGCTTAGGGATGATGTGAGGCATGGAAAGGTTGAGGGCTGCAGGGTGCTGACAGCCCTGAGCAGCCCCTGCAGCAGCAGGTTGCACGTAGCTTGGGCAGCCACTTCAGATTTATGGCACTTCTCCAAAAGAGATGTTGGGGCTTTTTCCAAGTTGCTTGGTAAAACCTAGAAATCCAAGCAGCCATTGAAGTCCCCTGGTGATTGCTGTCATAGGTGACTTACCCAAGTGACGACTGCGGTGAGAGGTTGGATCTCCTGGGACTTGTCCTGCAAGCTGGGCTCTTGTGATACAGAAGCTCTGCCTGATCCAGCCCATGCCACCTGACACTGTGCTCGTGCCACCCCGCTGTGTACCACCCTGCTGGCTGCAAAAGCAGAGCAGGTGGGACAGAAGGGAAGGCACCTGGTGCTTTTCTTGCTCGAGTCCACAGCTTCACACTTCCACCAAACCGGTCTGTGAAGCTGGGCTTGCACTGCTGTCCATACTGCAGTCCAGCCCAGCCAAGGTAGAGACACAAGTTCTGCACAGCCAGATCTGTCTGGGGAGTTGCAGCCTCCAGTGAGGACATGGGACTGAGCTGAAAAGCAGGGCAAGGACTCTGCAGGTCGATGCAGTTATTTTTTCAATGCATGTGAGCTGGAGCTCATTACATTTCCCTTCCAAATCATGCTACACAGTGCCTGTGGAACACCCCCTGGAGAAGCTGGCCCTGATGAATGCTGGGCTGCACGGGGCAGGTGGGAATAGGCAAGACATGGTTTGGTCTGTGCGTTGGGCAGGCTGGGCCTGCTTCCCTGAAGGAATTGCTTTTGGCCAGGAAAGCACTAACTGTCCAAATGAGCATGCTCTTTCCTTGCTTCACCTGGAATCTGTCAAGGGAGCCAAAAGTCTGCATTGCTGGGAGATGGTATTTTATTTTTCATTTCAAAACATCATCACTTTTAGTTTTGTCCTATAAAACTTCTCCTCTGACCTGAAGGTTGGCTGGTGTGATAAGGCCACATCCATATTACTAAATCTTTACTCTTTAAGGAGGTGGGCGCACCCAATTTGCTGCTAGGGATGGTTCCTGTGTGATGTTAAGTCCTGAATCCACCTTGGGAATTTCTTGGGCAGAGCTGGGACCACACCTGTGCTTGAGACTGTCCCACCAAGATGCGTGTGTAGGCACCTGAGCTCTGCTGCCCAGACATTGCACTCATCTAGATGTGGCCTTTGTGTCCTCTCTGGCACCAGCCACACTGCCATCAAGCAAATACCTTCTGTGACAGCTCAAGGGCAAGGATTTTAGTTCGTGGAAATTCAAGTGGAAAAGCTTCTTGCTTCACTGCTCCATGGCTTTTATCTTCATAAACACAAGCACTCAGACGTAGGGAAAATAAATAGCAAAGTGGAACTAGTGGGAGGAAACAGAACAAAACTGCAAAACATTCTGCAAAATATTGATGAGAGTCTTGTAGTATCAGTTTAAGGCTGGGTCCCAGCTGCTGTAATGGTTTGCACAGGCAGAACAAAGTCTGTCCCCTGGGGAAAGGAGGGCTCTGAAGGGGCTTGGCGTGGGAAGAGCAGAGTCTTTTCAGCCCAGAGTTGATGACATGACCATCCTCCCTCTCCAGAGGCAACCTCCTTCAGGTCAGTTCTGCATGTTTCAACCCCCTGAGAAAAAATCTTCCATGCCTCTTCAGAACATGACAGTGTAGAAATCCTGCCAGCCACAGCTCGAGCAATTTCAGATACCCTATTGGTAAGGCAGAGGGCACAAAACACTGTCACAGGGGAAGCACCGGAATTTTAGAGAACAAGCCTTTCTTGTTAGATAAGAAGTAGAACTGCAACCCCTTATGCTCAGCCTGGATGTTCCCATGAAGGTAACGATCTGTTTACATGATGTAAACTCCCCAGGCTCCCCAGGCTCACCACCCATGACAAATCTTCCTGATATCTCCATAGCAATCTGCTGCAAGGGGCTCTAGCTGGAAAGCAGGCATCTTTCCCTGACTGTTTCAAGCCTGTGCTGTTCAGATTACCATAATAATACTTTTTAGATTAGCTTGTATCCCCCACCTAAATATATTATCTACGAAATGTAATTTTTGATTGTGCACAAAGAGAAACGCCAGTAAAACTGAATTGCCAGATAGGAAAAAAAAAAAGCCAAGCAGCTTGGACCTTTAGAGGCTTCCAGCATCGGGTGTGGAAAAGAGATGATAAAACACTGTGTTCTGAGTCGTGTTTTCTGCAGTTATGCTTAATGGCAGCTGCTGACTTAATCACTTGGGTGCCTGGTGATACCCCACAGCTACCAGCTGCATCTCCAGGGCAGGTAGGGATGTGATGCTGCGTGTGCCGGTGGCTGTGAGCTGGCTCGGGTGCTGCAGGGAGCAGGGCAGGGCTGGAGGGAGCAGGGCAGGGCTGGTGGGAGCAGGGCAGAGCTGGAGGGAGCAGGGCAGGGCTGGAGGGAGCAGGGCAGGGCTGGAGGGAGCAGGGCAGGGCTGGAGGGAGCAGGGCAGGGCTGCAGGGCAGAAGGGCTGCAGGCAGG
>NW_009954102.1:6183130-6209396 GCF_000747805.2 Chaetura pelagica | reverse complement strand
AGAGCGGAGTCGCGGGGGGGGGCGGCGGGATCCTCCGCGGGGCCCGGCACGAGAGGGTTAACCGGGCAGCACCGCGGCTTGCGGAGCCACCTGCTGACAGAGCCGGGCAGGGCACGGAATTGGGTTGTTTCCCCCAAAACTCTGCCCGGGGGCACAGCCTGGCCCCTGCACGCTGCTCGGCACAGGAGCTGGGTTGCTCTGCCAGCCCGGGACACGGGCTCTGTGTGATGAGAACTGGTCTTTACATGCAGGTCTGTGCAAGAGAAAGAAGGGAGAATGGAAGTTATGGTACTGGAAACGAGGAGGCAGCCCTTCCCCTCCCCAGACAGAAGCTCTGCTTGGAAATGAATGTGCTGTGAAATCATTTACAAGGTGGACACAGGCCTGTGAGTGGGTCAAGGACACAGAGGGGTGAGCTGGATAGAGGTGTTATTGGGAGTTACTGGGAAGGCAGGGGTACATCTGCTCTAACAAAGTTTCCTTCCATGCAGACACCCCTTCTTGGAGCAGTTTTTTACCTGCTGTAAATGCACACAAGCCCCAGCACTCTTGCTTTATGTCAGACTTCAGACAGATTGAGAGCTGGTCCTTTGCTGCTCTGCCTTCTCTCTTACAGAATCACAGAACAGTTTGGGTTGGAAAGGACCTTAAAGACCATCTAGTTCCAACCTGCCTGCACGGGCAGGGGCACCTCCCACTGTGCCATGTTGCTTCAAACCTCATCCAGCCTGGCCTTGAACACTTCCAGGGAGAGGCAACACAACACAAACCTCTTCTGCCTGACCTGAGTCTGCAAAACAGGCTGTATTTATTCCATGAAAACACCGACTTCTTTTATTTGTGTGGCAGATGTTGGAATGGGTGTGATTCCTGTTTTCAAAGTGCTCCTTGACTTTGGGGGAGAAAGGCACCTTTTCTTTAAGGCTTTAAACAGATGCTTCAATTCTTAGTTTTGTAGAGTTGATGTTTCAAGGAGCTTACAGCAGTCTAGAAATGTAAATTCCCACCACACCAACATTCAAGACAGGATTTTTGGCAGGGAAAAAGGTATTTTTTCCAAAACACCTTACCTTTTTTAATGTAAGGCAAAATCAGAATGAACTGCATTGCCTGATACTACACGAAAGCACTGACATTTTCTCCCCACGGGAATACTGGGGATCATAGATAAGACCAAACTTCAAGATGCAAATGTCTTCACAAAACAGACTTTCAGACAACAGATTGATTTTGTCATCAGTTGCCTTGGTGAAGATCTGCTCCAGTGGCAAAATGTGGATGCCTCAGCATCACATGAGCATGATGGAGTTAGAGAGGATCATAGAATTGTTTAGGTTGGAAGGGACCTTTAAAGACCACCAGGGCAAACCTCTCTGTGATGGGCAAGGACATCTTCCACTAGATCAGGTTGCTCAAATTTCCATCCAAGTTGACTTTGAACCTTAGGATGCCAGTCTTCTGACTGCTGTAACTGGCACTCATCACATCCCAGACAAACATCAACAGATAGGCCATCTCCTCTCTGCTCTGGTCCACCCTTCTGGTTCAAGCTGCCTCCTGATACAAATCAGGAGGGGTTTTGATAGTATGCAATGCCACATACAGGTACATGGTAAGTACCTTAGGACAGTCCATCAACAGGACCATGGCTGAGGGATGTACCTTTGGCCATGTGTCAGCAGAAGCATCACAGGGCTAGGTGGCACCTGGAGAAGATGGTCTCTCCTTCTCTCTAAGGACATCTTGCATGGCCAGAGTGTTTACGGGTAGTTAACAAGGCTCAATCAAGCAAAAGATCATGGCACTTGGCTTTCTGTGCTCCCATAGAAGCTATGGGACAGGCAGTGTGCAGAGCCCAGGGGGAAGTCATCTGGGGGCATGTTCTCCTGCTCAGTTCATTGTATCAACAGGCTTATGTGGGAATATGAAACAGCTGAATGCTTCTTGTGACTACCTCTCTTCCATGCTCGAGAGCAAGGGTGAACATTGGTATAGAAAATATAACTCCTTTCAAAGATCTTACTCCAAGCAGCTTCTCCAACTAAAATCCTTTCTGAATGAGTGTCATGTCCATGAAACCAAGGACCAAATGCTTTCTTCCTCAGGGGAGTCATTGTAAGATCTTAAGTTTGGTCTGATTTTGGATGTGTTCTTTGAAATAATGTTACACCATCTTGGGCAATGACCAGACTGGGTTTGTGGTGAAACTCTCCTACTGAGTCTGATGGATATACAAAAATGGCCAAGAACCTTCTCTTCCCCAGGCTTAGCAACCCAAACTCTCTCAGCCTGATCTCATAGGAGAGGTGCTTCAGCCCTTATGTCATCTTCATGGCCCTTCTCTGGACTTCATATAGGACCCCCATGTCCTTATTTAATGTTGGGGGCTCCAGAACTGGACACTTGCACTTGTCCTGGTTGAACTTCATGCAGTTTGCACAAGCCCACTTCTCAAGCCTGTGAGGGTCCTTCTGATGGCATCCCTTCCCTCCAGTGTGCTGACCTCACCACACACTTTGGTGTTCCTGCTGAAACACAGGGGGATGAAGTGAGCATAGTTCAACACTGGTTTAAACTGAACACTGACTAGTTGGTTTTCCTCCTATGCACAAACAACATCAATTTGTCCCTTATTAGTTCTGCCTCCTTCAGCACATCTTTCATCCATGAGTTGTATAATTCCCCATGAACTTCACTCCAGTATAGAGAATGGCTTTCCTGGATTAGATGGGCTTGATTCTTCTTCTCTTGCATTCTTCCTATACAGATTATTCATTTTGTTTGCTGCCAAGTCAGTTTACTGTGAAAGAAACATGTTCATTCACAGACTTCTGAAGTAATAAAGAAAATGTAAGAACACAGATGTAATTATTTCAGAGTAAGTTTGTACACAGATGTCAAAGAAGAGTCTGGGATGACCCTTCTGCAGAGTTGTGAGGTTCAGACTGGACCTTCTTTGTTTCTAAACTGCTTCTCAGACAGAAGGCTAGGTGCAGCTGGATTTCATCTTAGCCCTTGACTGTAAAGTAAAGTTTGGACCCTTGGTTCTGCCACAGAGCTGATTTATTGCAGCTTGAGCAGGGTACCTCCCAAGAGGGACCCCAGTTGTATTTTGCTCTGCTCTTTAAGGCTTCACAATCTGTCCAGGTGATGTGGACACAATCTGTTCTCCAATTCATCTGTCTAAGGTACATCTTTGCCTGAGGTGATTGGCCTCTTGTTTCTTCTGCATGCACTTTTGACTTGCTCTTTTGTTCCATCTGCACCTGAAATTCATTGGTCTTCTGCTGTACCCAGGTAGAATGGTCACTTTCTTCATTATCTAGGGGAGAACTTTGTAAAGCAGTGACAATGGTTGGGCTCGGTGATCCCAAGGATCTTTTCCAACCTGAATAGTTTTATGATTCTATGACTCTGATTCTATCTGCACCTGGAATTACAGTTCCTTGAACTCTGGTTTCAGTTGGCTGTATTCCTTTCATGTGGCATTGTCTTACTGTCATGGAGGGCTTGCTTCAGTGCTTTTTCACTATATTAATCTATCCTTGGTACTTTTCTAGGTAACAGTTTAACTAGAGTTCAACAATAGTTCAGTGTGGCCTAAAGTTCCAATATCTCAGCTACTTGTGTGAAGCAAAAAGCAAACTGGGGCCTTTTCCAGCCAAGCTCCAAATGTTTAGCTGCAAGCAAACCTACTATTCTTTCTAATGCCCAAAAGCAAACAGAACCCAATTAGGCATTAGCCAGCTTAAGGTCAGCAATCCTGTAAACTCCAACTCCAATCCTGTAAAGCATCATGCAGGGACAGAGCTTCTAGCAGAAAGGAAGAAAAGTTCTATAAAACAACTTTAGTCTCTGTGTGCTTAAGTACTTGTGCATATAAGACCAATTGCTAATGTGACTGAATAGTCCTTTTGCCCCCGTGAATATAACTGTTAATGCCATCAACTAGCCATAAGACAGAAAAATAGCCATGTTGCTGAGCATCCCACCTCTCTACTTTGCAACTGGACTGCATCTGGCTGGAGACATTGGCTTTGTCATCCTGCTCCCCACTGAGTAGCTGTAGTTAGGAAATGCAGCTCAGCTACTCTCATGAGCCGCGCTGGAGCTCGGGCAAAGAAGGAGCTGAGAGAACAGAGGGCATGGGGAGCCCAAGATTTTCCTGCTCCTTCTGCCTCATTCGTCTGTCTCAGTAGGTTTTCAGCGTTAGCCAAGGTTGACTTTGTCAGGATGAGGAAACTGCTGTTCTTCTCTGTGGTGAATTCAAGGATGGGCTGCATGGTGGCGATGGATGGGGACTCATCCTTTGCCTGTGATTTATAACACTCAATGCTTGGAAAGTGCTATTTCAGTGTTCTGTTTCAATTCCAAAAAGCACAGGAATTCACTTCCATAAAAGGATGGAAATCTGGCAGTTAAAGAGTTAGCATGAACACCTTCAAGCTTCAAGTGCCAGAGCTGCCCAGCAGGTGGGAAATGATTGCTGGGCAGCTGGGAATCCTGCCATCAGAGAGAAGGAATCGCTTCTCTTGGCTCAGCCCACGAGGAGGTGCTGCAGACTCGGGAACAGAGCAGCTCACCCAGAGCAGCCAGAGCTCATGGGCAGACCCAGTACTGCAGGTTATTGCTAGTCATTAACAGGATTTTTTGGTGAACTATTAGAATACTTACAGTTATCTTTTCCCATAGTTCTCTTTTAATGATGCATCCGAAAAGAAAAGGAAATACCAGCCGGTGTTCTTCAGCTCAAACAATTAACTTCTTGTAAAACTTCACAAGCAATTCATATCTGATTAAAGTTGGGCAAAACATCTTTTTCTCTAACTTCGGACCTGCCTCTCTATTGTGCTTCTCGTACAGGAAAATGTTTGTTGTGAACAATAAAAGGAAAGCCCCACTTTCCTGTGAATGGCTGTAACATCAAACCTCAGCCTTTCATATAATGGGTTCCTATTCTCTCACTGGACTAAAGACCAGCCTGAGAGGAACATTCTCCAGAAGAGATGGAGGAAAAAAAAAAAAATCCCCTAGAAACAATGAGAAAAGTTTCCAAACAACCAAACATTCAGCCTCTGTCTTGTGCCAAAGCTCTCTGCTTTGCTTTCTACCTGACTGACTGCCAAGAAATGAAGAGATTATCCAAAAGCAAGACACAGGATCCTTTCCCCTGGGCCAGAGCTTTCACGGGGAAAGAAGAGACGAAGCAGATGCAAAAAAAAGAATCAGAATTTCTTTTGTCAAAAGCCAGGGCAGGAGGATGTTTAATATAGATGAGAAAATGTGAAAGAGATGGATGACACATCGAGTGAAAGGGAAGATGCAGCTCTTTTTACCATCATTTACAAAATAATTAAATCATATTCTAAAAGGTGGCACCGATGGCAACTCCCTCTGTGGTTTTTCAGCTCACTGTGTTGTTTTGTCTTGGTTTATTGTCTGCAAGGCAGGAAGGAAGAAATCTACCTGCATTGCTGAACTGTGAGAAATCAGTTAATGATTGAAGAGGATTTTAAAGATGGGAAGTGTGCAGCATGAAAATTGGTCATGGGTAAATACCAGGTGGCTCAGACTTTGCCCTTAGTCCACATAGGTAGCCAAGCATCTGGGTTTTTTACATTTTTGCTCATTATTAAAACAAGTTTAGAACAGGCTCACTTTGTGCTTGTAATCATGCTTACAAAAATACTGTCAAAACTCTCTATCTGTTAAATAAAAAATGTTTTAAATAGTAGAAATTAAAAATAACAGAGAAAAACAGTATTAAGGAAACCTTTCAGAACTGTCAAAATCCTGTTTCCTGGGTAGTGTGGGAAACAGGCAAACATTCAGAAAATACTTGGGTTTGGGTATATCCAAACTTAACCAGAGCAGCTGTTTAATCATATTTTCAGGTTTCAGGTATTCACACAGACTAAAAATACACACGTTCCTCTCTTCCATGTATATTAATAATCCTGGAGCAAAGTGCTACTTTCACCACTGGCAATTAACCTTGAGTCTTATCCTTGCTTTCAACAACTAAGTTGCCATTACAACCCAGCAGATGCAATATTCCTTCTCCTTTTACTGCCCTTACCTGGCATCTCCCTGCTGACTTTGCACATATTGAAAATAGTGATTTTACTGTGAGAGAGAGAAACACTGATGTCTTATTTTATTGAGGCTCAGGAAAAGACGTTCACCTTCCTTGAACTAAGAATGAGTTTCCTCAGGAGCTCAAGGGGAACAGGACTATTTGTCCCCTAGAACAAGAATATAGAAGTGGTATCAATACCAAAAATCTGTGGTATTTTGCTTAAATGGTATTTTCTTACTATTAGCTAATAGACAAAAGCTCTGCTTCTGTACTGTGTGACAGAAGTTACATCTCAAAAGGATTTTGGCACAATTTAGATACTGGTTGAATTCCTATGACTAGTATAACCCTAGGGACAAAAATTAAGAGCACAATAAAATACAAGGATATGTAGAATAACTTGAGAATTACTTCTAAATAGAATTATTTATATTGTTATTATTTTATATATTGTATTCATCTTATTGTAGAGTAACTATAAATAATAACTTCTCCATATATAAAATATGAGTAAGTTAGTCCAGCATGTGATGAGAAGGGAGAAATAATACAGGGTGACAGGCTTAAATGTCTTTTTCCCTTCAGTAGTCACTTAAGAAAGAGGAAACTTATTTAAAATGCTTAAGTAGCTGGTGTAAGCAGGATGAGAAATCAGTGATCATCCTTGAGAAGGTGGTGAGATGAGGCTCCAGGGCACTGGAGAAGCAAGCACAGTGAATATTTTCAGAAAGGAAGGAAGGGAGGAGCACAGGAACTGTCACTAATCAGTCTGACTGCATTTTCTAAAAAAATATTGAAACCAGGTTTGTAAAATGCAGAAAACATCTAATTAATAACAGTCAGGGCAGATTTGTAAGGAATCAATTTGTACAAGAAGTCTAGGTGTGGCATGTAAGACGTTAAACTAATCTTTCCAGTCTAGAGAGGGTTGCTAAAGTGTGCTTGGTTTTGGGGAAAAAATCACTTCAGAAAAGATGTAGACAATTCACCCATTTCTAGAAACTTCAGGATGATTCTATAGAAGAAAATGGACAGAGAAGGTAGTAACAACCTTTATATACACAAAAACACTTCTGAAAAGAGGTGTGGACTTCCTGTAGGCTGCAAAGGGACATAAAATAATCATCTTAAATTACAGAAATTACACTTGCCCTGAGGTTTTGAAGTCCCAAGCGACCAAACCGTTCCAGCTTGTGTTGAGTGTAACAAATTGTCTTCTTTCTCACTGCAAATTAGTCAAAGACCTGTTCTACAAGAACTGATTTGTTTACACTAAATGGTCTCCTTTGTTGGAAGTTGATCTGGCAAAAATCATTATGTTATACCTCAAACAGTGAGTCACTGAGCTTCCTCTTTAGGAGGACAAATGAGACCAGGGCCACAATAAACTACAAATAATCCTTGTGGATCATGAGTTCTGATTGTTGGAAATCCTTCCAGACAATCACTTTTAAACTTCCTTCCTTTGCACAGAGACACCTACTGAATAATAAAGTGGTTCAGAACCAGGGTAACCAAGCTGTGTTGCTCCTGGTGGAAGAGTATCTTCCTACAAGTGCTTCACCATCTGCAGAAAATCCCTCTTCTTTGAACCTGTGCACAGGAGGGCAGAAGATGGCAGAAGGAGGTTTTGGTCTCAGAATCTAAAGGTCTTGGCTTGCTTTACCTTGGCTTTGCATTGTCCTGAGAGATTTACAAAGGCTGATGGTAGCAACTGATGCTTCAGGAGCAGAATTCACAGTGCCCAAATTCTCTGTATCCTAAATGGGGAAGTTTCCAGATGGCAACTACCAGCAGGATGCTCACAATAAGGGTAAGAGCTGACTCAAAGTCTCTCTGCTCTTCACCAAATGGTGGCTTTATAGATTCAAATAAAAAGCCAGCAAGCAGTTCCCTAAGGCTCCCCAGCCCCAAATAAAGACCCTCCCCCAAGTCAGAAAAAGGGGTTTGGTTGCAGGCAGTGCATGTTTATGGGCCCATAAGGGCCTTACCTTAACAGACGTGGAGTACAAGACTCTGTTGAGATGATCTATTTAGAGTATAGTGAGGTGGGAATTCAAAGCATTACAGAAAAAAACTGCAACTGTAATACGGAGTTTTCCTCCTGGGCAAGAGATCTGGGCAGCAGGTTTCTTCCCAAAGGCAGACATTGCCTTCAGCTGTGTGCAGGGAAACATAACATTGTGGTGTATGTTGCACAGCTGAGAGAATCAGCCCTGCCAAGGGTTGCCTAACTTCTTGGTTCTAAGCAGCCCTTGGCTAAAAATTATGTCCAGAGAGGTTTAATCCAGACAAGTGTTTAAAGTCAAACCTGTGAGTAATCCTGGGATTCACATGTAGCTAAAAGCTCAGAAACAGGCTGTGTACAGCTACTATAGGTGTCCTCCTCAGTGCTAGGGAGGCTCTGAATTTTTTAAATGACATAATTTTAACTGAGCTTGGTATAGCATGGAGCTCCTGGTAATTAATTTTAGACTGTGTTGCTGTGAACAGAAATGTGCCCTTTGATGAGGCGTGTGTGCAGTGCAGATATGGGGCCATTTACTGTTGTGGCCCATTGCCATATCACAATATTATTACCACTTGGGAGGGAAACAATGTAGGTTTATGACTTGCTTGAGTTCTTTGTTTTGGTTATTTTTTCCTGTCAGGTTATTTTTAGTGCAAAATTGTTCCAAATGATGTTAAGAACAGGAGAAGCTGAACTAAAACCGTGATCGGAATAGCTGCTGTGTGTGAGAAATGTTGCTGCAGACAACAAGAGTATGTTGGATTGCATAGCCCCAGAGAAGTCTCTAGAAAGCAGTTGCTACCTCTGGTGCCCTCAGACAGCCCCCAGCCCAACCCACCCTGGTGTGAAGCAGCAGCTCCACTGGCTGTCAATTTTAGCAGCTGCAGGATCAGAAGCTTTGAAGTGAAAGAGCAACTTCCATGAGAAAACCCATCGCTATGTAAGGACACAAGCTGCATGACACAGTCCCTCCTCTCCCACTGCTTTTGAAGAATACACAATATTCAGACCCTTAAATCACTTGCAGGTGTGTGTCCTCTGTTCAAGACATTTTACATCTCTTTGGGCTGTTTGCTTTCAGAGACAGAATCACAGTGTCTCTCAGAAATTAATGAACAAATTCATGATCTCTTTTGGGTGGCTTGGGAAAAAGCAGCACGGATGAATGCTCTGCTGATATGGTTTTAGTGCAGAGCTGTCAGAGGTACAGGTACCTGGCAGGTTTTGAAGTGTAATTGTGGTACACAACTTTCACTGTTACCCTCTGCCTGCTCCAAAGAGACAGCTGTGTTGCCTTTCCTTTGATGAAAGAGTACTGTAATAACAGCTTGCAAATATTTTACCTCTGGAAGCAATTATTAGTTTGTTTTAAAAGCTCAGCTAACACTGGAGACTTGTTTATCCTCCAAGTTGACAGCCTATATTTGAGCTATTAAATTTCTCATTACTGTTTTTAAGCCAGTGTTGTGCAGCTGTGAATGCAAGTCCCTTCATCTGCTACAGAAAACACCCCGATTTGTTAACAAATTAACAAAAGGGTAGTTAAGGGAGAGGTTTCAAGAGCAAAAATTCATGTTGGGAAATCACCTCAATTTCAAATCAAATTGGAGGTGGGTGATGTTGCCAGGAAGTCCCAAAGCCACAATGAACTGTGTCATGCTCACAGCCCTTCTGCTCCCCTCACACTGAGCACCCTCCATCTGCATCCCTCTGCACTCCTGCTTGCCCACAGTCAGGAGCTTTCTGTCTCCTGTGGGACCACGATGGCAGCAGCCATGGCTGGGGCTGGGACACACTGGCCTCCACTGGCACTTTCTAATCCTTGCTACAGGACTGTTATAAAAAATAAGCTGTACAGACTAGGGCCAATCTCACACAGTCTGCTTCTGGGAGTGGCCTAAGCAGGATTTTGGCCTCAGTCAGTAATTTTCCCAGGCTCTTATGGCAGTGACTGCTCATTTGATGGAGGCCACCACTGCAAGTGGCTGCAGGCACAAGTCAGAGGCTGAGTCAAATTGGAGGGAAGTTGTTCTCTTCTGACTATAACAGAGCTGAGGAACAAGCGGGTTGGACAAGATAGATTATTTCAGGGTTGTTTTTCCAGAATGCAGTTATTTTTTCCCTTTCCTGGGGGAAACATGGTGTGAAATTCCTTCTCTAGAAATTATGAAATGTAGGTAGTGTGTCACCCATCTTGTGTTCATGGTTATCTGCACAAGAAGTAATACCATACCTTTGAGAATTGGCAGGATGCTGCCTTAGATCCACAATGGGTGATATTGTTTCTTTTTTTTTTTTTTTAAGTGTTATCTTCTTCCCCCTAAAAAACCCTGTGCTATTATTACTGCTAAACAGTGCATCAGTCTGATTTGTGCAGTTCCTCTCTCTCCTTTTCATTAACACCCCCTGCAGATGACCTGGCCTCCTGAAGGGGATGCAGGACCAGACAGTAGCCTGCAGGCCAGCAGAATGTGGGGAGTGTCAGAGCTACCACCTCTCTGCCACCACCCTTACACGTTCAAGGTAAGCTTGAATTGGGCTCTGAGAAACCTGATCTAGTTTAAAATGTACCTGGTCATTGCAAGGGGAATGGACTAGATGACCTTTAAAGGTCCCTTCCAAATCAAATAATTCAATGATTCTCCATCAGCCCAGTACTGCCCTCTCACTCCATCCTTCCTGTGCTCCTTCACCTGCTTTGACTCCCACTGATCTGTGTTTGCACCAGTGCTCTTGTCTGCTTTGGCACTTTGGTGAAGAGAGGAAAAAGGACAGCAGAGTGAAATTGCAGGTGCAGCTCCTCTCCTGTCCCTGGGCCTGCCTGGAGCAGAAAGCTGGTGCAGGTAATACAGTCCTGGTTCTGTCTTCTTCCTCCACTGGGGGAGCTCTGGATCTGGTCAACTAATAAAAGTACAAATTTGCTTAAGTGCTCCAAAAAGTCATGTAAGCATATAAAGGCAGCTCTTCTACAAACAAAGTAAATGACAGAACTTCCCTCTAAATTCAAAGGCTGCAGGATCAAGTCTGTACAAATAAAATGGGAGCTCCAACATCAAAGGCAGGCAAAGAAAGTGCACAGCATGAGCTCATGGGATTGTTTATTATGTAACATGCTCTCCACATTTTTTGTACCTTTTGCTTGGATCCCATTTTCCCTTGAACTCCCGACTACGTGCACATTTAGGCCCATTCCCACTAAAATGAGTGGATGCTTTCTTACTAAATACGATGCAGATGAAGTCAATTCTTCAATCTCATGTTCTCCTCTTGAACATTATAACCAACCATTCTATGCTTGGTTGGTTATAAAATTAACTGAGGTAAATCAGCTGTCTTTCAGAACGTTGCACACTCTAAACTGTCCAATTTTGCTGGGAGTATGCCAGGGTCTTCTCATCTCTAAAGGTGAATATAGCCCAGATCTAATGGCAAAACTGCACAGCTACTTGACCATGAAAAAATTGAGTGAGATGGGAACATGCACCTAAGGCTACAGCCACAGGGATTTGTTCCCCAGGATAAATCCACAGCACAACACAGGGCAAGCTGATGAACCTGATTTAGCATCTTCAGAAGTAAAATCTGCTCAAGGAAACATTTTAAAGATGTGGAAAAAACCCCAACAAACAACAACACCAAAACTACCCTTTACAACAGGAATCCACTCACAGCCACTACTCCAGTGACTCTCTGCTCATTGCTGCTTGACTCAGTCCTCTCCTATTGCCTGTGTTTTCTTTGAGCATATGTACAGCATATGGTAACAGTCAGAGCCCTTCTGTCTTGTAAACTAAAGGTCTCAAAAGAAATGGGAAGCTTGTGAATAGGTCCTCGTGACACTGGAAGGGAGACAGACACATTATGTAATTTACAGGAAGTGCTTTTGGCAGCTTTCTGACTACACTTTCTATAAATATCACTGTAGAAAAAACACAGAGAGACAAAAGGAGCTTTGTCAGAAAAAAACATGATACACTCTTGTCTTAGGGAAAAAATATTACTGAACTTTGCAAGAAGAACTACACTCTGAGGCTGTTGGTTTATATTGTGAAGGAGGAACCTACAGCCTCCAGATCCTGCTGGGCTAAACTCTGCTTTCCTAAAATCTTCCAGAAGCTGGATCAGTCTTTTTTCTTTAAGTCCTTTCAGCTGCCTATTTGGGCTGAATTAGTACTGTTTTCTTGTACTTCTTGGAATGAAGTTTGGTCCTGGGTAGAATTGTGGCCCCATGTAACTTTCCACAATTGAGTGTTTTGGGGACAGGTGTTGCTTTCACAGTCCTTAGCACAGCTGCAGCCTTTTGCCAGCAGCCAAGTAAATCATAAAAGTACTACTGGCTTTTTCTGCAATACTTCTGGAAGGCCACGGTTGGCAGCCATAAAGGCTGGCTTTGATTATCTCTGAAGGTCTGTTGTGAAGATCAGTTTGAGGTCCAGCCCAGACACCTGGGAAAATTTCATTTCACAATAATGAATCACAGTGTTTAAAATTATAGTAGCTTATTAAAGGTGGAGAAGAAAAGATAAACAGACTAGCATGTAATTACCAGGTGCACTTTTCCCAAAGTCAAACAAAAAACAAAGTAAAACAATTTGAAGCCTTCCTCTATAATTTCAGGGCAAGGCTGGTTTGTGTCTCCAGTACTAACACCCCACTGGCAGCCTGTGAGCTCTGTCTCTCCTCCCAGGATAAAAAAGCTCATGTCTCAGGTCTCAGCTGCTCTTCAGCCAGCCCAAATTCCTTCTCTCTGGCTCCTCTAGCAAGCTGTCCCTTTTGACCAATATTCCTCTTCAGTGATTTGTACCCTAAGACCCAATTACCCCAAAGGATCCTCTTAACTATGGTTCTGTTCCTCTCTGTTTTTTCAATATGTACTTTCATGCCCTAAAGCTGCAAGCTGAGTGAAAGGTCAAACAAACCAGTCACTTCAGGCCTCTTTTGGCTTGGATGATTGGCTCAGGTTCTTCTTGTGTGATACTGTGTAATTTCCTCCACTTTCACATGCCCTGGTTTTTTTTTGTTGTTGTTGTTGTTGTTGTTTCTGGTTGGTTTGTTGGTTTGGTTTGGGGTATTTTGAATGTTTGTTTGGGTTTGTTGTTGTTTTAACAGAAACACTCCAAATATGGAAAATGTAAAGGAAAAGCCAACATCTTTCAGATGCCTACCTCAAACCTACCTGCTAATCCATTTCCCTAGGTCTCTTCCCTGATACCAGACTCCAGGTGTTTGCTCCCTCCTTCCAGGCTGCCCTCCTTTTAGAGCTCCTTGGGCTTAGAGCTCAGGGGCTTAGATCAGATCTAGCTGATACAAAGACTATGCATGAAGTAAGTTTCCTCTTGAACAGTTGCACTTCCTGGAAAAGGCATTTGTTTGCCTGGCCTGTGTTTGCTGTATTGGCTACAACTCCTTATCAGTCTTCCCCTCCCTCTGACCTCAGGCTTCTGCCTTTTTGTCTTCTCTCAGGTTTACTTCTGTGCCTGGAGCTCCTTTGCCTTCCCAGGCCACAGACTTTCTATTCTTCTGCTCTGGTGTTGCCTTCTGCTTTGATCCAACAGGGCCCTGGTGTCCAAACAATCTAAAATTGGCTATGGAAGTTACTATATGAAAAACAGGTGTCTCAAAACTAGAGGCAAGTAAAATACATTTGAAACTTCTATAATCTCTTTAGAGAAATTACTTGAGTGGATTTTTTAAGGCAACTTGTATATAGCTAGTGCTCTAAAAACAAGTACATCTTAAAGCCTGTTACAAAGAAGCTTATCAGCATTCTCTACAGACAGCCAAGAAACACAGAACACATCTGTGCATTAAATACCATCTCTTTTGCAAATGGATTTGCAGAATTAAATAAAATGGGTACACATTTTAAAGAAAAATAAAGAATATATGTGGAGGTGAAGAGGAGGAGAAAAAGTTGTATGGGCCACTGGAGAATAAGCTCTGTTTAAAAAAAACAAATACAAATGAAAGGAGATGAAGTAGAGGAGTAGGAAACAGAGAACTGCATAGAGCAGTGCTGTTGTACCTACAAAGCTAAGTAAATGGAATAAGGATCTACTCCTGTTCTAAGAAAAGAAGTTACCATCTCAAAATGACATCATGGCTATTGCTTTTTACAAATACAGCCTGGGAGCACAGAAGAACGAGATGACTGCATCTCATACCTCATCATTTCTAATGGAAGTTATAGTGCTGGAATCACATACAGCCATGGCACTCGTCCTGCTACAGCTTTCTTCAGGGACTTTAAGAGCAAAACTCCAGAGCTTCCTTCAGTTAGACACATTTGGTGTCTGTTTGCTATCTTAGTAGAGGTGAAATTCAATTCTCTACATATTTTATGTGCCTTGTAATAATACCCACACATTCTCTGCAGAACAGGCATTCGATTGCCCTCCTATGACACTTCTTTGGGGTTGCAGCTGGAAGATGTGTCACTAGGACTTCCCTTTGTTTCCCCACCATGAACCAGATGCTAGTGACAGATGCTGGATTGGTAGCCCCACAGAAACAGATACTCCTGGCCACCAGCTTGCACAAGTGGTGACAGTTCAAGTGTCTGGCTTCTGTATGGCACCTATCACTTTGCTGCTAGAGCACACAGGTTAATCAGCAGCTGTCAAATAGCACTGCTCAAGCACTTCTTCTGGGCTGGGGTGGTAACTCACCAGGTTAATGTATGGGAACACAGCCAAAGTTTGCTTGCTTGCTTGCTTGCTTGCTTTTTTTTGTCTTAGAGGGAAAGACTTGGATTTGGTAATGCCAAGCTTGCTCTAGCACCTGCGTGCTACCTTGCAATCACTCCTGAGTATTTTGACGCCACAGGTAAATAAATGGTAATTTGTGAAGTCCATGCCACACAAAACATTGCATCAATCTATAAATGTACCTAGGACCCTGTACCCTCTGCTTCTCATGGATTGGTAAAAACTTGACTCTTGTGCATAGAACTTCTAAACAAAAAAAATATAGGTATATACATATAGTACACACATGCATACAACAAGTATACATTATATATGTGTGTGTCTCTGCATGGGCTTAGGAAATAATGTAATGCAGTCCCCTGCTAATAAAGCAAGTAATGTAATAATAATCCATGACATAAAACAAGCAAGCTTCATCCTGAGAACTGTTCTGTTGCTTCTCTCCAACCTCCTGGGTGAATGCTGTTCCAGAATATCATGGCTGTGCTCTGCAGCAATATTGCCTTTCTAATTTCCAGTCTAAGCACATCCACCACCACATTGTGTCCGCTGATTCTGAGCAGTGCTGCTTGTAAACTTTAGTCATATCCTCTCACTCATATCATCCCACAGATGTATTTACAGAGAGCAAATCCCTCCGTCCTCAGTCTTTGTTTTGTGAGACTAAACAGTTTCTTTTAAACTGCTCTCACTCTGATACATGCAAATGGCCCTTCTCCATACCTATTCCAAGCTGAACATACTCTTCCTAACTGTGGACTTTGCATTAATTTTTCAAGCTTAGGTTTTACCAGATAAAGGATGGCATCAAAATTTCCTTATGTAACAGAAACACCTCTCATGATAAACTGAAGAACCACATTTATCATTCTTTGTGTCTGCATCATGTCAGTGAGTACAGCCAAATGACTACTCCAATTTTTCTCTTCAACTTTTATCCTTTCAAACACTATCCTTTTGAACTTCTTACCTTTAGCTTAAATGCAGGACCAGTGCAGGACCCTGCACTTTGAACTACTGTCTTTCACACCAAAAGGCTTCAAAATAAAGGAAGCATACTGAATTAGGCCAGTATTTTATTACTTTTCTCCACTTCAAGACTTCCTCTTTAAGCAGCTGTGTCTCAGTCTTGCCTCACCTTTGGGTTCATGAAGCAATCTCCAAAAACATGAACTAAATCTAACTCTAGATGATCCAAAATGCACTGTTGATTTTGCTAGCAAGGAAAACATGTTGACAGCAGAACATACATGCAAAAATAATACAGAGATACTGCAAGAAGAGCACAAATCCATCTACATTGATGTTGGCATTTGCTTTATTAAACTCTAGTCATTGTAGTTAAGATAGTTGTGTGGTTTCCCTCTGCAACCACCAAAAAGATGCTGGCACCTCTCCAGGGTTTGTATCACTCATCTCTTAGGCACTTATTTTAGGATCTGATGAACTGTTTCCTATCAGTGCTTGCTTCTTCCTTTCCACAGACTGTCAAATGAATCCTCACCAGCAGAGCAGGTGAAGCATGCAGTTAAAATTGGATGAAATGAGTCTCTCTTCACAGTTTATGTTAAAATTCAAAAGAATATTCCAGCCAGGGACTGAAATGGCTGGGCACATGAAGTATGCCATGCTACCCTTTTCTAAAATTTACAGGTGGACATTAGCACTTTACTAAACATTATAACAAGGGTGGATTTCATGCATGGGTGTACCTGTCCCTTTTCACACTAGCTCTAGAATAACTAAATGTTTCAGTATAACACAGGAGTAGGGCTAGTCAGCAAGTATGAAGGACACTGAGGCTTGGGCACTTTGATATTTCACTCACTGAGAAGAAAAAGGATCACAGAGCAGTCACCTGGGATGGCAAAGTACTGCTTGAAAGAACTAAACTCCCCAAATCCAGTCATTACCAACATGTGATGTGTGAGGGTGGTGAGACACTGGCACAGGTTGCCTAGGGAAGCTGTGGAAGCTCCATCCCTGGAAGTGTTCAAGGGCAGGTTGGATGGGGCTTGGAGCAACCTGGTCTAGTGGGAGGTGTCCTTGCCCATTCAGGGTGGTTAGATCTAGATGATCTTTAAGGTCCTTTCCAACCCAAACCATTCTATGAAATGTAAACACAGGACGTTTGAAATTTATATTTTTTTTTTTCCCCAGAAACAAGTATTTTCCAGAATGTTTATTGCAAGAAACATAAAATGGGAAAAGACTAAGGTTGGATATTCTGATTTCCCACAAGAGAGCTCTGATTAATTGGTGTAGAAAATGGCTGAGATAGGAAATTGCCTCTGACCAATCCTCTGTTACCATCTGTCCTCATATCAGAACAATTCTGTTTTTTAAGAGCTCACTGAAAAAAATATGGTCCTTTAGCAGACTGGTGTGTCTAAACAAAACTGTTATTTTCACTCTTGTTTGTGACAAAAGGTCATGAGGGGAGATTGGGAGTTCCCTAGTACTGCAGGAGCTCTGGAACAATTAGAAACGGGAATTTCTAAAAAGGAAATAATTTGATGTGAAGGGCCAAGTCATAAGGACTAATTAGATTCAAGAAGGGATGCTGACTTTAAAGTAGTCTGGACTGGAAATAACACAGAAGTGAAAAGGAATGGAAAACATTGTGTCTGGAAACTCTTCTCTGAGTGGGTGTTTTTGGGAGGATGCCAGGTAAAGGATTCAGCTTTTGGTAGGAAAAGTATCAATCAATGACATCTATGGTTAATCAACTCACAAATCTGCTGATTAGTTAATT
This sequence comes from Chaetura pelagica, assembly GCF_000747805.2. NCBI lineage: Eukaryota > Metazoa > Chordata > Aves > Apodiformes > Apodidae > Chaetura > Chaetura pelagica. Next base: position 6,191,844 of record NW_009954102.1, on the reverse strand, counting down.
AAGTGTTGCTTCCTTAGAAAAACACTCAGGTTGATGAGTCTATTTGGTGATACACTTTTGGCAATTCAGCTGCTGTTGCTGTCACACATCCCCCTTTTCTGTCACACACACTCCTCTGCACTTTCCAGCAGGCAAACACGAGTCCAAACAATGCAATAAACTATTCCATATAATTAATTCCTTTGTGTTGTTTTTCTCTGGCTGCACACAAACCCCCTGCAATTTTTTTTCATAGGGAAAAGTGGAAAAAAGCTCCGTTCCACTGTCCTACCTGGAATGGGAACTGAAAAACATTTTACTGGTCAAGACATAAACCCAGCCTTCTGTTTGCCTTTCTAACTGCACCGTCTCTGAAAGCAGAGCAGGAGCTGCTTTTCCTCCTTCAGGTTGACATGTTGTAACTGATTAGGTGGAAATACAGAATAGCCAGCGAGTGGGAAAGAAAGCTCATCTTCTGCTGTTTTTGTGGGAATACGCTCTGGTAAATTGAATAATTCCCAACGCTTTGACTTCTTAAGAGTGAAAACACAAAGCAATCAGGTGCTTCTGAAGTGCTCAGGCTGTTGGTAGGCTGTGCTTGCTGTTTCTCTAGAAAACTTGATGTTCTTTGTTGGCAGCAGGCATCGATGCCCCGAGGGAGAGGATCTACAAGCCTGCAGGAATGCAGATAAATATCTCAGTTCTTACTCTGCATGACAACAACAACAACTAATCAGTGAAAGCTTCAAAAGCTCTGCCAAGGGGCCCTTCTTCACCGTCACAAGTACCTCGCTAAGATGAGAGCTAACCCTTCTAGTTGAAAATATTTAATATTTATTAGATCCAATCACAATTCTGACTTTTTTTTTTTTTTTTTTTTTTTTTTTTTTTTTTTTAACAAGCAAAATTGTTATGGTTTGGTTTATCTGGGGATGTGGAGGGAGAAATGTGAGTCCTTTCTTGACCTGGACAATGTTTCCTCTCCAGTAATGCCTAGTGGTTTTGTCAGTTGCAATTTATTTGGTAACTTTCAGAACTGAAAATGCAAGAACTGATTTCTAGTAAAATATAGTGGCTTGCTGGAAAGAGTTATACACCTCTACTGATATATATATTCTATATACTATACTATATGCTATATACTATACTATACTGAAGCATCTATGGATTATAGCAACACATCCTAGAGTTCAGTTGGTATAACTGAAGGTGAGGGTGTGTAATCGTCAGAGGAAGTAATGTTTTATTATAGAGTTTTCTAAACAGTAGGTATTTGGTCAGCTCTGGTGATTCCACAAGATGTACAGACTGTCTCTTGGGAATACTGTTTATAAACTCAAAAGCAGCTGAAGAGCACTCACAAAAAAAGCTGCCAGTTTCAAGAAAATGAATGACAATCTTAAATTGTTTGAGAATGAAAGGAGAAGAGGCATTGTGTGAAGATTAAAACATGAGGTGACAGAGGAGTATGTTTGCATTCCTTTGTCTTGAACTCTCAAGTCTGTGGCATTGCTGAAAATGCACTACTCATTGCATTGTCAGCTTAGAAAAATCAATGCAGGAAAATGTAAACACACAGGTAAGTCGACATCCCTTTCTCCAGAAGGCTCCCAAGAGTCCCCTATAGTAGATCACTATAAAGAATATTGTCTTCATGTCCTAGAGTTTGCAGGGTGTGGCTTTGCTGTACTTCCATGACAAAAAAAACCCAACCAGCAAAACTACAATAACCCAAAACCCAAACCCAAGACAATAATACTCAAAATAGTTTAATGAGTGCACTTGGTCAGTCTTTTTGGTGATAAGATTTGGGTTATCTGGAATTTTAGAAATTATAGGTGAACATAGTTTAATTTCAAGTCCAAACTGCTCTGGAGACTTAACAATTCCCTGCAATGAAAGTTTCCTGCTGGTTTTGGAAGCTGAACTGAGCAAAAACATTAGGGGGGAGGGAGGGAGAAAGAGAGAGAAAGGAAGAAATTCTTCACTATGAGGGTAGTAAGGCTCTGGAATAGGTTTCCCAGTGAAGCTGTGTAAGCCCTGGAGGTGTTCAAGGGCAGGTCGGACGGTATTTGTGCAGCCTGGTCTAGTGTGAGGTGTCCCTGCTCATAGAAGGGGAGTTTGAACCTGGTGATCTTTAAGGTCCCTTCCAACCTTAATCATTCCATGATTCTATGATTCTATGGACATACCAAGTGTGTGCATTTACAGTGACACACATTTTCATAATGAAATATCAAATGTGTTAATAAAACTTACTACCTTTCGAGCGAACTCTGTATCTTTAGGTCTCTGTAATTAGGACTACATTGCTGCTACTGATGGAGCCAGAGAAAACATACATTGCTAATACTGTAGCTTTTCTGTGAAGTTGTCTCTGCAGAGAAAAGTCTTCCTGTCCCCCTCTCAGAGTATATGTGAGAAATGCTACAATAATATGCAGTTGTTTCAGTTACTTTTATTTTGATAAGACAAAATGTCTGAAGGCCACAGCTGCTGACTTATTTAGATGCCGAAGGAAATCATTAGCCCACTGGACCCTGAAGATCAGATTTCTTTGTGCTAGATGTTAATATAAGGAAATCCCAAACACTGGATGCCAAATGGACTTAATGCAAATGCAAAATGCCAAATGTACCTAAAAGGGAAGGAGGAGGGTGGTTGCTTATTAAAGAAAAAAACAAATAAGGCATTGAAACACACAGTTTGCTTTCTTCCTCCTTGATTTGAGTACAGTTTGCTGGGCTACAACCAAACAGGGGAGATGAATCATAGCATCACAGAATGTCAGGGGCTGGAAAGGACTTCTGGAGATCGAGTCCAACCCCCCTGCCAGAGCTCTCCAGCATTTAAATCAAATACACTATCTTTGAAATCACACATGTGGCTACACTGTTAATGACTACATGTCCACATGAACTGGTTTTTATTAGCATGATGCTTCTCCACAAACTCCCTGTCGTTTGCAGCTTTGTAGCGAATTGAATCCTCAGAAGAGACGTCAAGGAAAAAAAGACATAGTAGCTGCAATCGGGGTAGGTAACTACTCTTTCAGGTTTCTGTTACAATGGCCTGAGGGCAGAAATTGTTGCCTATACTTAGCCTGAATTTCAGCTACAGCTCCCTCTCCCCCAGTTCTTCTCTTTCAAGATTCAACAGTTACTTTATTTTATATCTATCCAACGTAAGTGACATTTCTAATATTTTATTGAGGACTTTAAAACTATTTGGTACTGGACAAGATGGCATCTACAACACTTTTTGAATCAGCACTGAGGTCTTCCTGAAGGCCATATTTTTATACAAGAAAATGAGGCCACAGAACGGAAACTTGTCCTGGCTCCTGGTCTTGTGCTCAGCCCAGCAAAATGGAGTAAGGCATAGGAGTTTTTTGGCATGAGGCAAATGAATAAAAAACCACAAGGGAACAAAACAGTATTTACTAGTCAAGGCTAGAACTAATTATGGAGAAGAGAATGGGACTGACTAAAGAGTTTGATAATAATGGAGGAAATGGATCAAGAGTGGTTAAACTTGAAACAAAGAACACAGGAATTTGTTTCTGCTGGCTGCTGTTCCTCAACCTTTTCAACTTAACCAATAAACAACAGACCATTTTTTGTGGCGTTACCACAACAATTTCCAGTTACACACAAATAATATAAGCTTCCAGTATCCATATGATATCCCTCATTTTGGTTTCTCCCTTGCTTCACGTGTGAGAATGCAAGTGTAGTTTGTTTACAAAGCCATTTTCAATAACTTTGCAGACCAGCTCCAAGTTCTCATAGATTATCACTGATCCATACTCCACGGCTTGAAAAACACAGCACTAGTGCATGATTCTTTTGATAGCCTGAAGATTTGCACCCCCAAATTCCTTAGTGTCACCAGCTGTCTGTAGTGACACAGGATTTCACCCTCCTTTAGCAATAATCCACAAGAAAGATCGTGACTAGTTGCTCCTTACCTGGATGGAGGGAGCTGTGCTGTGTTGCAAAGGGTTAATTGCTTAGCTGTTAAGATGCTGCATAATGGAGTGTCTGTAGGAAGAAAAGAAAGACAAAGCTGGTTTTGCTTCTCAAAACAATGCAGACCTCCCCGCAACAGTTAAAAGACATAACAGGTTTAAAAGTTAGTGTCCAATCTTAATTTGCCCCCTCTTGGAAAATCTGTTTTTAAACAGTTTTAATTTATAAAACAACTGCTCTGCATTTTTAATTTTCTTTTCTTTCCCTCCTTCCCCCCTTTTTTTAAAGAGTCATTCTGTGAAATAAGCAGATCGAGTCTGCACTGAGTATGCAGAAAAAGGAAAAACAGCGTCTGTGCTGAATGAATATTCCAGTCTGTATTTTAAAAATGAAATTTATCTGGTGCTTCTTCAAACCAGCAGAGGGAGTGTTCTCATCTGAATCATGTTTTAATTCTGAAACACGAAATTGTTTTGGTTTTCTTGTGTCTTTTTTGTTTGTTTGTTTGTTTGTTTCTTTGTAATGTTAAGTCACCCTAGTAGGAGTTGCTACTGAAAACAGAAGGTGAAATTTTACAATTTGTAAATCACAAGGACTGTTGAACTCCTTAGTGCCAGAGGCTGTATGCTTCCAGTCAATTTTTACAGATATTATTGTGCAAGAAGTTGCTGTCATGAAAAATGCAATACAGTGTTAAAAGTATGAAAAAAAATGACGCAGCTGGAATGTTTGGGAGCAAGTGATTTGGTTAAAGGGGAATGTACAATTATTGCAGTACATGTGCCACTCAAACGTGCATGAAACCATAGCTTGGTATGAGCTGACACACAGTTTTTGTTCGAGGAAAAAAAAAGTCAGTTCCCTTTTTTTTTTTTCTTTTTTTTTTTCTCTTTTTTGCACTCTAGGGAGAAGTTTTGAAAGTTCCAGGTTTCGATTCCTTTATTTGGAAGTAATGGCGTAATTTTAAGGTTACCACAATGGCAAAAAAAAGTTCAAGTGAAATGTTCACTGTAGTGCTACTAGGAAAAGAGTCTTATCATTACTCCTAGGGGTTTTTTTTGTGAGAGAAAAAAATAATTATGAAAATCTCAAATTGCATCATTCTTTATTTTATGTTATAAACCTACATAGCAGGCTCTGCACAATGATCTCTCTTGCAAAATAAAATGATAGCAGTTACTGATGTTAACAGTGAGTATTTTCTTGATCCATGAACATGTCACAGCCCTCCCTCTCTCAAAAGCAAGCAGTAAATTCAGATATCCCATTAAGCTCAATCACTCAGCATTTAAAAGTGCTAATCTCTCATTTTACCAACTTTTGTTGAACAAATTCCAGCTCAGGAGAAAATAATTGCAGTTATTTTGGGGAACCTAATTGGATTTGAAAATACTCTGAAACAAATACGCACTATTAGAAGTCCACAGAGTCAGAATATTGATGCTCTACATTCTGCTTGAGCTGAAAGAAATTACTGACAAAAAAAGCAAGATCCAGTGCTCTCTGTAGAGTGTAACAGCAAGACTATATTTTCAACAGACAGCATAAATATGAATAATTACATAATATGCAAGTGAAAATGGCAAATTAAACGTTTTCAGTTCTCATTGAAATGGAAAGTGAGGAAGGAATTCACTGCAGGTGATTTAGAAGGGCATTACTGGCAACTAAGCATTTAGCACAGAACATCAGACATGGAGCATATAGAAAAGAAACAAAGTAATCACGTGGCTTAACCCTTCAGCCATAATAGTTAATAGTTAATAGCCTTGCAGGGGTGTATTTTCCTTACGTCTTGTAATTGCAAGCTCATATAAGAGGACTAACTGCAGGTCCCTGTGCTGCTTTCAGTTCCACCAGTGAGCTCTTGGCATTTTTGCAAAAAGAAGTCTTGCCAAACACAGCGAGGCGTGATGGAGGCACAACCTGCTCAGAGCCACCAACTCACCAAGCAAAGCCCCAAAGAAGGATCAGCTTGAGGCACAGGCAGAACAGCAAATCCTACAGGGCTCCGGACGATGGATTCAGCAGCATGGCAGCCACTCATCCAGAGAGATCCAGACTTCTGGGCTCAGCAGTCTCAGAGGCTCCTTCAGGAACCATCCCATTTCTGCCTCACTGGTACCCAACAGGAGGCAGAGGCAGAAGCACAGGACTGCCCGGATGCTGCAGCACTGTCAGAGCACATGGGCTCTCCATGAAATCCAGGTTTTGTACTAACACTGCCAAGAAGACTGCTGAGAGCCAGTCCCAGCCACATTCATGAAGACATGAAAAAAGAAGAGAGAAGTTCAGAAAACCCAGCATCTTGCCAGTCCTCAAAGTAAGAACTGAGAACCAACCGGTGCTTTGCTCTCCACCATGTTCTAGGCTGCAGTGAAGGGCAAAGGTAGCTCTGTGTCAGCAGGAGCCTTCAGGGCTGATCCAAAGGTAGTAACGATACTCAAATAAACTGGAATCAGCTTTTGCCCCAGTTCAGACCAGCTTTCTGAAGGGTGGCTACTTGGAGCTCCTTTCACTCCCTGTAAAAGCCTGCACTATGGCTATTTTATTTCTCATCTTCAGTTCACGCATACTTAGTCCTGTGGCATTTTAATCTTTTAACCTTGTGGGGTAAAACAGGTAAAAATGGCTACAGCAGATCAAATTTGTAATTCCTCTCCTCCTTTACTCCTTTTTATTTATTTTTATTTTTTTAGCATGTTGCTCTTTAGAGGAAGTGGAAAAAAACAAACCAAACAACTATAGAGAAGACAAATGAGAATTATTCATCCTCATGGAAGTTATTTTCTGAATTTTTATAGGGAGTGACTTCAAACTCCAAGGATGTTTTTTCCTTTCTGACTCAAATCTCCTCTTGCTGTTAACTGTCTTACACGTATCTTTATCTTTCTGTAAATCAGAAGATGCAGGGAGGTTGTATTTTTACAAAAACTAGATTCTTCTTTTAAGGGGAGCATCACTGGGCCATTTATCACCATTAAAGGCTCTAACTGCTCCAAGGAAATTCTGACAATCAGTTGTATGCTTCCAGTTCTGCTGCTGGAAGAAATGGAAGCACACTCTTCCTCCAAGGACTGTGATAAAATTATTGAATCATGGAATGGTAGGGGTTGGAAGGGACCTCTGACTATCGAGTCCAACTCTCCTGCTAGAGAAGGACCACCTAGGGCAGGTCACACAGATGGGTCCTGAAAGTCTCCAGAGAAGGAGACTCCACAACCTCTCTGGGCAGCCTGTCCCAGTGCTCACTTACCCTGCCAGTAAAGTTGTTTTCCTCATGTTTAGATGGAACTTCCCATGTTCCTGTTTGTGTCCATTGCTCCTTGTCCTATCACAGGGCATGACTGAAAAGAGACTGGTTGCCTCTTCTTGACACCCACGCTTCAGATATTCATAAACATTAATAAGGTCCCCTCTCAGTCTTCTCTTTTCCAGATTAAACAGCCCCATGTCTCTCAATCTCTTCTCATAAGACAGATGCTCCAGCCCCTTATTCATGCTCGTAGCCCTCCCTTGGACTCTCTCAAGTAAAACCCTATCCCTCTTGAACTGGGGAGCCCAGAACTGGTCATAATACTTCAGATGTGGTCTTACTAAGTCAGAGGGGGAGGAGAACCTCCCTTGACCTGCTGGACACTCTTCTTAATGCACTCCAGGACACCTTCTTGGCCACAAGAGCATATTGCTGTCCTGTACAATTTCTTGTCCACTCCAAGGTCCTTCTCCATGGACGTTGCTTTCTAGCAGGTCAACTCCTAATCCGTACCACAACATGGTATGTGCTTGTTTACACCCTCAGACTTCACATTTTGTCCTCAGTAGCCATAATCCCACTAACTTTGTTTATGTGCCATGAGAAAGATGCAAAGCAAAGGCTGATTCCTGGAAATACTTGACATTTTTTTTTAGGCTAATTTTGTCCTGAGCTTGGCTGAAACGGCTCATTTTGGACCACTCATAAAAGGATGTCTGCAGCAGGGAAAAGAGAATATTTTCATTTCAGAGAGCCCTGCTGCATTAAATTCCCTGATTTTCATCAAAACCAGACCATGTTTACTTGTCCTTTTGGCCTCAGGGTCACTGCTTTTTTTTTTTTTTCTTTAAATCGTTTTCCTTCTAAGTAGTCATTTTTGCTCATTCCCAGGTTTCCCACAAAAACCCAAACAGTGGCAGCTTGATATAGCTGAGAACATTTTTCCCCCCCCCCCTCCTTTCTTAAGTACATCTGAAGCAAAACAAACAAACAAACCAACCACACAACCAAAAAAACCCCCTTATTTTGTAAAGCTCTCCAAAAGCAGCAGCACAAGCCCCAGGTTGGCAGCCTGGAAGGCTGTGGGGACACGTCTGCTTTCCTCCCCAGGCCTCCCGGGTTGCATCCATCCCACCTTCCCGGAGCCAGGGGGAAGGGGCCTGGCTCCTGCTGCCAGGGCCGACCCCAAATCTCCCCCAGGTTGGCAGCCTGGAAGGCTGTGGGGACACGTCTGCTTTCCTCCCCAGGCCTCCCGGGTTGCATCCATCCCACCTTCCCGGAGCCAGGGGGAAGGGGCCTGGCTCCTGCTGCCAGGGCCGACCCCAAATCTCACGCTTTGTCTGCCCAAAAGGGCCTTCCTGAGTCACAGAATCACAGAATCCCAGGAGTGGGAAGGGACCTGGGAAGCTCACCCAGCCCAACCCCCCTGCCAGAGCAGGGTCACCCAGAGCACATCACACAGGAACGTGCCCAGGGGGGTTGGAATGTCTCCAGAGAAGGAGACTCCA
>NW_009954102.1:6149382-6181544 GCF_000747805.2 Chaetura pelagica | reverse complement strand
CGCGGGCTGCGGCTCCGCCCGTTTCTCCCGCAAGGTGTTGGGTTAGAAACAAGCGAGTGTGCGGCGTGTCGGGTGTTGCTGCTGTTCACAGTGTGCCGGTGCAGGTTCGCGCTGTGGGCAGCCGGTTGTGCTGGGTCTGAGCTGCAACAAGAGCATCTGCACAGGGAGGGAGGGAGGGAAGAGCGACTTGAGCACCGCTCCTCAGAGCCCTCTCTCCTCATCGCAGTTCCCCGTCTGCGGTCCGGAAAGGTCCATTGAGCGCCCTGGTCTGGCGTTCTTATCTCCACTGGTGTTTCATCCCTCCCTCTGCTGTCCTCTCTCATCATCACATCAGCTGCTTCGTTTGTGTCTGGAGGGGGATGTGTAAGGGTCTGTGTGGTGGTGGCTTCCCTGGGTGGTGTGAAAAGGCGTGTGTGTGTGTTCATGCTGTGTGGGAATGGGCCACGTTTGAGCACGATTTAGTATTTTCACCTGGAAAGACACCTGGGTTTTGGGTAACTTTCCTTCTCCTTCTGCATAAGCAGGGTGGAAGATGGTGTGTGGGTCAGACGTGCAGTTGGGTGGAACGATACGAGCTCCTCCTGGCTTGTGGTGCTCCTGGTTATAGAGACATTCCTTCGGTGTTTTCATCTTGGTGAAAGTTGTCATACGTGGGCAAAACGTCCTTAAATGAGATCTGAAAATATCAGGGGAAACTTGTGGTTTAGGTTGGGAGACAAAACCAGACTCTCGAGAACTCACTTTTTGATGCTTCTTGTGATTGTTCAGAATAGCTGAGAATTAGTGTTTCTGTTTTGGCTGCACTATCTTACTTGCAAGTGAGAAATGTCTCTCCAGGGCATTGCCATGGCCTGCTGTGGTGGTTCCTGATGTGTAGGTGTTCAGTGTGCTGATCAAACATTCTGAACTCAGACCCTGTGAAGCTGAAATATGAAATACCTGAGGATTTACTTAGGATAGGTTTGGGTTATTACAATTATTAATATACAATTAGGAATACTGTGTAAGACTGTTAATAAAGGGCTGAGTCCAGTTTATGACTAATTATTAGTCTGCAACATTGTTTTATGTAATTTTTCCTTCCTTTTTTTTTTTTTTTGTTAACTGTGGCTTTTTCCTTGGCCTCTTCTGATCGCAGTAGTGAGCATGTTATTACTGCTCCAGAAGTGCCTGAATTGAGTGTGTACATACCCTCTGTGTCAAGTATTGTTATTGTATGGGTTGTTATAACCATAACAATTTGTGTGCATGGGCAGTTAGAGAGCTGTTCCTGCCAGAATGCTGGCAAACATCTATAAAGGATTGCAGAATGATTCCCAAGCCTTTTAAATAGATATTCTATGAAGGTGTTATCCTTTATTCAGACTTTCAAGTGTTACTTTCTTGTGACTGAAAGTGGGGAGGAGTATAGAATAAAACATCTTGAAAAAAGAGAGTGGTGAAAGAATTCTGCACACATGATATTTAGTGATGGCCTCAGGGTTACCTTGAGAAGACATTTGGTTATTTTATTACTGACGTCAGGGTAGAGCTGGCTCTTGATAAGAGATTGTTTGTCTTTTATGTCAGCTTATGGAAGAGTTTTTACATGTAAGAGGTGACTTAGAGGGAGCTGTTGGGGTATCTGCTTAAGGGAGAGTTTCTGAGATTTATGGAGAAGTAAGAATAGGACAGTATGACTCTGGAGGAACCAAAAGGAGGAGGGCAGACATACAAAATGCCTTGGAACAGGTTCTTTTATGGTATTGTAGTAGTTGGAAATGAATGTTGCAAGAGCACGTGTCATTCAGGTGTTTGAAAGATGGGTAGGAGAATGTTACCAGGGGTGACAAACACTAGACCATATGAAGTTAGTAGTAATGCCCAGTTACACACTTAAGGTCCATGATTATAATTATTTGTGTTCTGTATTACACTAATCATGTGGATTCAATATATGGCTCTACAAACAGAGAAATATATGAAGTAAAGGAAAAAATGTATTCAGATCTTCTGTGGAAAAAAAACCCCAAACAAAAACCACTTTATTTTATTGAATTATCTTTTTTCTGTCTTGAGTTGATACCCACTTAGAGGGAGGTAGAGTTCCATGGACATTTGTCCAGTTTACTTTTCTAATTATAGTTGAGAAATGGTTTGACTACTCAACTTACATGTTAACAGGATTGTTCAGCTAAATTTGCAGTGTCATACAAAATAATTTTTTTATGGCTTCCCAACTAAGAATGAAAGATTCCAGCAACAGCTGATAAATTGCCACAGTGGTACACTCAAATCTACTGGGCTTCTGTCAGTGTCTTCTTAGGTATATGTATTTTCCTTCTTTTTTTTTATCCCCAAAAATTTGTGGAAGCTTTGATTTGTGGTGCCTACAAGTTACTACATTTGAATTTGCTGCATTTCATCTGTAGAAAATTTTATGGTGGGATACTTTAGGAAGACAGACATACTTCTTAATTTTTTGCAGAATGAGTATAAATATACATAAATATACATAAAGATATTTGGTCTACAGAAACGATTTAGTGAGTTCATTGAACATTAAACTTGTGTGTAGCCTTTTGCTTTCTTCACCTTCAGGTTTGCAACAGGAAAAAAAAAGCAAAACAAACCAACCTTGAAGGCTTTTGTAAGCAGACTGAATAGCTTTAATGTATTGCCAGAGAGACAGTGACAGATTTTTTCAGCATTTGCTAGTAGTGTTACATGAACCAATTAAAACATAAATCAGGGAACAAATCTTGAAGTAAAAAAACCCCCAAACTAAACCAAGCCAACAGCCCCATCCCCTTCCCTGAAATCCACTCCAAACACCCCCAAACGAGGTAGGGTAGATGAAGAGCCTTTCCAGTGGTTATTTTTGCCAGGTATTTAAGATGCGAGGTAGAGTTGAACTTTATTCACAGTAAACTGCTGAAGAGTAAAATGACTTAATCAGAAGTACAGCTATTGCAACCTTTCTGTACCTAGGGTGCTTGGTGAACCTGATGTTGACAGACCAACTGTACTTGTACTGGTGATGTTAGCAAAATGCTTTATTTTTACCATTTCCTTTATTCTAGACAAAACTACAAGGGAGGAATGATGAAAAGTTGACCTCTGGAAGAGTGACTGGGAAGAGCTGATGAATACTGGGGTTGGGCATGGTAGAGGAGAAATCCTATCATCAAAAGGTGCTGAAGATTCTGTCAGCTCAGCTCTTGCCTTTTTTGTTTTTTCCAAGAATGTAAGAGCTGCTCTGCCAAGAGTCTTGTCTGTGGGGCAGATGGGGAGGAGAAGGATGTGGGAAACAGGTCCGTCATGGGAAGTTCTTTATTTTTTTAATCAAAACTAATGATCTGGCAATTAGTAATTTATGGACTTACTCAAAGGTGTTTGTTGTTTTACCAGCACTTTTTTTTTATAGATAGGGATGGGCCATCAGGGACTTGTACAAAGGCAGACAGAGGGGAATGAGGCTCTTGTCTTCCACAGCTGCCTGTGGCAGTGAGAGTCCCTGTTCAGCACAAAAGGGCTGGAGGGTATGGAGGAAATGTCCTTCCAGTGGGCATATTTCCTAAAAGCTGCTGCTTGCTCTACCTGATTCTTATATTTTTTAGAAATGGCGGATTATTGTTTGGTAGATTCAAATTGCAAAGTTTCTCTACATATACTTCTGTAATGTTCCAGCCATTCTGGGTTCTGGTCACCTTTGCTGCATGGTTATTTTAATTTTGATAGCACTTTCATCCTGTTGTTGTGAAGAGTGTGTATGTGTTATTCAAGACTTAATTATGTGCAGGGATGTAGTAATATTTGTTGTCTCGGTTTATTTTGTCTTCCTAATGGCTCTTGGAGTTCTTGTTTCAGCTAGGTAGGATCTTCCCTTTGAAGTATCTTTACCTTTACTGGCCTCCTTCACTCTGTTGTCTGTCTCTGTTAGGTTTTTTTTGTCCCTTACTGGGTTTTTGTTGCATGAACACAGGGAACGTGTGGTTGGGCCTGCTGGATTGTCTGGGCCTCAGTGGGGCAGCTGCCCAGTCTGTCCTGCTCTGGCTGTCATCCCTTTGCTCTTCCCATCCATTTTGCTTCCTTGGAGATGCTGTCATCTATGACTGTTGTTCCAGTATTTCCTTAACACTGTTTCATAGAGGTGACTTCTTAGGAAAGAGCAGCAATCAAAGTGACTTGGGTCATCTTGACAGAAGTGGGTAAGTTGATCATATGAAATTTGTTGCTAGTAGATCTGGGATGTAGTAGATCCATTTTGAGCAGCTAGTCCAGCCTGTGATTACAGCCTGGGCACTTAAAATGTGTCTCTGTCCGCTACAGGGCTTTAGCCCTTTTCATCTGTTCATTTCAAAGTGTTTTTTGCTTTGTTTTAAATTGGCTTCCTTTATTTTGTGATGTAGTTAAATTATGTTCAACTCTTCCCTGGCTGTGAAGGCTTCTTTCCTCTTCTGCTCTAAATTGTGAGTTCGCTAATGATCTCAGATGTGCCCTTCTCCCTGTGAAAGTGATGCCCATGCCTTTGCTGCCTCTTATCTTTTGGGCTTGTAGTGATGAGAAATAGTTTTACGTAACCTTGTTGCTGTGATGGTGTAAGTGTAACCCTGTTTGCACATCACACTTGGCTGTCCCATCACACTGGTGTTAGCAGGACTGAAGTACTAAAACTGCCTGTCCAGTTACCTCTTTTCTAGAGTGATTCTTGCTATGTTAAATAGAAGACGTACCCAAGATTTAATTTTTATGCTAGCCTTGCTTTCAGCAAGATGTTTGTCTAGGTGGCCTTAGCAGGTTCCTCTCACCATAAATTATTCTGTGTTTCTTAGTGTAAACTTAAATTTGTTTGAATAATAATGTCATGCCAGCACAGCTAGTTACTTTCTCTGACTAATGCCAAGAAGTATTTTTGGGTGGGATTATGTTTGATTGCTGTAGCCATATGCAGAATTTACTTTCTTTATCTAAAATCAATATGAAATGTTGCTGTTGAATGAAGAAAGCAGTGCATTGTAGATATTTTTGAACACTATATCTGTGTTTCCTCAAAAGTTTCAGACCTGCCATTGCCAGAGTCCTAAATAAGACTGAAGAAGTAGTCACAATGTGTATCTATTGCCAAGTGTGTTAAATCTTTCTGCTTTTGGGGTGATGTACACTGGAGAGGATATAATATGAGGTCATTTAGAATAATAAGTTAACTTTTCTTAAAGGAATTTACATTGCCTATGATAATGCTCAGGGTATTACATAGAATTGCTTTCAGTGGAATAAATTGGAATCTAATATTCTGAATTATTAAAAAAATAGTTTTCCTTTAATTTCAGCAAATTGGACAATGCTGACTTGTGATGTTACAGGAGAGCTCCCCACTGAGCTCTGGTGAAGGAAGCAGGGATCTGTCTTGCTTGTGTGTCTTAGAGCTGAAGAGATTTGTAATTATAAACTCTGAGTTTAAAATTAACTGTATTGTTAAAGAAACTCAAAATTTATTTTTTCACTTCTATTACTTAAACTACATCATATATTATTTTAAATTATTTAAGTGACTTAAGGTCATGTTTTCTTACTAGTACCTAAATCACCATGAACATGATACTTTTTGACAGTAGAGGGTACTTAACTGATTTCAGAATTAAGCAGTACTAAGTAATCTCATTTTTAAAAAAGTTTCTACAGCAGTTGTGTCACAGTTTATGTGAATGTTTTTGTGGACTGGTGTTATTAATGATTTTTATTTCGGTTTAAATTAAGAAGACAGTTTTGCCAGAGTTCCTGGAAACTTGCCTGACTTACTATTTAAAGAAGACTCTTAAGTCATCAGCTTCTACCTCTTGGATAAAATTGCTAAGTGGTCAGTCCTAGTAAAATGTTTTTGACTGTGTATGTAGCTTGATCCTTTTTAAGCTGATGCTGAAATCAACTCTCACTCTTCACTTACCTCTGGCTAGTGAGTATTGTTGTCTTCCCTTGCTTGTATGAGCTGAATCTTCTGAAGCTTCCTTGTCTTCTTGGAGTAGCTTTCAGCCAGGCTGGTTCTCCAGAGAGTGAGACTAAGCTTCTGGTTGCAAAAAGATGGAATGGAAGCAGCAGGAGGGAGAAAATGCTGCTTACAGTGGTGTTTCCTGCAGCACATTAACAGCAGTAACTGAAGTCATGCCTGGTAGAAATTATTGCCTTCCAATTGCAGCACTTTAGTTCAATTGTGGATTTATTGGAAACATACCAGTTTACCTTAATTCTGCTTAGTGTTTTTTGTGTTTTTTTTGTTTGTTTTGTTTATTTGTTTTTCCCCCATGCTGCATAATTTTCAGGAAAAATACAAAAGCAGAATGATAAGCAACCTTCTCAATGGTTTAAGTCATTTCCTCTCAATGCATCTTTGGGACTGGGGGGAGGAAAGTCTTCATCCTTGCAGCTTGAAGAAATAAAACCACTGGTTTAATGAAGTTTTCAGTCTCTGGTAAATGACAATCACATCACTTAATCCCTGAATTTGTATCTGTAGTTATGAAATGATTTGTTTTAAAGCTGCTTCACATGTCATCTCTCTTGTCCTACAGTCATCCTCTGGGTGCAGTTTCCCCCTGTGCTTCAGGATAACTTTAGGCTCCTGCCAAAAGCGAACAAATCTTTTTGATGCCTCTTCCTGGCTTGCCATGGCCTTAATGGTTTTGAGGCCATGGTGTGAGCTGATAAGCTGGCTGGTGAGAAAGAAACACTTGTGTCAGGTTCGCTGTCATCTCAGCAAGCAGAATGTCCTTGCTCTGACTGAAGGAGAGTAGATGGGTGTTTCATGTGTGTATAGTTGAGTCACTGTATTACAGAAGCCAGGGAAGGGAGGCTCTTTCTCCTTTTCTATTGTAGCCTGCAGTTATTTTGTGCTAGGTCCAAACTGAATTTACCTAAGTTTTTCTGGTTGTTCATGATCCAGCAAACTGATTATTTCATAGCTTTTTTTGTTCGTGATCTTTAAAATGCACTCCTTGCCATCCTTCCCCATGCATTTTAAGCCAGTCAAGTGTCCTTTATCAAATGTGCCTTTAACTTTTCATATTGGTTTAATAATACCTATAAAGAGAAAACTGTTTCTAAACAACTAGAACTTGTTACTGAAGTGTGTTCTGTGGATTTTGCTTTTAGTTGTCCTCAGTAGTGTGTGTGTTTTGAGAAGAAGACTGGGCACAGTATGTAAAAATATGCCTGTG
Source organism: Chaetura pelagica (assembly GCF_000747805.2). Lineage (NCBI taxonomy): Eukaryota > Metazoa > Chordata > Aves > Apodiformes > Apodidae > Chaetura > Chaetura pelagica. Next base: position 6,174,351 of record NW_009954102.1, on the reverse strand, counting down.
TCTTTCTGTATTCTGATTTTCCACAGTTGGGCAGACTTTATTGTTCCCATTATTTAAATGCTTTTATGGAGTTTGGTTTATTTAATACTGTCATAAATCAATGAATGCATGATTAACTAGAATAAGGCACCTGAAAACTTAAGTTTTACTGCTATTTGCATGCATATAAACATGTTTCTGTTGGAGAGGTTACTAATTCCTAGAACAAACTATCAAGGGAAGTGCTAGATCCATTATTTCTTGGTATGCTCAATCCCCTGGATGATGCACATATCAGTGCATTCTTTCATCTTCACTTTTGGCAGATTTAGTGATCATGTGTCCATGGGATGATCTAGTTCAAGACACTGGCCTGAGTTGGATCCAACTGGAAGGGAACCAGCTGGCTGATTTGGCAACTAACTAAACCGGCACACCCTGGAGCAGCGTAAATGCCAGAGCAGTACAAGGGAAGGGGTATGGGAATGAGTAGGGAGAGGATGTGCAGGGTCACTCCTTCATCCTCAGATTGTTGGAATTGCTGTAAGAAACTCTGTTCTCTGTGAATGACTAAAGCAACTGTTCCTGAAAAGCAGAGCCCATCTGTTTGGTTTCCTAAGTGGTGAAGTGAAGGCCGCCCTCTCGTTCAGGGGTTTTAATACAAGACTTCACAGCTTTAGCTGGGTTTGCAAGCTGCCTGTCCTAGAGTTTCAGATGACTCTATTTGAAGAGTGGGCTATGGGCTTGATGAATAGTAGGTGAAATAAAGCTGCTTATGAAACAAGGTTTGTTGTCAGTAGAATAGGACACAGCTTGCAGTCCTCCATGCAGCAAGAAGACCATGCTGGTTTCCTGTCAAGGCAGAGCTGCTGGATCTTGCTGTACACTGCTGTGTCATTCCACTGCAGTTCTGAGCAGTGCCCGAGGTGGTAAATCCTGACCTGTGTCTTAAAAAGCTGAGGTTATATTGCTGATTTTTCTCTCATCTTGATTTTACTTTTTTCATGTGTATATAGTTGAGTCACCAGGGTTGTGCCTGGTGGTTCTGAGAGACGTGGGGGCACTCAAAAGGCTTTATTTTTGTGTTTCTGAAATCCAAACTACTATTTCAAGTGAATGTGTTGAGGACAGTGGAGGTGAGGGTTAGCTTTCTGTGAACTTGTGTTGGGGTGAGCTGTCTCCTGACCAGAGCAGCAGGATATCCCTTGCCCCAGACAGCTTTTCCTAACCTCCTGTAAGGCCTCTGCTCCCTCCTCAAATTCTTTGAATACCGATCATTCTGTGTTACTATCAATTAACTCTGCAAGACACAGCACATGCTGTAGCTGATCCCCAGCTGCATATTTGGTGATTAGCTGACCATCAGGTTAAAAGAGGAGTGTTAGGGCAGTCCTGAAGTCTTTTCCTCAGGCATGACAGTGATTTGGGTGCTTCAGTGCTGACTCTGCAAAGTAAAAAAATAAAGAAATTACAGCTGTCATTGTTGAGAGCTCCTTTGGCACATTCAACCAAATGTGTGTAGAGGGGATGAATTATTGGGACTGAAGCAGGAGGACAGGCTGGTAGGAACACTCATGCAAACCTGTATTCTTCAAGTGCTTGAGGTTGTGTTCAGGTATGTAAAACAAACCCACAGTGAGTGAAGGATGGATGGTTGATGTGCTGCAGTACTTGGGGAGTGGGTTCCAAAATGACAAGTGCATAATCCAGTTTTTAGGAGGGAACAACCTCCTTGTCTGCTGAGTGGCATGAAGAAGGTAGTATCTAGCAGATCATGGGGATTGGGTTGTTCACCGCTGCTTGGCACTCAAGAGACTGTCTCTAAAATACAGTGTCCAGATTTGCTCCTCCCTTGCCTTAAATGCAAGGAGGATGCCAACAAACAGGAGAGTTGAGTGTGGTTAGGAGGCTCGTGCCTGTGGTATGCAAGAACTTGGGTTAGCCTGGAGATTAGAAAGCCATATTCTCCTTGGAGGCACAGTGAAAAAATGTAAATCAATGGTGCAAGTTAGGACAACAGTAATTCCTTCTGACTATGATGGGGAAACATTACTATGACAATTGAGTACCAGAAAGGGTGTCCAGGGTGGCTGTTTTATCTCTGTTGTTTGAAGACTTTCAAAATTTAACTGGACAGTTTCTTAAGTGACCTGGTTTAACTTGAAGGTTAGTCTTGCTCTGACCAGTTTGAGTAAGGGACCTCCAGAGAGCTTTCCAAACCTTGTTTTTCTGTGACTAGAAGTATTGCAAGCCATGCAGATTTAAATCATGATCTTAGAAGGATTTGAGCATATCTTCCTAAATTCAAGTTACAAATAGATGTTTAAAGGACTTGATCTCCTAACTTTTGGAACATAATTGAGTTAATGAAGCAATTTTATCTTCCTTTAAAACTGTCTGACTGAGATGGTAGGGTGCCCTTGAGCATTTGTGGTTTTGACTGGCTTTTGTAAAAATCCATTGCATAAGGATTTCTCTTTGTGCTTTTCAATATTCTGTTCAGTTTTTGTATTGTCAAAAATGTCCACACTCAAAAGGATATTAACTTAATTCATGCCATAATTAGGATGGACTGTCCTGACAGCATGAAATCAGATAGGAACACTTGTCCCTATTTTAATGCTAGGCCTATTTTATGGTTATTGCAAGATCCCAATCTGGGACCATTCAGACTATTTCATCATGCCTGTTTTTAAAGATGAAGGGAACACTTTGTACATGCTTCAAATCATGCTTTTAAGTTTCCATAAATTTATTTCAAGGCCAGATTCTTGCCATGTTTGCAGAAATGCTAATTTTAATTCTGAATTAGATATGTGCCAAATTGTAGGCCATCTATCAAAGCATTTTTGCAGGATTTTTTTTTCTTTTTTTAGAGCCTGAAAGGAAAGGAGTTTTCCCTTGGTTTAAACCCAAAAGGCTTTCAGAGACACTGTTGTTTTTGTAACTCATGAATTCATAATCTGGAGCTATGATCATGCTGTCCTCTTTGGCTAGGAGAGTCCTGGAAAAACTCTGCAGGAGAAGCTGAAGCTTTTGTAGTAACATGACATCCTGATATCGAAGGAAAGAAACTTGTAGAATTCAGATAAAGGGGTTTGTTTGATTTTTTTGTTTGTTTGTTTGTTTTCCTTTGGAGGGGAGGTTGATGACTTTGTAAAAAGAATTCTAAGCAAAATAAGCAACAGGATCTTAAGCTTCACACATTTTTGAGAGCTAATCATCTAGTGGAAATTTAAAGTAAAAAACCTATAAATACAGTGTTGACCCTGTAGTACTTTTCCTGCTTTTTGGTGGCTTGGATTTGAACTAAATGATGTACAATGTTTTGTTCTTCAGAGCTTTTTGGCATGGCTTTGTTTTATTCAGTGTTTTGTTAGTCACCTTGGATGTTTTGCCAAATGTATGTTATAAAATTAACTTAACGGACGGAACAGAGGAAGAGGTGTAAATATATATGGAACAGTGTCTGAGTCATGAATTAAGAAAATGTGGTGTGCTTTTTTAAAGTACATTCCCTTGTGCACTCTAAGATCCCTGGTTTTCTCTACATATTAAATGAAGAGCAGTTTTTCACATTTGTGAAGACATCTGCTGCCTTTCCTGCAGGTTTACTGCAGTGAGCTCTACTCAAACAGAAGGAAGTAGCAAAGAGCACAAAAAAATCACTTTCTGCTTAATATACCTTCTTGAGTAAAACGTTTTGACCTCTTCCATCCTTACAAGGTGGTATCAAACACCATCTTGTATGTAGTAGAGATTTTACTCTGATACATAATCATTACCAGCCAGCTGGGAAAAGAGTATTTTAGTGATACATTCCTCAGTGCAGGTACTTTAAACCAACTCCAGAAAAAAGCATCCAATCATGTATTTTCCAATGTTACCAGAAATACTTCTCAAAGTCAGTTGAAAACTTCATAAGTACTGAAATTGTGGATTTGATTTACCCCTTCACTTCAATAAACAGGAATTGCCAGACTCTTCCCTTCATAGCAAGACAACATGAAATAGGAAGTATCAGGTATCTTGCTAATTGTACTGGAGCCAGCTTGAGAAGCTATTGTTTGAGATGGGTACTGTTAGAAGGCAGTGAGTTTCTCATTACTTGGAATACTTTGGGAGGAAAAACCTCTCATTTTTTTTTCTTTTTCCAGTTTTCAATAGTTTGTTTTTCTAATTATTTCTACTATTATTTCTGGGCTGTAAAGTTAGACATTATCTTTTAATAAAAATGTATGGTGAGTCACTTCTTGGAGAATGCACTGTTGACTTGCCCACCCAGGTGGGTCCAGGGCAGTTTCCAGATGGACCAATTCTGTTCTGACAGAACCAAGGCTTCTGGCTTTAGACTGTCTCATGGGTAAACTTCTATTTTTGGTTTTATTTTCCTTTTTTTTAAATTTTTTTTTTTAGACAAACTGTTGATGTAGAGGGATTTTTGCTCTAAGCAGAAAATGTTTGTGCTATAATAGGGTCATGCAGCATAGAGCAAGTTACAAAAGGACTAAGAAAAAATAGCAGATGGTGCAGGGTAGCAAGAAAAAGAAAACTTAAATCACTTTATCACAGACTTTGACAGCGAGTGGAGCTGGCTGGGGATTGTACTGTCTGAGAGTTCATGATGGAGATGTCAGTGGCAAAGCAGCAAGAAGGTATTTCTGGGAGAAGTGTTCAGTGGCTGAAATTAATTTCAGTTTGGCCAGCTTCTGCAGAGTTGCCTGTCAGCTATCAATGTAAAATCAAAAAGTATGAGAAACTTTTGTGATTCACACACCTCTTACTAGAAGTTTGTGAAAGTCACAGGTTTTCTCTGAAAGAGAATGTGCTAAAGCCAGTTACTGTTATATTATTTTATTTGTATGGTATGTCTAACAGCTAGGTAAAATCTTATTAAAAGATTTTTGTATGAAGCACAGAATGGTTTGGGTTGGAAGGGACGTTAAAGATCATATAGTTCCAACCCCTCTGCCATGGGCAGGGATGTCTTCCACTAGATCAGGTTGCTCCAAGCCCAGTCCTTGAACACTTCCAGTGTTGGAGCATCCATAGCTTCTCTGGGCAACCTTTGCCAGTGTCTCAGCATCCTCATTTAATGAGGATCATGTAAATGATGATGTCTAATCTAAATTCACTTCCCCTCTTGCAGTTTAAAACTGTTGCCTCTTGTCCTGTCACTACAGATCTCGTTAAAAAGTTTCTCTGCATCTCTCTTTCTAAGTCCCTCTTACATGCTGAAACAATGAAGTAAGTTCTCCATTATCATTAGGAAGTATAAAATGCAGGGGGAACCCTCACTTCAGGAAAAGAACAGGACTACCTTTTATTCCATCTTGTTCCTTTCCTCCTTCTAATAGTGTTTGTTTTCCTTTGAAGCTCATAGTGTTTAATCAAAGTGAGAAGCTGACAGTAGCTGGGCTGCTGATGCTGAAGTTAGGGCAAGAAATGGCCCCAGTGAGTAACTGGGTATTGTGAGACTTAATATGTTTGAAAGTTGTTTTGTTTGTGTGTTTGTCTTTTTTTTTTCTGCCTCGATTATTCTGACATATTTATTATTTTTTTCTAAATGCTGTCTTTAGAATAGTATAAAATTCTCTCACTGTAAGTACTGGAGAGTACTAATTAGGTTTGTAACTGATCTTGTAAACCACAGATATCTAGCTCCTTTTTGGTGCTGATAGAAAAGACACATCATTCTTCTGGAATAGAGTTTATTTTCTTGATAGTGAGCTCTATGATCTCTGATTGGAAATACTTTTATTTTTAAATTCCTTTCTAAAAACAATGGGGTTTAATCTGATATTGGAAAGGGCCTGGGACTGAAAGACTGAGCTGCCTCATCACAGCTTGAATGTGAGCTCCAGCAGGGATGGTGCTCTGATCAGCTCTTACGCCAGGGAAGTGAAAAAGTGGCTCTTTGGGAATTTGGCCTGACTCTAGCATAGTGGCTGATTGCAGCATTAGATAAGCAATGGCATCGAACCTAATGACCCTTTTGAGATGTCAGGTGTCATGGAGTGAGCACGGAGGCTTTTGCTTCAAATGGAGCAATTCCCTTTGGGATCCAAACTGAGTCCCTGTTGGATGGCAGCAGAATGTTTGTGGTGCTCCCAGGGTTTGGGTGGATGCAGCTTGGCTGGTTTTATGTAGAATCAGCTTGGGTCCAACAGGTGTACTTGTTCATGTTCAACATGTCCTTATTGTTTGAAAGCAAGGTTTGTTTGCCTAGCACAGATTTAGGTCATTTGTATTTGAAACATTTCACTACTGGAATAATCTGCTTGAAGCAAATTTGGACTGAATTGTGGATGCTTAAAAGAAAATCTACATGGTGTGGCATGAGAATGTTTCAATTCCATTTGCCTTTATGCTGCTTTGTTATAAACTAATGAAAATCCTGATGGCTCAGGGAACTTTGCTTAGAACAAGACCTTAATTCAGTATGTATATGTATGAGGTTGGCATTAACTAAAACTGCAGAGTGCCTCCTCTGTCCTGTCCCTTCCTCATGGCAGCAGAAGTTTGTGTCTGGCATAGGGGACCAAAGCTTCAGGAGCACTGGAACCTAGGAGGAGCCTAGGAGCCTAGGAGGTGGTGAAGGCTCCATCCCTGGAGACATTCAGGTTCAGGCTTCATTGGGCTCTGAGCAATCTGGTCTAGTTGGAGATGTCCCTGCTTATTTCAGGGCATTTGATGACCTTTTATAGGTTCCTTCCAACCCAATGCGTTCTATGATTCTAATGTGACTACTTTGGTACAGAGCTGTTTATCAGGACTGGAGCTGGCACAATTGGTATGGCTCATTTGGGAGTAGGCATCAGGTAGAAATGGCTCTGCTATGTGTCACTGCTGTTTCCAAAGCTGTACAAGAGGTGTCTGACCTACTTTTGAGCTACTGTGAAGGCAGAACATCTTATTTGTGATGCTTAACACTTTCAGTAGTTCTTCTGATGCAACTGTTTTGTAAGTTTTCCACGTTGAGTATGAATGTGATGACTCCACATGATGTAGATTGATTGTGTCTGTATAGTGTGACTTAAACCTGTTGACTTATTGAAGGCTGTAGTGAATTGTACTGTAAATGTGTGTAGACTCTGTGGTTTCCATTAGTTAAACATACACTTTTTCAATTTCTTTATAGTTTGGAACTGTATCCCTATCATCAGAGCTGACAAGAGTCCAGTGACCTTGTATTGTTTATGCATTATGTTATGATGTGGTTTCGTGGCAGATTTCAATTACATGCAAAACAGCAAGTGGTGAGGGGCAAGATGAGTGTATCTGCAGGGAGAAAATGCTGGTGTTAGGGACCTCACATTTGTACTACATGTGTAGGTCATTTTTATATCCTAGTTCAAGTCTCATCCCATGGACTTAGTACCTATTAAAGTTGAGTGTGTATTAAGGTTGTTTCTGGGCTGCATATCTTCGATTTAATTTTAGTGAAAAGAAATCCAACTGCCTTGCTGTGACACTGCTCCACACTGTGAACTGAAGCACAATAAATGAGGATTGTTTGGAGCTTCATTGAGGAATGTGCATCTGATCTGGACAGTAACAATGATGGAGATGTTGATCTAAGTTGGGTTGGAATCAGTCCTGTCTGTGACCCTGCAGTGAGCTATCTCTGGGGAGATAAACTTGCAGGAACTTGTCACTAAATAGTTTTCTCCCAGGCTGTTTTCTTTATCTGATTCCCCAGTAGTATAAATAAATACTGATTTAAGTGCAGAGCAAGGGAGAGGGACCATGTGAATGCATGCAGAAGAGAGGATGGTATCACAGCATCCCTGGGTTAAGATGTCTGGGAAGTACCTCTCTGCAGTTTTCCTACTTTCCATCAGTGATGGAGCTGTCTTGGGCACTGTGAGAAGGAAAGCAGGAAATACTGCATGTTTCCATCTGCTCAGGGTTCAGACCCTAGGCTGCTTCTCATGCTGATGGCTGTTGGGGCCTGGAAAAGAAGGGAAGGACCTTTTTGCGCAAGAGCAGTGGTCAGAGTGGTTTTCCCAGTAATGGGAAACGTGAGGCACTTCCTTATTCAGTGTCAGGAAGACCGAACCCACATCTGTACCCCAAAAGAATCCTTTGGTCTTTGGGGAACTGGTTATTATGGTCATTATGGGTCATTGTGTAAACAGGAGAGTGAATCACGGGAGCAGGTGCAGAGTGCAGAAGAAGTTGCCTTGTTGCAGAGCAGCGGGAACTCTTGTCCAGGATGTATTTGTCTTTGGTTGCCAAACCCTGGCGCGCACCTGGTGTGTGTGTCTTGCCAGGAGAGCTTCACAGAACTTGTGCAGTTTGGGAAGTAGGGGCTAGATTTTTTTTTTTATAAGGGGAATCCACCAGGCCTCTTTATTTGAGCATATTCAGTGACTCAGGTCAGGCTAACAGGGAACTGTGTGGTGTTGAAGTGGGGAAAAAACCCAGCTTTAACACTTATGGAGGTATTTTCATTGTTCAGCATTTAAACATCTGAACTACTTTTTCGGTGTTAAGATCTGTTTTCAGTGGCCAAACTTATACTATGGTACTACTATTAAAACAGCCGAGATGTATATCTCTCAAATTGTAGGAATGTTTCTGGGGGAAGGCAAGTGGAAGGAGCTTTCTCCTTCAGTCAAACACCTGATTTTGAGATGGGAAGCAAAGTGTAATAGTTGAAGGGATAAGATTGTGTCTTCTCCTGTCTTTTGTTTCTAGGATAAGCTTGCTGTTTGCTGTAAAACTAAATACTTTTGTAACTCTGTGGATGCATTCATATGTAATAATAAAAATGTTAGTTTGGTTTTCTAGGAGACTAAACTTAAGGGATTTTTTTGTGATAGATGTACAAGTGGAAATAACAGTACTAATAAGGTTTGTTTTGCGCATGTAGCAACTCTCTGTTGTCATAAATTGGAAAAGCAAAATCTGTTTCCAGTGTAACTGCAGTTCTGCTGGCAGGATGTTTCTGGAGGCCACACAATTTTCCAGGGTTCACGTTCCAGTAGATTACTTTAAATATGAATTGACCTAAAACCTGCTTGAAGAGACCTTTATGGAGCGTGGCATTTAACTCAAACTCTTCTTGCTGCTTGATGTTGGACTCTGTCCTTCTAGGTCTGTAGCAAGTTTCTGGAATAGCTTGAGAGTTATATGCAAGGATTTTGGTTATCCCATTAATGATTTTATAGATACATATTTTAATTTTATAAGCCATTAAATGTGTTTTTCATGGGATTTATTTTATCTCTGGTTTGTGTCTTCCTGGCTACTACAGAAAGCTATTCTGAAAATGTTGTAATATTCTAAACAAAGTACTGAGAATGTGAAATTGTGCTAGTTGCTGGAAAAGTGCCTGACAGTTACTTCTATTGAAGACACAGGCATGCTAGAATTTCTGTATATTTTTCCATTCTTTTGCTTGATTTATTTATGTATAAAGACCCTCCCAGAGGGTTGCCTATAATATCCAACTCCCAAAGGAGTCTGAGTAGCTGAAGACTTCCTTTGTTTAGAATCAGTGAGGACGGGTGTCCTGTGGCCCTTTTTATCAGGAGACTTGTGTTCTGCTTTGGCACCAGGTTGTGGTTGGCAGAAGAGCCGGTTGTGTAAGTTCTGGAGAAGTGGAGAGTTCACCTGTGCCAGCAGTGACTGAATGTCTTGTGCAGGCAGCGTTGCTATGTTGGCTAACAGAGTGAGCTGGTTGGTCAAAGAGGCAGAGACATTTTCTGTCTTTGCTGTGGGGAACAACTCATTAGTCAGATTGTCATCTTACTCAAAACCAAGAGTTGAACAGAACTACTCCCTTAGCACTGCTGATTTAATCAATTCCCTGCCCCTGAAAATGGGTCAAAACCGTCAGAAAGCACCATCTGGGAGGTTCTCTAATTATGTTAGAAAGCTGTTATGGCTCAATGACAGAAAGCTGCCTCCTAAGGTGTATCTTTGGGTTGAATCATAGAATTGCTGAGACTGAAAGGCACCTTGGAGATCATCTAAGGCAACTCTCCCGCTCAGAGCAGGGTCAGCTACAGCACCATGCTCAGGACTATATCCAGTTGGGTTTTGATCTTGTGTAAGGAGACTACACAGCCCCTCAAGACAAACTGTTCCATTCTTTGATTACTCTTGTGGTATGTGTGTATGTATATGTATTGTGCATATGTATCTTTAAGTGGAATTTTATCTGTTTCAGTTTCTACCCACTGCATCTTGTGCTTTCACTGAGCACCACTCAGTCTTCTCCACACCTTCATCAGTAAGATCTCCCTGAGCCTCATTCCAGCTCTTTCAGCCTTTCCATCTGTGAAGACACTCCAGTCCCTTAGTTATCTTTGTGGCCCTTTGTTGGGTTTACTCCACTATGTTCATGTCTGTCTTGTACTGAGGAGCCCAGAATGGGACCCAGCACTCCAGAAGGATCTGAGCAGAGGGGGAGGATCACCTCCCTTGACCTGCTGACAATACTGCTCGTAATGCAGCCCAAGATGCTGTTGTCCTTCTTTTGCTGCAAGGGAGTGTTGCTGGCTCATGTCACCTTGATGTCCACCAGGTCCTCCTCTGCCAAGCTGCTTTCCAATCAAGCAGCCCACAGTTTGTACTGGTGTATGGGGTTGTTCCTCCGTAGGGACAGGGCTTGACATTTCCCTCTGAACTTTGTGAAGTTCCTCTTGGCCCATTTCCTCATCGTGTTGAGGTCCCTCTGAATAGCAGCATACCCTCCTGGTCTGTCAGCCACTCTTCATGGTTTTGTGTAATCTGTAGACTTGCTGAGAGTGCATTCAGTCCCATCATCCGAATCATTAATAAAGATATTGAACAGTGCAGCACTGACTCCTGGGGCACACCACTGGTGGCTCTCCTCTAGCTGGACTGTGTATCATTGATCATAACCCTTTGAGTGTTTTGGACAGTTTTCATTCTATTTCGCTTTGCAGGCTTGTACTCCATCAGTTTGTATATGACAGTATTATGGGAGAACATCTACTGCTTTCTTGTCATCCAGTAAGGCAGTCATTTCATTGTGGAAGGCTGTCAGGTTGGTCAGCCCTGGTATCCTTTTCATACAGCTTTGCTGATTCCCACTACCACCATCCTGGTGCTCTTGGGTGACACTGACTAAGCTGCCTCCAATGTTTCACTGAACAGAGCTTCCAGCCCCTCAACTGCTGCCAGGGCACTGAACATAGTCTTGTGTTTCTAAATCTGTTCTGTCAGTTATAACAGTCTGTTATAATTTATTTTCTACAATACCCTAATCAACCTGAGTCTGATTTGGCTTGTAATTTTTTTTGTGTTCTTCTCTCTTACCTTGACTGGAAGTATGTGTCAGGTGATAATGACATGTTTATATTTTAATTTGTGCCAAAACAAGATCGCCACTTGTTTGTTAGAGATCTAAGATGAAGACATCATCTTTGTACACAGTGAAGGAGGTGGTTTGTGATGGCCCATGCTGCCTGTGAGGACTCAGGAGAATATTGTCTCCCTCTCAGCTGAGCTTTCATCCTGCTGGATGTGCAAGAAAAGCACAGTTAACCTCTTGGTGTTCAAGTGCAAGTTTGATAAGACTTTTTCATCCAAGATTTAATCACTGCGGACTTAAAAGCTAAGATAATTTCTGTGAGTTGGGTTTGAAGTTGAGAAAGCTGTGTAAAAAAACAGAGAGTGAGGTAACATGGTAGTTTGTTTTGCTGAGGTGCTCTCCTGTACCTTCTACCAGTTGAGCCTTTATGGGTTTTTTTTTAAGTTTTGACCAGCTTATGTTACTGTAGTCTCACTGCTGTCTGATTTTGGTATCTTGTATGTTCTTGGGTAAAGCTTCTAAGTGAGGACTGAAGCATCCAGAAGTGTAATTCAGCAGCATTCAGAACCACTTCAAGCATTCACAAGTATAATCCATGGACCAGCGTGATTCTGATTCCTTGTTATTATAAGGAATTGTCATTCCTTAAAAACATTTTCTGTCATCACTGGATACTGTTTCTCCTCGAGACAATATTCATTCTTGAAGCCCTTTCAGAGACTTATTTAATCTCTACTGTTTTGGTAGTAGAATAGTTTCTTGTCCATCACACTGCAGTCCAAATTACCTGGATGGTTCAGCTAGTACTACTTCTTAATATTTAAAAGCAGTATTTTGTGTGTGTCTTGAGGACCACATAGTAGCAAGATGTATAGCTTCTTGCTGTTTCTGTGTCATCACATAAAAAAATGCTTGGGGTGAAACTACCTTGACATTCCCTATGACCCTTCCTAGGCGAGACAACAGAGTTTAGATCTGTTTTGTGTACGTATCCATGAGAGTGAGGGTAGTATTGGGTATTGCTGATAAGTACAAGAAATTCAGCACCTGAATTTTTCAAACATAAAAAGCTGATGTTAATTTACTGCTATTTGTCATTGGAACATAGAGACACATGGGTGATGACTGGAAGGTTCTTGAGATCCTCCTTTGGTTTTTGGCATGACTGACTCTGTTTTACAGTCTGGAAAAGTGACCAACATGAACGTGTTGTGCATTTCAAGCACAAATACAGAAATGTTCCCCCAAGGAATTGAAGAAGCTTTCAAAATAATTAGTTCATGTTGACATAGGGTGAATATGATTACCTACTGATTCTGTGGAAAAAGGACCAGGTGTTTGGCAGTTCAAGTTGTAGTCTGCAATGCTGTAAGCATTTAGCATGACTGATGTTTTGTTCTGATCCATTTTCCATGTTTAACTCAATAAAACTGTCCTATGGTGTATATGTTGAAGCATAATACCTGCTAATGTGCTTAAAACCAGAATTTATCATGAGAGAAATATGTAACATGAATATTTCTTACATTTTTATGCATTTGCAGATTTCCAAAATGGTTGGGTTGAGTTAATTGGAAGATGACATTTTTATTTCCAGACTGTAGGTGATGAACAACCGTTATTTTTATGACCTGTGGCTGCCAGAATTTCCTATCTCTTGGGCAGTATTTCATGTCAGCCACTCAAAAGACAGTTCAGTACAGAAGAAAGTCAAAACTATGCTTGCTGCAGGCAGTAATGGGGAAATATGATGCTTTGGAGCAAGCTTAGAGAATATGTTTGGCAAAAATAAAGGTGTACAATACAAAAGCTTATGTTAGGAGTTTGAGAGTGTTTATCATGAGGAGATAAGTATAGTTAATATTCAGCTGGGTCCTTTGTTAATGGATGTATTCAGAAAATAGTTTGCCAGACCATTCTAGCTTCTCTTGTATTCATGGCATCATCATGTAGTACTGTGTTTTTTGTGGGGTTTTTTTGGTGGTGTGTTTTTTTTTTTTGTTTTGTTTCCAAGGGTTTTCTGACTTAATCTCTAGGCAGCAGAGAGATAAAGGCTACATTTCAGGGTGCATGCAACAGCACTTTTGATCAAAACCCTCCACAGGTCATAATTATCCATTGATTAGTGGAGCTTTCAGTTAAATACAAGAAATAATACTTTCTCAATTTGATTTCTTAATTTCTGAATTAATTGTTGGATATTACTATGCACTAATAGAATAAAGAGCGACTTGGGGAAAAAACCGTATAAAACCATTCAGGATCTCCATCTTTTAACCCTGTTATGCTCTCATCTCTTTGTGTGTGTGTTGTGATCTGCAGAGGAGAGGGAGGTTTCAGTGAGAGCAGTGTTGTCTTTGCTAGTGCCTGGATATCCAGACTGGATTTGAGTGAGAGGCAATTTGATTATTTGGTTGCTGTACATTTGTGAAAATTTCTGGCATAAAGATAAGCAGAAAAAATAACAAACCAAAAAACCAACAGAATTTCTTGATGAACAGATGAGCCTTTATTGCCAGACAAGCCTTAAGCTGTCAGGAAGCAACTGATGCATCTTGTGCAATAGATGGTCAAGTATGTAAATACATTGCTATGTTCCTCTGAGTAAACTTAAAGTTCACTTTCTTATTCTTCATACATAACCAGATGAACCTGAAGGACCGTGCATTTTACGTGTCTGTCCAATCTGAGTTGTATGATACTGTGAATAGTGCACTTTTTGGCTGTATTACATTTATTGGATCAAAGCTATAAAAACTTGTGTGCAGCAATGAGGTTTTTTTGCAAATATAATAGCAGATGCAAGTGTGAGAGTTGACAGTGTCTTACTATACATGTCCAATTTGAACTTTTCTCCCTCCTTGGCCCCAAATAATGCATTGAGTAAGAAACGCTTGCCCTGTGGGCTGTGAGTCATAATTGATAAATCTTGGGCTGGGACTTAGCAGGGTGGGGGAAACCACTGCCATGAATCCTTTTCACACGACACATGCACAGAAACTTATCTAACACTAACAAAATATGACCTGGTGTCATATTCCTAAATTTACTTCACCCAATTTTTTTTCCCCTATCTCCAAAATGGTTGGGAACGCTGCAATGCACAGATGAGTGTTGCTGTAAGGGAGACTCTTGTTCTTAGAATGTGTTGTTAGGTCTGCCTTTTTGTACACACCTGCTGCTGTAAGGGAGACTCTTGTTCTTAGAATGTATTGTTAGGTCTGCCTTTTTGTACACTTTCAAGTTGCATTTCTCTGAGTCATATTCAATGGGTTGTTTTGATTATTATTTTTTTTTTTAGTGGACTATATAGTGGAATATGACTATGATGCAGTGCACGATGATGAGCTGACGATCCGAGTTGGGGAAATCATCAAGAATGTGAAAAAACTGGAGGAAGAAGGATGGTTAGAAGGGGAGCTAAATGGCAAAAGGGGCATGTTCCCTGACAATTTTGTGAAGGTGAGTTTTCTGCCTTGAGTTTGTTTTACTGTGATTGTACAGCACGCTGGTTATTGAAATGGCTGTAATACACATCAGTTGCATTGTATCAAGATGATTTTTTTAACTTGAAGACCTTTTAGATCATTACATCTTCTTAGTATGCTTTCGAAGGCCTTTTTTGTTGAAGTTCTACTGTTTGTTCTTACTCACTTCAGTGTGTCTTTTGGTCTGGACCCCGGTACCCTATGTTGTCTCCTTCCTACTACAGCAGTGTGCTGACAGTTGTCAGTAGCCATAGCTTCTGCCTGATTAAAGAACCAAAACCACAAAAATGCCCCAAACCTAACCCTACAGAAGACATCAAGCTATGAGAGAAGTGGGGTCACAGCTCAGTCAGCTCAGCTCTAATGAAAAACTGCATCCTTAGGCTGTGGTTGTGTAGGTGCTTCAGCCTGGATTAAGGCACTTTGTTTTAAGGAGCAATTCTGCCCTACCCAGGACTCTCTGGTGCTGGTACTGCCTTTTGTGTGACCATCCAGAGGGACAGGGCAGGGAGTGTGTCCAGCTAAAAGGTATGAACTCAAGCTAGTTTGCAACTTGTTTGGTTTCCTGATGGTGCTCCCCATTTGTCAGCAGCAAGTAATCTGCAACAGGAGGGGTGTGAGGTAGGTGTTCCCCTGGGCTGCAGTACTGGTGTATCCTTGGATTAGTCAGCATCTTGCTGAATATCATCTTTTTCTCTGGGATCGCTTGTCTTGCTCAGTGCTGTGTGACAGACTTGCAGTAGTTGTCTTCTTTCTGAGGTTGCTTCTCAAACTTTTCCTTTAACTTTTTATATTCTGTGTTTGTGTCCTCATTTTAATGTAATTTCTTGTTTGCTCTTTCCACATTCTTCTTGTTTGCATATTTTCTAAATGTGATAATTGAGTTTGCATCTATTTATTAGTTAGTTTCAAAGAAGTCTGCAAAGGAGCAGACACATGTAACTTCTGAAATTCAGAGCCTGCTGAGCTCCAGATATTTTCTCATCTGAACTGTGCAGGTGTTATGGAGATGTTATGCTTTATTTCTTGATGCTTTCTAACCTTGCTAGCAATTTCCAAGGAACCCTTAGTGTAACTTCTGTAAAGTATAATCACAGACAATTTAGATGTTCCTGTCCCCTTTGGAGGGAAATGAATTATTTGCAAAACAAAATAATGAGTTACTGTGATATTTTAATTTATTTCAATCTAAGGGGAAATTTACCCAGTGCTATAAATACTTCTGCACACTTCCTTACATTAAATTTGACAATTTTTTTAGTACACATTACTGAAAAAGCAAAATTACTGATTTATTTACTGTAGAGGGGTTCAAGTATCTACCATTTAAAAACTGGTGGAAATAATCCAGTTGTTCTCAGAGAACACCTTTTACCAAGGAAAAGTTTGTACAAATGCCTATCACTTTTCTAATACTTTAAATTTGTTTGTAGTTTAGTTCAAAATCTATTTTGGGTTTTTTAAGCCCTGTGTAAATAGTAACTTAATTTTACCTTAAGTGATGTTTTGATGATTACTGCATTGATAATGTACTTAATTAGCAAGTGCCACCTAGGAAGAAAGCATCAGACACAGCTCCTCTGGCTTTTGTGTCATCAAGACCATCAATCTACTCAAGAGCAAAGAGATCAGATGTGGCTCGTTTCCATGTTAAATACTGAAATTGTTGGGTGTTTTCTTGCTCTTCTGCAGCTGTGTCTTTCATAAACTTAGTTTTAAATTATTTCTACCCTGAAAAATCTTAATGCATCCTAGCTTCAGTTATTTTTAACTTTACAGCTGTTCAGTATGTGCATGGCTTGGTCAGATATCCTGAGTCACAGGGCACTGTCAGTTTTCTAGAAGGTTGTCCCAGTTTTGGGACAGGGATTGGATGAGTGAAAAGGAAGTTGTCTAGAAGAAAGTTATCTCTCTGGTTTCATGACAACAGGGGTATTTTGCCTTCCTGCTGCTGGAGTTGAGTGCAGTTACTAGGCTGATCTTGGGAACTTTTTCTTTTAAGATAGAATGCATAGGCTGGGAAAGTATTAATTGTTAGGGAAGTGAAAGTCATGGTTTTCTTTATGCCTAATTTGATTATAGTTTCTTCGTAAAAGTTAATGTAGAGTTAGTGATAGTCTGAGAGACTATTTCTGGGGAAGCTGTTGTAGAAAAGCAGGTTTTTTTCTGCCTCCCCCTCCCAACTGTTCTCATTTACTGCTGCAGCAGATTGTTGATACTGCTGAACTTATGAAACACAACTATAACCAGACTGCTTCACATACCAAGCCTCAACAGCTAAACTCAAATGCTCCAGCTTGGCCTGGTGCAATGTCAACACGCGCAGGGTGTGGGTGAGCTGGAGGAGGGAGGTGGAAACAAGCTGAAGCAGGATTGTACTTTGGCCTTGTGATCAAGGAAGGTCCCTTGAGAAATTGATTTACTCACTTACGGTCTTGGCCAGGAGCTCACCATCACTGGGTGGTGTCCTCTCTGTCCTCTGAACTTTCTGTGGGAAATGGTGTCTTACTGGTCTAAGCAGAAACCTCCTAACACCTCCTGCAAGGGGCTTTATGGTTGAGAGCAAGGAGGTATAGCAAGTTGACTGGGAGAGGTAAAGACAAGAAGGATGCTGAAGAGGGACAAATTGCTAACTTCTCATGACCCTCGTGAAAGGGAAAGGAAGCTGAAAGTCTGAATCATACAGTGAGGAGGAAACAGCTGGAAGGACACTAGGCTGGGAGAACCTTGGTTGCGTGGGGTGGATCTCACAGGTTAGGTCAGTAGAAAAGTGACAGGAGAGAGCAAATCAATGTTGTACTGTGTTTTACACATTTGGATGTGAGGCTCTGAAACTGTACTTTGATATTTATTCCTTCCTGAAAGGCTCTTCTTATCCTGTTATGAGTGCAATTTCATGCATGAGGTGAGGATCTGGCTGAATTCATTACCTGGATAAATTTGGGTTGTTTTTGTGATAGATATTTATATGCTGGTTTTTTACTAATTGAATTGAGGTCAGGGTATTACTTCTCCATGCAGAATTTGGATGGTAATTTATAATCTGTTATAATCTAGCATTTGAAGCTAAAAGTGCACGTTATCGACTAGATATGCCTAGCCTCTTCCTGTATAAAATATCTAAACCCATGATAAATATATGATAGATTAAACTGGATGAAGATGGACATATTTTCTTTGTCAAGTGTTTTTAGAGGAGTTCTTCATAAGAAGCCCTTGATTTTCATCAGACAATTGCAGGAGAATTGGGAGAAGGTGCTAATTCCAGCTCATTTGGGTTTTGCTCATTGTGTAAGTTTGTCTCCTCTTTGTCCTGTCCCAGGACAGGAAAAGAGCTTGTTGCCTTGGTGGCAGCTGCACACTGTCTGTGGCTGCCAGGCAGCAGGTGCCTGCTTCTTGCTTGTTTGGAGGACAACCAAAATGTCAACAGGAGGATTATGGCTGCATGCAGCATGGATGTGTTGGATGCCCTAGATTCAGATTGTATCATCACTGTTAAAGCAGATCAGACCCCTTCTGTTCCCTCCAGGGATCCACTAATACATGGGATTTACTCACAGTTTACATGGCTTTTCATACTTAGATTTTTTGAAAGCTTGGAGAAATGAGTCTTTTCTATTTGAATATAAGCTAGTGCTGTCAACTTTATTTTTAGTTGTTAAAGTTGTGCAGGAAATAGATTTTTTTTGTTTGTTTGTTCTTATTTTATCTTTTTTTTTCCTCAAGTCTTCTAAATATTTCAAAATAGTTTTCTCTAGTGGGTTTATGTTTCACATAGTAGTACCAGTTGGGTCTTTGCTGTTGGAAGTGCAGCAAAGGAAGCTGACATGTCTTTAAATGGGTTAGTTTGTTGTACAGACAAATAGGTGAGCTAGGACCTATGTGACTTTGAGATCCTCGTGTACAGAAGGGAATGTATGGAAACTTCCTGTAGAAGTTCTTTAGTGTGAAAGTGGTGAGACACTGGCCCAAGTTGCCCAGGGAGATTGTGGCTGCCTCATCTCTGGAAGTATTCAGGGCTAGGTTGGATGGGGCCTTGGAACAACCTGGTCTAGTGGGAGGTGTCCCTGCCCATGCAAGGGGGTTGGAGCTAGGTGATCTTTAAGGTCTCTTCCAACCCAAACCATTCTATGATTCTATGATACTGCTGGAATGTTGATGCTGAACCAAGCAAACTTCTGCTGGTAATGTTTTAGTTAATTTTTTGTTTTGTTTTGTTTTTTAATTCTACCCAAACTTTTTGCCCATTGATGGCAAGATATTGAAGAAGGTTTGAATCTTGGTGATACCTGGTTCTTGATGTCAGTTGGGACCTGGACATTTTCTGTGAGCTCATCACTTGACAAGTTAACAAATAATCTGAGATGGTCAATCCCAAAAGGTGCAGTTCTTGGTGTTGACTTCCACTTGTGTTGTTTTTCATTAAAAGCAAACAGACTAATTTAAAGGGAACCCAGTAAAGCCTCTAAAACAGCCTCAGTGTGACAGTGTCACTGCAATGGTTAGAGAGCAGCAGGTGTTGTGCAGGTTGGGAGGGAAGTCAGAGGGTAGGATGTCTAAAACAGTCCTGAAACCAGAGCTCATAGGTGATGGAGAAGCTTGCAGTGACTGTATAGTTGAAAGCAAGTAGGGGAAAAAAGGTACAAGCACTTACACTGCTCAGTTGTGAAGCTAATTTCCTTGAATTCACTTTTCAGAAACAATTTTTTTAAAAAAAAATTCTGCCTGTACCACAGTGTTGGATTTAGGACTGCATAGATTTCCAAACCCTGGTATGAAATTGCTCTTCAGACTGTGCATTTATGTTTTAGAGGAGTTGAAATATTTGAATTAGAGTTCTTGTTCCTGACATTGTTATGGCCATTTTTCTTCCTCTTCCTGAATGGACAATTTAAAATAAACAGCTTCATAAATTCCTGAAAGAAATTAGCAGTGGAAACCCAGCTGACTCTTATTGTTTTTTTTGAGAGTGACTTTTCCTTTCTGAAATTCATCATGGTGCAAAATATGCAGACAGACATTAACATCCAGTATGGATTAGAGCAGTGCAGTAATCCTGTTAGACTGAATGTGTGAGTTTTTTGGAGATGTTGAAGTGTATGGGATGTGAAGGGCTTTTTGGTTGAGGGTTGGGTTAATTTTTTGTTTTGTTTTGTTTCTATCTTGTTTGCTTATTTTCAGTAGCTCTACTCTCCAGCCAACTGTTGTGTTGATAAACATGAAGTGATTATTTGCTGTTCATCTTTCTGCTCATTTTTGAAGGTTTTTGTCCATCCATAGCTGAGATTTTTAAGAACTGAAGTTGCTAATTTAATTTATTGCTATCTTAGTTTTGTAACTAACTCTGTGAGTAATATGGCTTTTCATGGCAGTAAAACCAGTTCGCTCATAAGCTCAAGGAAGTAACTCAGATGAGGGAGGAGCAGCGGGTAGATTAATTAGTAGCTTTCATCAGTTAAGGTAGAAAAGTTTGCTGGTAGGCTTCAGGGGCTTTCTAGTGAGCAAAGCTGGACACTTCTACAAGCCTGTTGGGGATGCGCATCACTCCAGCTGCTGCTCAGTAGAGGACGTGCCTGCGGTAGAGCTGGTTCTGAGGAAGCTTTTTGCCTGTGCAGGTGTGTGCAGCTGCTCCTCCTTAGCTTACTGCTGAGCCTGGCTTCTTTTCAGGTTAACACGTGAACTTTGCTCACTGTGACATTTTTCTTCCTCCCCCTGAATAAAAAAAAATAAATCACAGAAGCAAAACTGCAATACTGGGTGTGTTTGAGCAAATAAGTCTTTGGAAGCAGAGAGCTTGCTTTTTTCTCCATGTGTTCTTAAAATAAATATTGCATTTCACAGTAATGAACGTGAACAGCAGCAGAGATTTAAAAATGGTGATTGCAATATAGTTTTTAGATTTTATTTAATAGGTAGTGTAAATTCCTGGCCTTAAGAGTTATTTGTGTAATGAAATTACTTGGGTTTCGTTTAGATTGTGTACCCTTCTGTAGTTTATAGCGATGCTTAGGAACTGCTTGCATGAATAAATCCTTTTAAAAATGGTGATTTGTTTTTAGAGACTACTTTCTTATTCGATTTCCTGGTCTGTGTGTGTGTTCACATAAATAAAACAAACCCCAAGGCCCTCTGCTTACCTTAAAAGCCACCCTAGATCAAAAAGGTTAGAGTATTAGCTCTGTGTTTATTCCCTTCTTCCATTGTTCTCACTGGTGGGATGCTGTTAAGCACCGAGTGTGCTGTGAACTGGTGAGAGAAGTTTGGGCTGAAAGCTCCTTCAAGCGAGGCAGCTTCCATAATTCCTTTTCAAAAAAAGAAAATTGACCTTGCCTAGAACTTTAAACAGGAATTGTGGAGTTGGGCGAGGTTGTGGGTGAGGCAGGGTCACTCACTTTTGGGTTGTTCCTAATTTTAACCTAGGCACAATTGAATGGTGTAGTTATGTTAATTAAAACAAAAAGACAAACAGTCCCAAACAGATTAATAACTAAGCTTTTAAACAATGTACAGGGTAAGCCATGTGCATTTAGTTGGAAGTAATTATGATGTCTTTATAGAATGGAGTAAAACTCCACAATTGAGGTGCTGCTCTGCTAGGTGTTCTGTCTGAATCTGCATCCATGTAAAGCTTGGAGAAAATGAGATGTGCAGTAATTTATCAGTCCTGTCAGTCACATTGTATTTCAGTTAGTAGAGCTTTTTCCTTTGCTTTAGTGTTGTTTTGAGGAAACCATCGTGGCAGTGGTTTGTGTGGTGAGGTGAGACCAAGGAGCTTGGTAGCTTCCCAGGCAGAAGGAGGCAACCCTGCTTGTAAGAAGGCGATGCTTACTTCAAAGCTGGTAGTTACTGTTTTTCAGAAACAAAGATAACACACAAGACTGAAAGCCGTATGAAGTAGTTTTGGTTTCCATGCTGAGTATATGAGAGAAGTGATGGGTGTAAGCCAGCTCTGTCTTCTGGCAAGGAGTAGAGCTGAGAGCTCAGCCTGCTGCTTGAAGACCTGTTGCCGATATAATGGTGCCATGGATTGGAGAAGTAGTGCCACTGGAGCGTGTGTAACCAGGGGTGCCATATGGGTTTGCCTGAGCTGCTCCTGCTAATCCTGTCCATCAGTGACATGTGTCTGGGATTTGAGACAATGGTGATCGTGATGCCTGTGCTTGCGAGGTGAGAGACGGGTCTCTACTAGCCAGCTATTTTGGCCTGAAAAATAAGGAAACAGATTTATTCAAACCAGAATGTCAGGATAAGTAGCTTTGGTGACCTTTGCTTATGATGGGGAGCCATTGTTTCTAAAAATAATTAAAAAACAACAAACCAAATAGCCAGCTGAAAGCATTGGCAGGTACAGCCAGTGGCACTGATGCAAAGACATAGTCAGTCGTATGTGAGAGTTTTCACTGAGATTCAGAGCTCATCATGGGTTATTCTTATTCCTGTGACTTTTGCAGACCAATCACTGTATTGTCTGCTTGACCAGTCAGGCCTGAACCAGCTGAGTTCCCCCTGTAAACTGACTGTATCTGGTATGAAGAGGGGACAAGCAATGCCTTGGTGCTTTGATGACACAGCTGTGCCAGCACGGCCGCTTGTGGGCATCTGCGTTCCAGGCTGGTTTTTGGTATTGTTGCTATGTCCACACCTTGGATTCCATTGCCTTATTGGTGTTGATTGGCACTGTGCTAATTATCTCATAATCTGAGACAGAATAGGTATGTTGATTAGAAAAAGGAAGCATGAGGAATTACGTGGCTATATGAGTTATTTATCCTGATGGACTGTGAATGTGAAATGGAGTGTGAAATGTCACAGATGTTTTCCTCAAAAGTTAACTATTTAAGTGCAGAAAATTTGGTGAAATAATGTGGCCCTTTCCCTGTTCTAGATTAGCACGTGTATTTTAAAATAATTTAAAAAATGACCAGTTTATAAGATTTCAGTTTGCATTTGAAAACTGTTGTTTCACTGTAAGAGTAAAAATCTGTAGTGCTGTGATTTTTTTTTCATGGCTGAATGTGACCAAAGAATGAGGAAAACACTGGTGCTTCTTTTAATATTTTATATTTTAAAATATATTAATATATTATATGTTTTAATATACTATGTTGCCATGAGCAACAGTGTGGGAGAAATGGAAAGAGCTCCTAAATTTTGCCTCAGTGGCAGTTCTGGTATGGAAGGGAACTCAAGGTTTTGTTCTGAAATACAGCAGGATAAAACATATATGAGTTATTTATCCTGATGGACTGTGAATGTGAAATGGAGTGTGAAATGTCACAGATGTTTTCCTCAAAAGTTAACTATTTAAGTGCAGAAAATTTGGTGAAATAATGTGGCCCTTTCCCTGTTCTAGATTAGCACGTGTATTTTAAAATAATTTAAAAAAGAACCAGTTTATAAGATTTCAGTTTGCATTTGAAAACTGTTGTTTCACTGTAAGATTAAAAATCTGTAGTGCTGTGATTTTTTTTTTCATGGCTGAATGTGACCAAAGAATGAGGAAAACACTGGTTCTTCTTTTAATATTTTATATTTTAAAATATATTAATATATTATATGTTTTAATTTATTTTGTTGCCATGAGCAACAGTGTGGGAGAAATGGAAAGAGCTCCTAAATTTTGCCTCAGTGGCAGTTCTGGTATGGAAGGGAACTCAAGGTTTTGTTCTGAAATACAGCAGGATAAAACATGATTAATGACTTGTGTGAATCCTGCTTAGTATGCTAATTTTTCTCACTGATTTGAGTTATTCAAGTTTCTTGATTGTACACGTGCCTCTTGCTTTTTCTAAATGATGTATTGGCTTGTCATGGTCCTCTGTTGTAGCTGCACACTCCTGGGCACTCAAAGAGCTGCTCAGTTTGTGTTGGGTGGTTGCACAGACTAGTCTGGAAGGGACAACAGTATATACAGGTAGTTACTTCTCCTTTATCCACATGAAACAGTCTGTTCTTTTGCTCTTCCTTATTTAGTTGATTTGTGCACTTGATTTGTGCATAATTTTATAACTTCCTCTCTGAGCACTGGAGAAAGGTAACTGTTGTCTGGCTGGAAGCTTGCAAACAGGGTGTGTTCCATCAGATGGTGTTTGCAACCACCTTTGAGTAAACTCTACAAAGTATCACCAGTGTCTTGTTCAGCAGTAAATGTGCAGAAAACTTACTTTTAAGTTGAGACTTTTACTGTATACAGAAGTCTATAAATACAGTCATAAATCTGTACCTTGGAATTAGCATATGTAATAGTACCAAAAAGGTCAGTTATCCAGGGACTGTGATATATAATGTTTGTTACATCCTGGGAGGCTCTGGGTGTGTATTCCGGCCTTGTATTTTTAGTACTTTTCCATATGTCTAATAAATCAACATGTGTATACACCCAACACAGTTAATATTAAATCTGTTCTTCTTTTTATGAGTTTGAAGTGGTCTGCTTGGGAACTTGAAACTTGAACTTGTGTGAGACTAGTTCATCTTGCCTGTCATAGTGTTTGCACCACTTGTGGATTTCTTTTTTCAGGGGTGGGGGGAGAAGTTAGTTCTGCTTTTCTGTGGTGTTTTCAGTATTAATTTTTGAATGTGTTTTCCTTCCTTGAACACTGAGTTCTGTATATTACAATGAACTGATCTCAAAGTTATATGTGGTAAATTTTTGCTTAGCTTAAGCTTTTTGTGTACTTTTCCACTCCTAAAAATGTTATTTCTGTGGATATGAGTTCATTTGCTTCAATTTGAAGTAATTTCAAACTGTTAAAAACTGATGATGATGGGCCCTGTCACACCTTTCTGCTTATAAAACAGCAGCAGAAAGCAAGCTGTGTTTTTAGTTAAAAATGTTACTTAATGGGAATCTGTGCTAAAATATGATATCAGACCACTCTTAATTTTTTGCTGGGATTCAGAGGTTTATATTTTTAGTTTTGATTCAGCAAATCTCATAAGTGTATTATTTTAGGCAAGAGTTGTGATGGGACATGGATGTGGCAGTGTTTTAACTTGCTTTAACCTTTGTGCAGAGGTGGCCACGAGTGAAGTGCTGGAGGTTTTACAGGGAATAGAGAGAGAGAGAGAGAGAGGGGTGCCCTGGAAAAGGGGTGCAGGGAAGAAGGAAGCAAAGTATGATAGTGGATGGAGGAAGCTAGGATGATGGTGACAGGGATAAAGGGTTGTCCTGAGCTAAAAATGAAAGTGGACTGGTGGTGATTAATGAAT
>NW_009954102.1:6143141-6149322 GCF_000747805.2 Chaetura pelagica | reverse complement strand
TACCTTCCCTTGTGGGGGAAAATTGATCAAACATCTCGTGCTGTGAGAGCTGAATCTGTGTCTTGTCCTCTGCCCTGTGCAATTCTTGGTTTCATTGATCTAAAGCACTGTTCTGTGGCTGCTCATTGACAGGGTATTAACTGTTAGTTGATAAAACAATCACAAGAAATACAATTAAATTTTTTGTATGTATAAACAAGTAGAATAGAAAATAAATGCATTTAACATTTTAAGATGTTTTTATCTCTCTGTGAATGTGGTAGCACCATAAAATATTTCTTAGGCATTATTTTTAGAAGTATTCTTACCCTTGATTTTTTTTTACTTAATCAAATGGTTGGGAAACATTGATGTAGGTATCTGTGCTTCCTTTAGTTACTCCTGTTAGGTTTCTTTGCTGTGCTGTTGGTGGGCCTGATGATGTGACTATTGTGCTTTTCTGCATCTGGGCTTTGGTCTTTGTTGAAAGCAGGTGGAAAGAGTCTGTAACATCAGCAAAAGCTTTTTAGGATGCCAAGACATTACACATCATTAGGTTTCTTATATTTTGCAAATATTAAGACCTCAAATCAGAATCTGTTTTGACATTGTTTGGCACAAGCTTTATAGGCATCCAATTCTCCACTTATCTCTCCAGTTATCCATTTAAGAAAAATATTTTTTAAAAATAATGCAATAATAGCAACAACAATATTAATGATGATGATAGTCTGTATCAAGATCTCAAATATCCAGCCTATTCTACATTTCTTCTGTAGAGATGAGCTTTTTCCTTACTCAAGAAAGGGCAGTTTACCTGTTCTTCACCTTCAATTGTTACATTTATTCAATGGCTCAAGTTTTGGTCTGTAAATCTGAAGTGACTCAGTAGTTTCTTTATGCTTCCCAGAGATCCTGCTTATTCCACATTTATGTGTTGTGAGAAAGAAGTGGTACCTTGCCTGATGGATGATGATGGAGGAGGCAGTCTGATTATGTGATCTATATTTAGTATAGATTAATAAGTCACCAGTATTTTATTTGTTCTAAACTTCATGCTAAATGATGTGGGTATGATTTAATAGAAGGAAATGCTGGGATTCTGTCTGTACACTGCAGAAGTGTGAGCCTGGCTTGAGTCACTTCTTCTGTAACTACTTAATTTTTTCTTACTGGGAGGGAAAGTTAGAAATTGTGATTTGAATCTGCAGTTGGCATAAATATTAATTCCATTTTCTGAAAATATTTCTCCAACCAGTTATGAAACTATGCTATGCACAGAGAGTCCACAGATATCTTCTGGCATTGCTTGATGGCAAAGAAGTTTATCTGCCAGGACTTCGAGTCCTTGCTTTCTGTATTCTCATGTTTGAAGCATATGAGAATTTAGATGTAAAGGTATAGCTCTGCATAGAACTCATATAAGGAACATTTAGGGGAATTTCCAAAGCTCTACTTTGCCAATCATGGCCTTTGAGCAAGGGGTGTGCTGTGTTGAGGATCTACAGCAACAAGTCACTCCCACAGGAGTGTGTCTAGCCCCTGTGAAAACTGCTTGGGATTCATCTCAGCTGGAAACTTTTTCTAACCTTAGTCCTGAACAGAAATGACTTTGATTGGGGTGTACAAAAGTCAGAATATGAAGCAATTTCAGTTTTGGAAGATGCAAAGATGACCAGTTATACTGCCTGATTGTTGGTTCAGCTTGGTTGTGAGTTGACACTTAAAAAATTAACCTGGTGATTTACTGTTAAACAGCTCCTACTTCAGCCATAAATTAAGCAAAAAAACCCAGCCATTAAAAAAATCAACCTGTGACACATGTTAAGCTTCCCAGGAGGCAATTTATCTTGCAAAAAACAAAGGTTATCGAGTTTGTACATTCTTCAGATGGTAACTGCTTTCATCTTTCAAATGATTTGTTGCTGTTTTGAAGAGTAACATTTAATTCTCTGGGGAGTCATGGGCAGCTTGTGACCTCTCCTAGCCGGGCTCTTCTCTTGGGAGCAGGAACCTGTTCTGACCTCCCAAATGCTCAAGGGAGAGAGCTCAGGAGCTTCTCAGCTATTTTAAGCTATACATTGTCTTAATGTCTCCCTTCAGTTCATGGCAAAGGAATGGGACAGATAGAAGTAGCTGCAAATTATTTATCTTTCTTTACCTTTATTAAATATTTTGCCTCTGAGGGTGCTTGTATTAAGGATGAGAAAACGTGTTTTCTATTCAAGGAGGAAACACTGGCAAAATGAAAGGATGTGGGGCAGTGGAACAAGATGATATTTAAGGTCTCTTCCAACCCAAACCATTCTATAATTCTATGATCTTAAGATTTAAGAGACTGGAGCTGTTAAAGCTGCCCTGTACCTGCCTGCCTGTCTCAATAACTGAGACTGTAAATGCAAGAGATAAAAGATGCTTAAGTAATTAGCTATGTGAAGATTTTTGTGTTCCAGGAGCCATGGTGTATCATTGTGCTTCAACAGGTTATGGCTAACAATTTCTCATCTGTATGCAGCTGTACAAATTTTTATATGTATTTATATACAGTCACACATTTGTGTGTATGTATGTTATTTTTCAGTGATAGGTTTTTGCAGGCTGTGAGGGGAAGAGGTAAATTTGTATAAGCAAAGCTACTGCCTGTGCATTTATCACGAGCTTCAAGTACCTCCCTTTCCCCTAAAATAAGTCATAGGTTCAGTTCTGACTTCCTTATTTTCTGCCCAGTAAAACATGAATTATAAAGTTATTTTGCCAGTCCATGGGTTCTGTATTACTGCTCTGATGGGAAGAAAACAGATAGGAATGAAGAAGAAAAGAGCTGAAATAAGGACATGTGGAAGCTCAGACATTTACCTTTGTGCATTCTTCATCTCAGGCTCTTTAGAGATGAGACTATTTTTCTGCTGCTTAAGATCTTGCTTTAAGATCTACTTGGCCAATAACAGAAATGCACGTGGCTTTTGTACAAGAAGATGTTTTGTGGTTTAGAGTAGAAATAATGTAAAAAGTCTGAAGATGATTGTTCTTGGTACAATGACATATATAGAAGGAGATGGGCAGCTGAAGTCATAGTATTTATGCTTGAAGAATCTAGCTAAGAACTTAGGTTTGCTGGATAGTGAAGTTCTCTGTGCCCTGTAATTCAGAAATAGATTTCATATTTATAACTGTCTGTTCCTCATGTTCTTTCAGACGATCTGACCTGCTTTCTCTATCCAGTGCCCTGCTGACTTTAGTGCTTTTTGCTTCTGGCGAGGGAAGTGGGGAGGATCCTGCTGTCCCAGCTGGAGGGATGCATGGGCAAGCAGCTTATGGTGGGAAGGCTGCTCGCTTGCTTCAAAAGTAGGTCAGGACCACCTGCTTATTTGTTTATTTTAATAGGCATCATGAGGCTATAGATGAATTTAGATGTCTTGGATTTTTGTCCGTATATAAAGAGGAATAAGTCTTGTTTCACATGTTACTGTGCCTAAATGATTTGATATTTTATAATATATACATTTCCATGAGGAACTGTTTTACTGTGACAGGTACAATTTTAAAAACAGCCCTGTAAGATCACCCCAATAATTTTTTGCTATTGAATTAGATTTATATGCATTTTTGCATATCAGCCTGCAGTGATTTTGATAAATTTTACAAGTGTTGTGAAATACGTATTTAGCAGATGTTATGAAATCTTCAGACCTTTATGACTAGTGCTGTAGTTTGCAACAGGAGTGGGTGGTTACTTCCCAGCTGAGTGTGTTTTATGCCAAGACACAGTCTGGATTGACCTTGTACTGCCAAGTCATAAATGCATAAAGTCTGTGTTGCTAATGGAAACACTGACAAGCCTTGAGCCACAGTGGACTGGCACAATAACAATATTAAAATTTCCAGCTGCAGTTAATGTCAGATTTTTCATTTCATTTTTGCTGGCTGGCAGCTGGTGGTGGCCTCATCTCACAACAGGCTGAAGTGTCTAGAATTTTTTTTGTTGGTATTGTCACAGCACAGACTCTTGTTAGCCTGAATGAGGATGACTTCTGTGGTGATCCTGCTCTGGTCAGGGGGGTTGGACTCTATGATCTCCAGAGGTCCCTTCCAGGCCCTCACATTCTGTGATTCTGTGACGTAAAACCCAATAAAATAAAATAAACATGCCTTACTTGTTGTGAAGGCAATGAATAGGAGTCTTGGGCATGTTGAGTTTGGTTATAGTGCTACTTGGGAGATGAGGCTTGTGGGCAGCATCATTTTCCAACCACTGAAGTTCAGGCCAGCTGTTGGGGCAGAGATGTAAGAATTGTAGACTTTTACTGACACTTGATGTTAATTATTAACATTATAGTGCATGTATTAATGTTTACATCAATTAGTGTCAGTTTTCAGAGATCCCAACTGATGTCTTGTTTTAGAACTTACTTCCTTTGTAATATTGTAACGTCTCTGAAAGGTCAGAGAGTCATATTGATGATGCTCTGGGTGAAACTACTGGCACTGTTGATTGAGGATCCTGACCTGTGCTTTTGAAAATCAGTTTCCTGCTGTTGAAGGACTGATGCAAAATACAGGTTTGTGGTGTAGCGGACCACATGCAGGTGTTGAGACCAGGGATTCCTGAATTTGGTTTTAATGTGGTTTTTAATGCCCTGAGAAAGGGTAATTAATGTTGTAGTTCCTCTCTAACAAGAAGAAGAAGAAAAAATAAAAAAGTTCTTGCTTTACAAGAGTGTTCTAAAGGTTAGTAGGTTAAATATGGAGAAGGGAGCTGTTGTACTTTAATCCTGATTGCTGTAGCAGCAGACTCTCTGCTTATTTTTCCTCCTCTTGTTGCGAAGCAGCTTCCCTTGATGCTATGGTCACAGTGTACTTCCTGATACATGAAGTAACATGTCACCATCCACTCTCTGATTCAAGGGTGGCTGCCACTGGTTCTTCACCCATGTCTATTTATTATAAATATTTTCTGATTATTTGCAGCTCTCTGCTTCTGTATTTTAGATCTTGTCTTTTAATCTAATTTCAGTATATTTTCTGTTATATTTGCCATTGCTAATCTTGTGTTAGACTTTGAGTATTTCCTACCTGTCATCACTTCAATTGCTGACACAAACCCAGCCAGAAAGTCACTTGGGCATTTCTCCTTTCATTTTTTGGGTCTTTGGTCTTCTGTTTTTGTCTCAAATTGTTTCCAGTTGTTTGTAAGCTATCAGTGTCTTTGCTGTCATTGATACTTTGTACATGAAAAGCTGCAAAGTACTTCTGGATGTTTGCTTTCCTCAAGATGTCAAAATGCTGCTGTGATGGGAAAGCTGAGGTTTGGGAGTCTTGCTGAGCACACAGGTGCATGAGATTCTAGTGGATGTATCATACTTGGGTTTTCAGAGAACCTTTATCATAAAAGTTTTCCATCAAATTATTGAAGGAATGAAGTTGCTCTGAGAGTGAAGGAAAAATTCTTTTATGGATTGCAGGTTCCTTGAAGAATAAGAAGTGAGGTACTTATCAGTGACTTGTCACGATAGAAGAGAGTCAGTGATGGACTTCCCCAAAAGCTGGTTCTGGTACCAACGTTGTTCAGCATCTCCAGTCATCTGGAGAGGGGATTTAACAGTGGACATTCCCATTTTTTGAGGTGTTAACAAACCCTGATGTAGCCCAGTGCCATGCTGATGGCAGGGAGAGCTGAGCAGGAAAAAGGGGTGGCAGACAAGCCTGCAGGTAGTTGAATGCCCAGTAATGTTTGTAAGAACAGGTAATCTCTGCCATGCCTACGTGGAACTGCCAGTTGAGCATCAGCTCGACAGTATCTGGTAGTGCTGCTTTTCAGTTCTCCAAATCCTCAGCTCTTGGTTCAGTGACAGCCCAAAACGCTGACAGGATGCCAGGTGCCATCAGATCGTTGGGGACAGGCAGATGTTTAAGGGGTTGGAGCCTGGTGAGATGGGGGCTGACAAGCCTGGGACTCCTCACTTGAGTGGGTAAAGCCAAGGGGGAATACAATCAAGGTTTACACAGCTGTGGAGGTAGTGCTAAACTGAATGCAGTGGTGAAGAGCACACATCAGGACTACTAAGATGGCAGCTTAAAGCAGGTAAGAGAGAAGAGCTGCTTTATGGAGTGGAGAGCAAATACCTGGAGTCTATCCCCAAGGAAGCTGTGGAGTCAGACAGGACTGTAGGTGCTGAAAGGGTTAAGACAGCTTCATTCTCAG
>NW_009954102.1:6030623-6143110 GCF_000747805.2 Chaetura pelagica | reverse complement strand
CTCTGGGGGTGGGGGGGATCTGGGTTGCAGGCCAGCCCTCTAAAGAGCATTTGAGATTGTAATTACTGAGAGCTGTTCTGCACTAGATGGGGCATTGATCTGACTTAATGGCTTTCTTGTGCAAAGTGATGATTTCCCCCTTTCAGAGTATCTGTTCTTGGGTGGAAACACATTTTATGGGGTGATGAAGCAGCATAATTGCTGGTATGTGGCCTTTTTTGGTCAAGAAGCATGCTTTCTTGTTTATAAGCCCCTCAGTTTTGATTGGCGTGTTCAATTCCAATGCTAGCACCTTAATTTAGAAAGACAGGAAGGTGGGAGACAATTACCAGGAAAAATTTCTCTGTTACTTTCCTCCTACACCTTTTCTCTCACTTCCTCTCAGTTTCTTGTATCTCACTTTTTTTCAATTTGTCTTTCAGCAGCACAGTTGCATCTTGTCTGTAAATAACCTTTGAGCTTTCTAAGGTGGAGATGATCACCTAATGCAATTTTCTATACTGTGATTTTATTTAGTGTCCTAATCTATGATGGGTCTTGCTATTGAAGTAATATTTTAAAAAGTTTTCAGATATGGGCTGTTACTTAAAAGTTGTAGTAAGGGCCTTCTGGACTCAAAGCTTCTTAGGGTTGGAGTAGATGGCTAAAATACTGCTTCTGTTTCTGAATTTTCTCAACACATCAGCTTACTGGTTTGCTAACATGATTGTAAGGAAGGGTCAAGTTTATTTAGGCCTGTTTAGTGTCTTTGGTTGCTGGATGCTGTGATTTTTTAGTATAATGCATCATTACACACCAAGTGGTAAGTAACTAAAATCTGCTAGTCTGTGGAGCTCCTGTCTGCAAACACTGACCTTTTAGGTAATTTAAATGGCCTCTCAGTCTTTTAAATCTCTTGTTTCAGGAAGTTAAGAAGGATGTAGAGCCCAAGGATGATGCCGTACCAGTCAGGAGGGAGAAATCTGGCAATGTAGCCAGTCTTGTGCAGCGTATGAGCAGCTATGGGCTTCCAGCAGGAGGATTTCAGCCTCATCCCCCATCCAAATGCTTCAAGAAGAGTATGTAGTCTTTCCAATTCCTTCAATTGCATAAGCTGCTGAAGTACATTTTTAAAAATAAACATTGACTATTTAATATCTGACTTAGTTTTAAGGTTGTACAGAAAAAATTAGTCGTAGGAGTGAAAACTTGGATTCTAAGGCAAATTTTGCTCCTGGGTGCATGGGCGGAAAGTTTTTGTGTAGTTCTTAACAGCAGCAATAAGTTGAATATTCTGGGGAACAATATTTAATTGATTCAAGAGCCTTACTCTGTAACTTTGTGTGAGCTCTGCTTGTATTGGCAGGTACCTGAAGAACAACTATAGGCCTTGTTTGCAGTAATAAAAATCTTCCCGTGGTCATTTCTTTTAAACATAACATTTTTTGCTACAGATTCAGGACTCTGTGACAAGGAAACATGTCATAGTTCAGGTACCTTTTTTTTGGTAGGCTTGCTTCTAGTGTGAAATGAGGTGGAGTTGGTGATGTCTAAGAAAAAGAAATGGTCTTCCTTAGATTGTAACTGCAGTCCCCAGGATGGTAAAAATACCAGTATTTAAATCAAAGTGGCTAAAACCTAGAGCAGAAAACTTGGTGTTCCCTGCATCCAGAAAATTGACTTGTGATTTGTATTTGGACACCTCAGTCTTGTAAAAGGATAAGCTTTAAATTACTCTGGCTTCATCTGTCTTGTAAGGGATTGTATGCATTTATTATTTAAGCTTGCTTGTTTTAAAAGAAAGAATTCAGAACTTACTGTTGCTGGTATGTTTATGCTTTGAGTTTTTGACCATAAAAGGAGAAGAGCCACTACTGATTTTTTTAAACTCTGAAATGGGACCACCAGGCTTACAAATTTGTTGAAACCTTCTTCAAGACAGCTAAGGATATTACCTTCAAAATCACTTTTCAATGGACCTGATCTATGCACATATTGGCAACAGCACATCCCTGCCCGTGAGATGTTGCATCAGCAGGCTTTTGAAAACCTGGCCTGAAAGATTAATCCTGTTCATAGATTAATGCAACCAGACTCTGAAAGGGAATCAGCATGATCCTTTAGGCTGCTTCCAACAGGAGATATTCTAGGATTCTGTAATGCTATGAACATGATCTGATACCAGTTCAGGTGTCAGTTTTTCATTCTGGTTTCCCTAATCCTTGAAAGATCCCATGCTCAGCATGTCTTGTTCTCATACTGGTGGCTGTGGCCAGGGTAATAGGTACAACTTGGTCTCAAACTCTACAGTGCTCTGGCTGTTCTCATCCTCTAGAAGAAAATTGTGTTCAAGCACCTTCCTTTAAGCACACGACTGTTTACTTGGCCCAATTACAATATATGTGTTTCCATTTTACTTGCTGTTGCCTTTTTCCTGGAAGACTGTTTAAACAGCTTCTGCAGATCCTGTTTATTCTGTGCAGGGGCAATTGTCCATTCCCTTAAAAAAAAGTTTCCAGTGCTTAGTCGTCTTTCTTTCTGGTTCCTAACCTGGTAAAATGAGGTTTACCATGTTAAAAACAAAGTTAAGCTTCTTTCATAGCAACTTTCCAGTGTGTGTTGAGGTAGGTTGTCTCTGCCTGGGAGATCCTTTGTGGTGTTCTCATGTGCAGCTCTCGCCAAATTCCAGTGTTTTGTATCAGGTGGGTGATAAGCTGCAGGCAGTGTTCCTGAGTTACATGGCTGCCTTTCTTTAGGAAAGGAAAACACAGAAGGTGTGCTAAATGGTGGCAACAAAAGGCTAAATGTGGTTTGCCCTGTACAAAACAAATAAAACCTGAAGCTGGACAAGTTGTTTTGGAAATAGACAGAAATGCCTCGGGGCCACCAGCTCAGCCCTTGCAGCACCAGATGAAGTTGATGTAGTGTTTTCAGAGAGGATTGATTAGTTTCCTATGTTAATGTAGGTATTTTCAAAACTAGAAGACAGTACTTCCTTAACTGAGTATCACTGAAAAAAGACGTCAGGTGAGAGAGTTCTGGATGTGAAATGCATCTGTGGGTTTGTTTTCTCCCCCTCTTCCCCATTTAGATAGAATTGCAATATGAACAGGAATGCTGAGATCAGACAGAAACCAAATGGCCGTGACTTCTCCTTTGTATGAGATTAACTGATAACTAAAAAAGGCAAATTAAGCAAGCCCTGAAAGCGCTGCAGGAGGTAGTAAAGGCCAGTGAACCGTTTATTGCAATTACTGTTAACCTAGCAATCCCTACTGGCTGATGTAGGAGTCTCAGTGGAGTTAAAAGAAGGGTGTATTATGTGGGCAATTACATGTTATTAGAAATAACCCACTGAGTTTCATACTTTTGGTTTGTTTATTTCCTGCTCCTTTTAAGCTCTTTAGAGCACAGACCATATCCCAGCATGTAGAAAATTCTTGATTTGGTGAGCCCCCTCTCAGAAATTTTGGGTTCTGCATATTACTTGGATGCCTGGTATGTTTTGTACTGTGGACACAGGGTGTGGCCGTCTTCTAAACATCTGATTTTGGACCGTCAACACTGTTATAATAAGACAAGGATCAACCTTGCAGGCAGTATCTGTATTTGGAAGTGTTTTTTACCCAGCTAATCTTATGCTGAAGTTAAAGTATGGAAGGAGTGCAAAATATAAGATCTCTTACCCAGCTTAAGCTTTATCACTTCAAGCTTTGGATTCCTATTTTCACTAAACTGTGGCTGACTGCTTTTGAGGAGGATAGGGAATGTATGTGGGTCATAGTTCAGGATGACAGTTGCCTTCAAAAGTGTGCTGGCTGCTCTGTTGTGGAAAAGGTTTGAAGCCATGGCCTCTGGTTTGAAGGAAAAATGCCTAAACTTTCTGGGATCATCAGTATCCCTCCAGGATATATGCAGAATAACAAGGGCAATGGTAGGTTCATGCTGCCCTGTCTGGAGGGGTTGTTGGAAGCCACTTCAGTGTTTTCCCCTCTTGGGATGTCATTTTGTCTTCTTAATGCCTGCAAAGCTTTAATGATATGTGGCACTTTATTTTAATTTGACCTTTGTCAAATGCTGCTGAATGAAGCTTAGCTTGAATTTCTGAACTCCATACTTGCCCTCGGAAAAGGAAGGTTTTTGCATTTGGAGATAGAAATTAGTTTGGATTTTGAAATATGAGCTCGGCAAATGTTAGCATTACCTCAGACCTGTAGCTAGCAAGGGCTTTTTTTAGGGCAGAAAGACTATTGGCACTTCAGTGTTGTACAGAACAAAACATTTCTTACTTCTTTCAGAATTCCTTAAGGCTCAAACTTGCGTATTTTCTTCCGAGCAAGTGCTAACACTGCAACTGGCAGCAGTTCATTCTTGTAGATTTTCAGTCAGGAAATAGCTTGAAAATCGTTGTACTGGGGATTTATCTGACTTGCATGTGTTAACATGTTTGTTGGTTTGTTGTTTTTTTTATAGCATGTTGGTAATTGGCAGTGTAGTGTTTTGCTTGTAATCAGCAGCCTGCGAAACTCGATGATTTTCAAGCTCTAAGATGCAGCTCACTAGCCTAAAATTACTCAAGGAACTTGGAAAACAAGCAGCAGACACTACGCAGCTTTGTGGAATGATTTGTGGGTGTGCTGGTCAAATTTGATCCTTGGGAGCTGGGTGGAACTAGTTTTCCTTTGCAAGTGTTCCTACTTTTGCCATTTCCCTGACTCAGGGTCCGGGTGCAAGAAGCGGCAGTGCAAAGTGCTCTTCGAGTATGCCCAGCAGAATGAGGATGAGCTGGACCTCAAGGTGGGGGATGTGATTGACATCATTGAAGAGGTAAGCTGTTCTGCAGAGCTGATCATCTCTTCACAGGGCCAAAATGAAAACTGTGGGGTTTTTGATGAATATTGGAATTACAGGGTTGTTGGAAAACCAGCATCTGTATTTGTATTTGAAGCTAAAGCTAACAGTTCTTTCTCTCAGGATCTAATCCTACCCTAACTTTCTAGATTTGTAAGGGAAGTAATTGATCATCACAGCAGTAAACTATGATCTGTTACACAGAGTCCTTTTTTAAAAGACTTCCAGTGTTTGCCCCTGTCTATGTGATCCTTGTTTTTAGGATGCTAATGCTAAAACTGTTTGACCGACTGCCTTGAAGTTGACATACTCTAACTTAGTTTAGGTAAAAAAAGGTTATTTTACCTGATTTTCCAGTTTGATGTTTTCTTGCAAACTCATTGAAGCTTTGAGCTAGTAGTTAATAGTATTCAGCACAGGAACCTATATCTGTAGTACAATGTATTCAACCCACTTGCACAAAGATATGGAACATACAAATGCACTCAACAACAAGTTATTATTTTTACTGCCTTACTTTTCCACTGGGTAGGAAATACAGTTAAAGGCACATCTTGCTGTTCAGACTGTGATGACAATGGCCCTACATAGTTGAGTGGAGGTTTCTTATTTTTTCCTACCTGTGTGCTTCCTTGGTATCTGTTCTGTTCAATGGCAACTTACGGGAAGCTTGAATGTGTGGGAAGAATGTCTGTCACACAGTGAAATCAGTTAGGGTTCCTGTGGAAAAGACTGGAGTGATTGTGGAAGGAGCCTTTTCAGAGGTAGGTGGAAAACTTCTGCATGATATGCTCTGGCATTTTCTGGTTCCATCTCATCTTACTACCTCCTGATGTCTGAGGGAGAAGACAGCTTTTCTTCCTAGCTGTGTGTCTGATGGTGCTTTTAAAGTAGCATCATGAGACTGTTTTTCACATGTGTGACCTCTTTTGGAGGTAGTATTAACTCTCCAGGATCCAAATGGTTGCCAGGAAAGACTTTTCCATTCTCCTAGCAAGGAAAAAGTTTTGCTTTTAGATGCATTTGTGCTGATGGCTTCTAGAATTGGTTCTCTCTGAATAAACAGAGCAAGTGACTTGTAAAACCCACTCCCTAAAAATTAGTTTCATAAATACCATTGTGTGTGGGTGTTTTGTAAAGGAATGCTCCTGGGTAGCCCCACCAGTTCTATTTGTGGATAGTCCCTGTACACAGTAGTAGTGACTTTGAATGGTCCAACACAGCATTTATAATCTATAGCATGTGTAGTGATCTGTTGCTGAAGCTGCTGTTTTGGGTCACGTGTATCAACATCTGGAGTTATTTCAGTGTGATGGCTCAGAGATGACCAAGTAGCCAAAGAGAATAAAAAGATCAAAGCATTTCCTCATCTGGTTTCTTAAGGAAACATGGATTTTATTATTTTCATTTTCTTGATGCTTCTTCCTTTCCTAACTATTTGAAAATTCATATTTGTAGTACCCAGCCTTTGCTACTTCAGAGAAAGCATTTGCCTAAACCTCTGATAAACAGGTTATTGGTAGAACAATATTACATCTAACTTTTAGCACAGTGGTGTTTGGGCACAGTTTTCATGGTGCTGTAGAACAGACATGACAGCTGTAGGCTAGGTCTGCTTCACAAAACTACTGATGGACCACAAATGTGACGAGTGGTAGAAAATACCATCCACTGGTTGTGCAATATGCTGGGTTAACTTGTCTTGGGTAACTTGTCTTCACTGTTGTGAGACAATTTGCTTCTGTTTACATGTAATAGTTACTATTTAATATATATGTGCAGGTAACTCATAACTGTTATTTCAAGGAAAGTTCATTTGGTTACATTTTTATGTGGAAGAAATAGGTAACTGAGCTCCACAATTTAAAGAGTTATCCGAGAGTAAATCAGTATTTAGCCCTTGCCATTGTTTTTGTAAACTGAGTGGTTACAACTGACACTACTGATGATGAAATCAAAGGTGGAGGCAGATGGATTCCAAAATTAAATGGCTAATATTTAAGAAAGTGGGCTACAAAGATCAGAAGTAGTTTTTTTGAGAAGAAGGCCCTTGTACTAAGTGTTGGCTGAATCCGTGGGTTTTTTTGCTTGCAGAACATGTGGGATCTGCATGCAAAATACAAGGACACAGTGCATGTGATGACTGTATCATTGCTGTAACACTTCTGTTTTTCCTTTATCTTCCCTCCACTCCTGTCAGATGTAGCACTTAATACTACAAAAATACATCTGTTATTATATTTGTGCTATTTGCATGCTGAGTTATCAATCATCATCAAAAGTCGTATTGCTCTATTAGTGGAGTTTTTATTTAAAAAAAATATACAAAATTAGATTGTTGCAGCCTTTCCCCCCTCACCTTAGCTTAGGAGTTCACTCAAAAAAAAGTGCTCAAAAAAAGTGCTGATGTGTGTACCAGAGCTGGAACTCCCTCTTGTGGAAATTGGATCTTCTCCTAAGCTTTTTAAATGTGAAATTGTCATTTGTGTTGCTAATGCCTAGAGATGCACAGATGCTCCCCAGAGTGTAGAAATTTTTAAAACCTATTTTTAAATGTCTATTAGAGATAGCTTTTTGGGTAACACAGTTTGTATATTCAGGGTTTTTTTTAAAAACAGTGTGGTGAGGAGGCTGAAGGAAGTAAACTCAAGAAATTAGTATTTTATTCCTGACTGTCTCTCAACTGGCAGTGCTTTGCCTTCCAAGTCTGTGAAGTGCTTTGCTGGCCTTATTTCTTGGCAGAAGACTAAATGGATGCTTGAATTGCTTTCTGTATCATAAGCATTAAGAGTCCCTTTCTCAAGGCTCTTGGGTGTAGTATGGGTGAGTCAAAGCATTTGCATTTTAATTTTTTGCAATGTGCCATGTAAATCATGAGGCACTAAAGCCTGGTCAGCACTTGTCACTAATCTACACTGAAAGTTTGTTTCAGAGGACCAGACTCTTAATTTGAACCATCCACAGCAGAGCTATATTTGAACACCAGTATTTCTTTAAAAATAACAATCCTCTTTTCATTGCCTGTCTCTGGGGCTGTCAGGTTTTGCATGCGTTCTGCTTGCCTGGAGGTAGGGTGTAAAAACTATGCCTGTGTGTCAGGTGTAGTGACCTAGAAACGCAAGGCTAAAATAAGATAATGTAAACAGCTGCTGGCTAGTTTGTTATATTTTTTTTTTCCCTGCTGCTCTTTTTTTTCTTATCTAAAAAGAGCTTTCCAGTCCCCAAACAGATCAATGGAAATGTAATATTTTGAAAATGTGCCCTAATTATACTTTTAAAATAATGCTCATTCAGTAAATACATTTTATTTATTTAAGGCATTTTGAAAGCTGTTTATAAATTTGGAGAGCACAGTGCTTCCTTAGCCTTCAGGCATTGTTTTTCACTGTTACCTCTGCATGCCCAGCTTTTGTTTGTCCTGCTTTGGACCACGGGATGTTCTTGATAGATGTTCTATTAAATTTTGGATTATTGCAGTGTAAATGACACACGAGGAGTCCCAGCACATAACTGAGCATTAGAGTTATTATGTTCCCTAATTCCTGAATAGGTTTATTTCCAGTGCATACATTTATTTTTTTTTTATTGTGAATAGCAGAGCCAACAAAATTTGTCATCCAGGAGACTTTTATCTTTGAGACTGCTGTGTGCCACCACAAAATCCCTGTGCATCTTGGCTACCTTCACTGACTGGCCAGCTCTGATGGGAAATTGTCTGTACCTTCTGACATATCTAGAGCTGTTCAGCCAGTTGCCTTTTGCTAGGTGGAATGGACAGCTTTAGTTTTCCAATACTCTGAAGGTTTAGGGCTCTTTTTGGTTCTACCCAACATTATCTGTAGAAATTATATCTTTGAAACTTGTATCTTTTGATCAGAATTGTTTGAAGCTGTTCAGTGGATACAAGGCCAGTGTGACTAGAACTGGTGGAAACTGGAAAAGACAAATGTCAGCAAGAATACGTTAAAATTTC
The DNA here is from genome assembly GCF_000747805.2 of Chaetura pelagica. Taxonomy (NCBI): domain Eukaryota; kingdom Metazoa; phylum Chordata; class Aves; order Apodiformes; family Apodidae; genus Chaetura; species Chaetura pelagica. Next base: position 6,134,307 of record NW_009954102.1, on the reverse strand, counting down.
CTCAGAAAGCCAGGATAAAATGTACATCTTCAGTTTATAAGCAGTTTAGTATTTTCTTCTGTTTGTGTTATTCTGTCTTACCTTGTGAAAGTTGGTGAACGTTTTGCTGCTCTTTGGAATTGATTGGCATGGAGCTAGTCTCATGTTTCAGGATCATTGCTGTGATGATAGAAGTGACAAATTTCTTCCTTGCTCTTCTTTTTGCTTGCTCTTTCTGCATCTTTGACAGGTTTCTTCATGGTCATTTGAACTTTCCCAAAGTTGTTTGTAGAGTTCTCTGTGGGAAGTATGGCTGGAATTGATAGGAGTTTCCTTTTGCTTTACTGATAATGTGCAAAATATTTCTGTACAGGTAGAAGAAGGCTGGTGGAGTGGAACACTAAATGGCAAGACAGGGATGTTTCCTTCAAACTTTGTGAAAGAATTGGAGTTGCCAGATGATGGAGAAACACAGGACAGTCTGGATGACACAGGTGGTATTCTGTTCTGTTGTAAACCCTTAGCAAAGAAATTTTAGATCTCAGGTACAATTTGGAGTATTATGGTTGTAGTACAACAAAACAGTAAAGAATTTATACTTCCAAATTATGGTAAGTATATAATTGCATTGTAGACAATGTTCAGATGGAGTATCAAGATCTTGCTCTAAATGCACTTTCAGTAAAATTGCAGTCAAGGTCTTAATCTTGCATATATATATTTTGCATTTTATCACTAGAAATTTTACCATATTCAGAATTGAGCTTTTTTTTAGTATTGCATATAAAAGTATTCCTCTGTTTAATAGCTTTTTTTCAGTCCCATTTTTACAGGGTGAGGATGGAAAGTTTAAACAATTATGTCAGTTGAGGATTTAAACTTGTCTTGAATCAAAGCAAATATAGTGAACCTCAACTTAAAATTAATCCTGGGAAGGGGCCTCTGCCTCTTTATTGTGTTTTAATCTAACAATCAAATGTTTTAAAGGCAGTATTTACATTTTTAGCCATTCTTTTGTGGCTGTGACTGTACAGCTCAGGCAGAAGTAGATGGTTTGTGGCTGAACAGTAGCTGAGTGCTGAGGGTGCCAGGCTAGGGCATTCTTTACAGGCAATTACTTTGTTCTCTTGAAATTGCACTTTAGAGGCATTCTGTGTGAAGACCTGTTTGTGTGAAGACTTCAGACTAGTGATATGATACTGCTGGCATGGGGATGTTCTTTAGGAGCAACATCTTAAATTCAGCTAATCGATGCTTAGACAGTTGTGTAATGTTCCAGGGAAAATGTGATCTATTTTCTTCTTGTAGCAATATGCACCCTCCTTTGTCAGATGTACAGTATTGATTGTGTTTAGCAAGGGTTTGCTCAGACACAAGGAAGAACTGCACTAGTGTAAAACAAGAGTTGTTAGACTTGAGCAGTCCCAAAGAGCTCAGTGGCTGTCTCCATGGAGGTTGAGTCCCTGGAGTTTAGTGGGGGCTGGTGAGGTGAATTTACAAATGGGTATGTGTTGGTCTTAATTCCTGAATACTGAGATCGGTTGGACTGAACAGTAATATGAAGTAATTGTATTTTCTGTTGGTAACTAACAAGTTATGGTTTTTCAGCCCTTCACCCCCTCAGAGGTTATATTTAATGTTCAGTAATTTCACAGTGAGAATCTCGTGTATCTGATGATTCTTTCCATGCTCCCAGAAAACAATTGATGCCCTGTCCACTGAGCTATGGTCTCTCAAACATGCAACCTGGATCTTTCTCATCAGTGAATTTTTTAGCTGTCCTTTTAGATATCTAAGAGGAATATAATAACTAAGTGAAGAGTGACTCAGTGGAGGAAAGGTGAGAAACTGAAGAGGCTCTGTAACTTTGTGATATCGTCAAAACCCCTTTAAATTATGCCTGGGGGAAGAGGGTTTAATCTTTATTGCAATTCCCAGACCTGCATATGCTGGGAAGAATTTAACTGAAAAGCTCAAAGATGTGGATGCTATTTTGAATGTGGTTTATAAAAGCTGTTTATTTTCACAACTGTCTCCTGGCATTCTACACATGGAAATAGTTTGCCCATGAATACTAGTTTGTGGGTTTCAACAGATTTGACTGTAACTTAAAGTATTAAAAAAATGCATTCTTAAAAGCCTGTAACACCTACATTAAGTTCTCTGAGCTATGTTTTTTAGGGGACAATGTTGTCCCTTAAAACAGAAAGATTAAAATAATCTTACATACTTGTTATCTACCAGTGATTGATCTCAAACAACTATATCTGATTTGAATATCTAAATTATTTAAAACAGATTTAAAGTGTTATCAGGTTTAAAACCTGTATACATAAATTTGCAAGAAACTCTCTTCAGGTATTTTCAGTAGTGCATTTTGAGCAATAAGAGAATTTCTCTTGATTCCTCGTGAGGCATCACTAATACTGAAACATACTGGTTTTTCTTCTGGCTGTTGAAAGATGATACAACTCTTTATGGACCTTTATTGCTTTCAGCAACTCTAGCTATGCAAATGACAAGCTTTTAAATGTTGGACTAACATTCAGAGAATGCCTAAGCAATATTTCGTGACACTAATGGAAAACAGAACGTTGATATTAGCAAACTATGGAGCCTCAGTGGTAATTGAAATAGCAAGAAATATTAGTGATCTAATTACTTGGTTGCCAGAATGTGTTCAGTGTAATGTTGGTGTCATTTCAAACGGTCTTATGTGAGATATTGCACCTACAATAGTGTTCCTAGAAAAACTGTTGAGCAAGAGCAGTGCATACAGCCTTGTTACTTCCACTTTTTTTTTCCCAAGAAAAGCAAATAAATAAATTCAGGTATTAAAACAACTTTTTTTTTTTTTTTAAACTATCAGAGTCTGTTTTCAGTGGTCCTACCTCACCTGTAGTGTCTCCAGGAAATGGGAGTGAACCTGGATCTGGTCCAGCACAGCCAAAGAAAATCCGAGGTGTTGGGTTTGGAGATATTTTTAAAGAAGGCTCAGTGAAACTTAAGACAAGATTATCCAGTAATGAATCAGAAGATAAAAAACAAGATAAGGTTTGTAGCAGTTCATGTTGGTTTTGAGTTTCCTGTAAAAATAACGTAAAAGGTCTAGAATCAGAAGACATAATATATTGTAGAAGCAGAATGCACTGGCTATTTAAAATTTTGTCTGTATTGTTCCATAATAATCATCATCATCATCTTGTAGGACTCATGCCTGTACCAAAATAATTCTCCTCAAACTTCATTTGTTGTAAATTTTATATTTAAGATTGATTCCATAATGTCTACTCCAAGACCTTGGTGTTTAAAACAATAGAGAGGAAAAATGTGGTGCAAGACCTCATAGGTTCTCAAGCACATCTAGGTCTTCCTGTGCAAGTTAAACTTGGACTTTAATATAGTTTCTTTAATGTTTGGTTTGGAAGATCTCTGCAAGTTTGAGTTGGTTTTGAGATTGCTGGTCTAGGTCCCAGCTGTCATAACCAGTGTAAATGTCCTTCAGTGAATTCTGCTAAGCTTCTGGGTTTGGTGGTGTCTTAGGTTAATGGGCTACATAAACTGCTGATTGTGTAAGCCTGAAAAATACTGTTTGCATCCTCTTTCATTTTCTTTTCCCCTTTTTTTATATGTGGAAGAGGAACACTCTTGAGAATCAGAGATTGAACTTAAAGCCTAGGAGACAGATAAAGCGATGATAGTGAAATTGCTTTAGTTGGAGTTTTATTTTGATTTGAACCTGAGAGAACTCTTATCCCTTGGAAGCACAAGTGCAATGCTCAGTCCTTTGTCTTGAATTTATGGCACATTTATACCAGGATTTTCAGCTTTTGATAAAGGCAGCTGAGATAATCAAGTGTTTCAGTTTTTACTCAGGTTTTCAGATCAAGAAAGCTTTTAAAACCTTTGTCCAATTTCAAGTTTTTGTCAGTGGGCTAAGCTCATTAATGCTGTTTTGCTGACTGATTTACTTTCCTCTGCTGCTACAGAAATAATAGTAATGTTGCAGGGCAAAATGTTGCAGTGGTCATCCACCTGTAGACATGGTGTATATCCTTTTTGTTTCTGGTCCAGTCAAAACACCAGATGATTAAAAAAATCAGAGTTACAAGGGTGTCATCTTCTATTTAAGGCTTGGAGAATGTTATTTCCTAAGGAAGATTATGTTCAGTTTGGCTGGTAGAGCTAGTTTAATAGAGTTACGTTAGAGGTTGGACTGGATGATTTTGCAGGTCTTTTCCAACTTGAACGTTTCTATGAGAAGAGAAGGCTCCAGGGAGACCTTATTGTGTTCTTTTGGTATATCAAGGGAGCTTGTAGGAAAGATGGAGAGAGACTCTTGACTGAGGTTGGTGATAACATAACGAAGGGCAATGATTTTAAACTGAAGGAGGGTAAATTTAGATTGGATGTAAGGAAGAAAAGAGGTGTAGAGCCACAGGAACAGGATGCCCAGAGAAGTTGTGGATGTCCTGTCATCGGAAATGTTCAAGGTCTCAGGTTGAATAGGGTTTTGAACAATGTGATCTTAGTGAAAGATATCCCTGTCCATTTCTTTGGTTCTCTCCAGGCTTTGTTTCTTGGAGTCTGTGGGATCACTACATCTTTGTGTGAATGCTGTTAGACCAGAGTTTCAGGACATAGCTTTCAATTTGCTTTCTTGTCATGAGATTGATCATTCAGACATGTGTTTCCCTACCTTCTGCCTTGTAATTTAGGAGTATAAAGAGCCTATCTGCAATATGTTCAATTATTGTGAGGTCTGCTCAGACATTTTGAATTGTGTTATGTGACTGTATAAACACTGAAATATGTTGGCATTCTGTTTTCTTAGTTGGCTCATCTGGAAAGTTGTTGCGGGCTGTTTTTCAGCAAGAGTGGAAATGAAGTGAGAAAACAGTTTTGCATAGCTTAAAGACAATTAAATAAACAGTTGAATTTAGCACTTAGTATTCTACTTATGCTTGTTGCCAAAGTCATCCCAAAGGCAGATAGGCTTACAGCACAACCTGCAGAGCCCTAAGGAGATATTTCTTATAAAGGTCTTGCAAAATTGGCTGGCTGCTTTGGAATAATGTTCAGTTCTTTTTGGAATGAGATGGAGGGATGCTAGAAGGACATTCTTAGTCTTTAAGCCAGAGAAGAAAAAAGCTGTCATCAGGAAACTCTAGAGCAGAGAGGGTTGTTGTTTTGTTTTTATTTTTTTTCCCTTGGCAAATTTGGAGACAGTTCAGCACAGGAAGGCTGAACACTGATGTATCTGAAGTGCTCCAGAGTATATAGGCTCCTGCAGGAGACAGTGAGATAGGCTTCAGCTGATCCCAGCATCCTGCCTGGCTCAAGCTATTTATACCCTGTCTGCCTAAACTTCCTCACATTTCTAATTGCATCTCCTTTTGGAAGGGGGAAATGTAGAGAACTATTTCCATGTTGGACTTGTTTAATTTCATAGGTGGTTTATTTTAGTGCTTCCTTCATGTAGCATTCTGGAGTGAGTTAAATTTCATATGTACTCCAAGAACATCCCGAGTGACTGTGGCTTCCTCTGTGGTATGTCAGAGCTACCACCACCAGCCCACAGGCATCATCTGGTTTTGAGGAGAGTAAGTCTAGTTTCTCTGGCAGTAGAAGGTCTGTGAAGTTTAACTGTAAATGAAAATAAGCAGAGTAACTAAAGGCAACGGGATTCTTCCTGTCAATAATACTAGTAGGGCTGCTCAGGTAAGTTCTGTAAGTTATGGTAAGGACATACTCTGTGTTAGTAGCTGGTGAGGCTGTAAGGAAGAGGCTGCAACTGAAGCTGCCTGAATCTTTCTGGTAGCTCAGTAAGTCTCCTGGGAAGAAAAAAATGTCATAATATTGGAACAATTATTTTAGCCAGATAGTAACTCTGACATTTTTTACCAATTGTCATGCCTCTAGTTTTTTGGTTCAGGAGAAATTTAGTTGTTCTGGTTCTGTTCTGTATGAGATCATTAAAAGTGAAGGGAAGCTGGGATGGGCATTCATATGCTCAATTGTCTTGAGTAGTTAAAAACTGATTCTGTCTTCTGCTGAGGTGATGTATGGCTACTGAATATTTCTGTTTTTATTCCAGTGCAAAGTAAGTGTGGTCAGTGAGTTTCTTTCAGCAGAGCTGTTGAACAACCACTCTGTTCTGTGCTGGAGGAGGCAATTTTTGGGATAATGGAACAGTAAAACTTGAAGCTGCTGATATATGATTGCAGAAGTGTGTCTGGCAATATTCTGAGATTGCTTTCCAGTTTTGAAAGCTGTGTTGTGGCTCTAATTGGTAGACAAAGTTCTAATTGCAGTGGCTGTAATGGAGTTTAAGTACTTAATGGGAAAGCTCATTGAATCTCTTGGAGATGGACAATTGCGTCATCTCAGCTGATGAAAACCTCAGCATATCCTGTAGCCTAATCAAAAGTAAAACTCAATGGATTTTTCTTAACAAAGTTCTCTTTCATTCATACAGCCATCACCTAACCACCTCCCTGGAACAAAGCTAATTCATTTTACCAGTACAACAAAGCCTGAAAACTCACCAGAAGTAGTAAAATCAGAAGCTGAAAGTAAACCAAAAGGTAAGGCTGGTGGAGCTCGACATCCATTGCTGGGTGGTCCTCTCTAGAGACATATTTGGTTGTCACATTTTCAAATTTTGTGTATACTGGATTTCTGTGTAATGTTCTCTACCTCTGAGGAGTTACACGAATGCATAAGAGTCTGATGAAGTATTTACTTGCATTTCTGTGGAAAAGGAATCAAACCCATTTGTAGGGGTGTCTCCCAGAACAAAATAACACTCCGGTATGAAGTTTTATTGCAGCAGCCCCTTTGCTACATTGATGTGCTCAAACTGACTTAATTTCTGCCTAGCTTTTACTGTTCAGCTGGGATGCTGGAAATGTATTGCTACAGAGCCAGCCCCCAAGCTTAGTTTCTGTCTTTAGGCTATAGAAGTGACTCTCTAAGCTCAGATTTACTGTGGAGTTGCTGGTGTGTTGTCATAACTGTATGCAAAGTTTCTTGCATCAGAAAGTTGGTGCTTATGTCTCATTGAAGTCTGTTCCCTAGTTAATACATTTACACTGTGGTTCTGTTTATAATACATTCATTTTTCTTTTTCTTTTTTATACTATCTCTGATTTATGACTTCATTTAACTACCAAATTACATCATTTTATCTAGAGTCATATTTGCAAGTTAATCCAAAAGACCTTGTGGGAGTGCCAACCCCATATAAAAAAAATGAACCTCAATTATGTGATGTGTGGACAGCTCATTTCACCTAGTTCCAGGGCAGACTTGTAATTTCAAGTATATTTTTGTTCTGTGAGGAAATACCTTATTTTGGTGTAAGTGGGCAGTTTGACATGTAATGCATAATTTGCAGAAGTAAGAAAACTGCAACAAACAATAGACTTCAAGAGTTGTGGAATTAGCACAACAAAGGCACTTGAAGTGGCAGGTTTGTTAGTGAGAGCCCTGTTTGTAGCTGTGGCAGTGCATAGGGCAGCTGTGCCATTTAGCCCTATTTTGGCTTTGTTGAATTGGATAGCTCTAAAGAGAATGACCATGTTTACAAATGAGTGTTGCTCTCAAGAAGTGTTTGATATCATGGTTTGAGAAGAGTTAATACTTAAGCTTTGCTGTTGCAAAGCATGTGCCCAATGTTTGTGTTATGCCTTAGATGAACATCAATGCACACATACCTAGAGCATGCTGAGTTGGAAGGGACCCATCAGGATCATTGAGTCCAACTCCTGTGCCTGTGTAGGGCACCCCAAGAATCACACCATGTGCCTGAGAGCATCATCCAAATGCTTCTTGCACTCAGGCAGGCTTGGTGCTGTGACCACTGCCCTGGGGAGCTTGTTCCAGTGCTCAACCACCCTCTGGGTGAAAAACCCTTTCCTGATATCCAACCTAAGCCTCCCCTGATTCAGCTTCCTGCCATTGCCCCAAGTCCTGTCACTGGTCACAGGAGTGAAGAAATCAGGACCTGCCCCATCTCTTCCCCTTGTGAGGAAGCCACAGACTGCACTGAGGTCACCCCTCAGCCTCCTCTTCTCCAAGCTGAAGAATCCAAGTGACCTCAGCTGCTCCTCACAAGTCATCCCTTCCAGACCCTTCACCATCCTCATGGCTCTCCTTTGGACACTCTCCAACAGCTTGATGTCTTTTTTTCTATTGTGGTGCCCAAACTTGCACATGGTACATACTTACATGCAACTTGGAAATCTTTACTAAACAGCAAATTTGGGGTAGAATTAGAATATTGCTTTTAAACCATTCTAGTGCTATTGCTGTAGGAGCCATCAAGGCAGTGTGCAACCCTGAGCTTTGGGAAGTTTGACTTGTCTAAAACTTTGTGTAAAAATTAGCACAGGTCTGCCTAAAAAATGTGGATCTTCAGTACTGAACACTCAACTTTCAGTATTTATCTTTCCATGATTTCAGCTGCATTTTATGCTAAAAGCATAGAAATTGGGCTAATCCAGTGGCCATGCTGGGTCTCTGCTCCCCAGAAAAATGACTTCACAGGAGGGAATGTATAGGTGACAATGATAGATGCTGTAGGAGAACATCAGTTGAAAATACCTATAGACACCACTTAAGAACATCTTATAACCTTTGGAAGAAAGCTTATTTTCCTTCCTTTGTGTTTTTATTTCAATATAGATCGTATTATAGTTTATGAATGTCATCCTCAGTTTTGAAGGGAGCAAGTTTAAAATAAACTATGTTCAATATGTGAGCAAATGAACAGAGATCTCCAAAATGTCTAGTGTGGCTTATTTTGCAGTGTGACTGCTGTTTCTGGGAAGCTTGTTTTGGCCTCTGGTGCAATTATGTCCAAGTATTTAGTTTAAAAAATAAAATTATCACAATTTGACCCCCTTTCTCCCCATTATGTCAGAATACATCATCTGTGATTCCTGGTACTGTATTGTTAGTCCTGAGTCTTTGGAAAATCTTTGATTTTAAATTTCCTTTTATTAAAAATATTTACTGAAGTTCAGATTTGCTGTTTTGAAAATACCATCTTAGACTTAAATGCTGGGAAGTTGAACTGGACTCTTCATCTTAACTACAGACAGAATATAAGGCTCAAATATAAGGCTCCCCTCCAGGGAGGGGGCATCCACAACCTCCCTGGGCAACCTTTTCCAGTGCTTTCATACCCTCATGGTGAAGAATTTCTTCCTGGTATCTTACCTAAATCTCCCCTCTTTCTGTGTGTGGTTTTTTTTGGTGGTTTGTTGTTTGTTTGTTCATTTTTTTTTTAATTGAATATTTATTTTTCTGAATTAGTTTTTTTAGTCAGTGTGATAGTATTTTTTCCTGTATGTCGCATCTATATTTCAGCATTTTTGATCACTAAAAATGGCAGTAAAATAATGCAAGTTCTTGAACCTAGGATTACTCATGTGGTTACATATCTATGTATAAGGGTTCAAGGGCAGGTTTGATGGGGGTTGGAGCAACCTGGTCTAGTAAGAGGTATCCCTGTCTAGGCGAGGGGGTTGGAACTAGATGATCTTTAAGGTCCCTTCCAACCCAAACCATTCTATAGTATATCTGTCTCAAGCTAGATGTACTTTTGCATTTTGACAGTGGTTGGCACTGACCAAGGTAGATTTTTATTTAACAATACAATTTGTGCATTCTTCTAACTACAAAACACACAAAACAGCAGCAGAAAGATTCAGCTGTGGTTTGCTCATTTATTTTCTTACCATCCAGCAAAAGGCAGTTGTTAATGACTTGTCCTTTTGTTTGCTTCCTCTTCCTTCATCTGTCAGTTACAAAACCCCAGCCTTTTAGTCTGCTAAATAATTTTAGATGTGCTGGGGTTAAAAGAGGTGCCAAAAACGCTTTGCAGTCAGGACTTCTGTTTTCATCTATTTTGGCTTTTCTGGTGTTGTTTTTGTTGTAGCGTGGGAAAGGAAAGCAAATCCTCTTGCATTTTTACCTCAAATAGTTATCACAATTGTAAATGGATTAATTATTGAACTGTACCAAATGGCCAGAAAGAAATTATTCTTTCTACTTTTCACAGAAGAGGCTGTGACTGTCTGAATTGATCTCTCAGGCAAGCTCTGGTTTCAGGTGCTTAGCCAAGGAATTCTTTTGCTTCAGTCACTTGATTTCACTGTAGAATTTCAGCAAATGTGCTGCTTGGGAAGTTTCTGTAATTTCTGCTAATGGCATTTGTTTCATGAAGATTGCAAATTGTAGATAAATTAAAAAAAAAAAAGTCTTTTAAACTCTCAATAAAAAGCTTGAAACAGCTTTTGTCTGAAGTAGCTCAGTTGTACATACAATGCTATGGGGAGGGTTAGATGGGGTGTTACAATTTGAATTGTTCTCCCTCTGAAGTCAGAGTACTTGAATTAAGTTGCAGTTGTGGATAAAATGTTTCAGAGCTGGAACTTTTGACTTCACAAAGATTTATCTCCATTGCTCTGTAAATGTCTTAATTGTGATCCAAATAGCATAGTGCACCTTTTGCAGAGCAGTCTCAGGTGGCTGGTCTAGAAGGGAAGTATGATCGTAGTGACAATCTCTGAGCTCTGCTTTCAGACAGCACAAGTTGCTTAGTGTTATGTTTGTTACTACCCATGGTATGGAAGTGTAGTAATTGTGCTGCTTTGTTTCAGCCAAGGAATATTGCAGGACAGTAGTTTCCTATGAAGGCTCAAATGACAAACTCAGCTTTAAAGAAGGCGAGATCATCCAGATAATCAGTAAGGTAAGATGTTCTGTCTGCTCTAACCATTTAGTGAGTTTTTGTGTGTTTTGTGCAGGTAGGTAATGTGTAAAATGTGAAATAAGTGGAGTCTGTTGGGTTGGATATGCCTTTAGACTGACTTGTCTTGGGTGAGTGTCAGCTCTTTTCTTCTGCACTCAGTGGAGATACATGTGTCCTTAGAGATTGTTCCAGAGTGGAAAGTTATCTTGGATTCCTCAAAGGGCAGTCAGATTAAGTATATACCCAGTACCAAATGCCTTTTCAGTGAAGAAATTGGAAAAGCTTGTTGCAAATAGCCCTTTTACCTTCAGAATTTGTACTTTGATGATATAGCAGGCTGACCTAGAGGTGGTGGTTGGAAAGTACTAATGTGTCAAAAGGTGGGAAATGAAGATCTATACTTACTGATTTTTATCTAGGTATTATGAAAAAGACTGAGCCAATGTTTTGAGTAGAAGGATGAAGCCTAGGTGTTAGAGATGCTTGGTATTTTGGAGAAACCATACAGAAGTTAATGGTTCTGTCTGGCTATTCAGAGAAAGATGGTTATTTAGTTGGTTATTTCTATTTGTTTTTAATACTGAAAACCCTTTTTTGAAAGATCATCTTGTTGCAGAGATGGTTTTTAAGAAGAAATGAACATACCCATACTGAATTTTCCTGCACTACTGTTTTGTTAGTTACTGTTTACATGCTGCAATACTAAAGGAATAACAACCTGTCTAAAAAAAGTGCAGTTTCTTTTTTTATTTTTCTTTGTTTTCAGCTTTCACCTTTTATTTTCAGCACTAATCACCTATTCAGGTCTTCCTCTTGCCAATTCCTCCTTTAGTTTAATGTAAGGTGGGATTTTTTTCTTAAAATTAGTTTTTAGTTTATTTTTCTCCCTTTCCTTCTACCTGTCCAGTGTTTCAGCTGAAACGAGTGCCAAATTGTTGTTCTTGTGTAGTAAACTTCAGATGAGTTACTTGATGCTGTTAACAGTGGCACATCACCAGTAATCCACTTAGACTTGTGTGGAACACTGACATCTGCAGAGTTTTGGATCTGAGACACAGAGAAAAGCTGATATTTGTACTGTTAAAATACTCAAATCATGTCATACTTTCTGTTACAGACAAGCTAAGGCCTTGATCCAATAAGATCATGTAATGGATTTCTGTGTCAGTGAATTAATAGTGCATTTATTTTTTCTTATGTCTTAATGTGGTTATTTTTTCCCTCAGTGAGCTGTATGCTCTTGCTTCTTTACCCTTTTCAGATAAGTAGGTCTCATGAATCAGATCAGAATCATTTTTATTTAGTATATTATGTATTGCTCAAATGATCCTTGAAGTGTTTATTGAACACTTATTGGTCAAGGAAGTTGAGAATATTGAATGTTGTGCATTGGGTTTGTTTTCCTGCCCTTTGCAGCTCTTATCCTTATACCTTTATCTTATATATGATGTAATATAATTTCATCCTTCTTTTTAGAAAACATACATAAATTGACCAAGCCTATTCCCATCTGTAGCTGTTTTCCCTTGCTCAGGTGGCCAAAGTCTTATAAATGTGGTGTTTCAGACAAACAATTGTTTTATGTTGTAGGTAAAAGCAAAAACATTGTTCCTGTAGCTGTATCAAATCAATACAGATTAAAATATCCTGTTGTTTATTTTAGGACACTGGAGAGTCGGGCTGGTGGAAAGGAGAACTGAATGGTAAAGAGGGAGTCTTCCCAGATATTTTTGCTGTCCAAATACAAGAGTCTGATAAAGACTTCCCTGTAAGTTTTTATGTGTGTCATTTAGTATCAAAGCAAAGTATTGATGGAAATGCAGGAAATAAAAGCTTCACGGCACATTATGCTGTGAATATTAATACAATTGTGGCAGTTTTATCTTGAGTTAGTTATATAACTTCATCCTGAATTAGTTATATCGAAGAAAGGTTAATGTTCGTGTTGAACTTCTTAACTATTACATAGAGCCATGCTTTTCCAGACTAACTGTAATTAATGAGGATGATTATTTTGTAGAAAAGGATATAGTTCTGATAATGTGGTGTTATATGTAACTGATTCCTGAATTAAACGCTTGCTGTGCTGAAGGGAGATAAGCAGTCAGTCTCTTCCATCTGTAGTCCTGTAAGTAATTAGAACTGCAAAATGCTGAATGACCCCCATGGCACTGACTGGGATTTTCCCATGTTAAGACTTGGCAGTAGTTGGCAATGCACGAAGGATAGTTTTAGGTGGGATCTAGAAATAGTTTTTGTCACCATCTCATGTGCTAACTCATGTCAGTCCGTGTTTTTGTGTGGTACTTCTTGCTCTTGTAATTTTGGTTCATATTTTAGATTATTTTTTTTTTTGGTTGAGGTTATTGTGATGTTTTGGTTCTGACAAGTTTGTGTAGCAGAAATGGCTGTGTTAATCCAAAAACATTGATCATCCTCAGATGGGACAGATCCAGGTGCAGATGAGGACATGTAAGTGCTGAAGCTTGTATCTCAGCAGAGCAGAGTTTCAGTTTCGTAGTAATTTAGTGACATTTGGTTTGGAATTGAAGATATTCACAGAGGATTTCTAGATAGAACCTGACAGTTATTAGCAGTTAACCTCAGTTACCTGACATAAACAGAATGTCTGAATACTCCAAGTCAGTGTGTTTTGTTTTGTTTTTTCAAATTGATTCTGAGCTTTACAAGGATGACATGGATACCCTAACACAGGACTGGTTTGATTTGAGGGGTGAGTGGGCAGTGTTGCTGGTCTGCAATACAGAATTGTTCCCTTGAGAGAGAGAAAACAATGGTTCTTTAGCTGTAAACGATGTTTCCTGTGGACAGACCTTGCTTTCATCTTGCTTTTCACCTTGCACTAGGCAACTTTGAAGTTCAGGGCATTGGATGGCTGGTTATTGTGATCAGCTATTTGATACTGAGTTAATAAAGCTGCAAATCAGAATCATATAATGGCAAGTTGATGCTGAACTCTCAGCTTAATTATTTCTGGTGTAGGCAGCAGTACTGCACAGCTGGATAATGTATTTGCTTTTTTTTGGGAAGGAAGTAACAGGCTTGTTATCTAACTTCTCTAGCTTTTATGTTCTCTGACACTAGAGAAAGAAATGTGATAGGGGTTTTCATTACAGTTTTCATTAATTACAGTTCACTTGTCAAAAGAAAATCTTTCTGTATAAAGAAGAGCTTATTCAGTACTGATAGGGGCACAGAAGTGAAATCCATCCATAGCAACTGTTTAAAAAATACCCACTACAAGGAATTTCTGGATGTGCTTTATTAGACCAAGCTCACATGGTTTCTGCAGTATTTGTATAAAGAACAAGTTTCTTTGTAGGCTTTTGTGATAATTTTTTTCAGTGAGTCTTGTCTTTGTTCCTTGTCCCAAAAACAAGGACACTTGTTCTACAGCATATTAATGAATTGGATTCTGAGGATGAGGTGGGTTGAGATGTCTGACCTGAGAGGTGCCACTACTCCTTCAGCAGGAGACAAATTAAAATTCAATTTTACCAGTTTAAGGAAGTAATAAATGACTGCATTTCAAAATAGTTATTGTATGAAGTTTATAGTATAAACACATTGGGATGGACTGCCCAGGGAAGTGGTGGAGGCACCATCCCTGGAGGTGTTCAAGGAAAGGCTGGATGTGGCACTTGGTGCCATGGTCTGGTGATGTGGTTGTGTTAGGTCCTAGACTGGACTTGATGATCTTAAAGGTCTTTTCCAGCCTTGGTGATTCTGTGATTTTCAGTGTGCAAACTGCAGCTCTGGAATACTTTTCAAATTTTTGATGGCTAGTTTGTCCATCTTTCCCACTTAAATAGACTGTGATAAGGAAGCTCAACAAATGTTTTTGCTGTAGCTACAGTGTTTAAGTTGCAAATGCTGCTGCTGTTTCTTACTGTTGTAATTTAAAAGTCAATGGATTGAAATAGTACTTCTGATACCTAACTTAGAACCTTTTTTTTCTGATGGAAATTACTTTTTTTTGGCCTCAAATGTGTACCTGATTACTCTTTTAAGCTTCTGCTCTACTAAGAGCAAGGTTTACATACTGAAATTAAAATGAGCTCAATCAGAGCAATTCTTTGGACGAGAAAAGGTGTCATTCATAGGTTTTAGTTCTTTGTATCTTTCATGCTTATGTGCATTGCTGAAACACTCTTCTGATTCAAAGAAACCTGCATTTTGTTTCTGTTCTTGTAACTAGTTGTCTGGGAAATATCAGAGGAGTTACTCCAGTTCTCTGTGTTTCCTGACTGTGAATTGATTGCCTCCTTTGTTAAATACTTTGAAATCTGGTAGTAAACAAACTAGACATTACAGTATGCAAAACAAAACACAGTTAAGTCAATCTTTGATAGAGAATATCTGTTTGTTTATTTATGATTTTTGTTGTTTTTTTTTTTTTTTTTTCATTCTGCAGAAGTCAAAGAAACCTCCACCTCCAGTTAAAAGTCCAGGTACATAGTATATGCATGGCAGTATGTGTCTGAGGAAATACTACATTTCAGAAGCAGTGTATGACTTCAGAAGAAAATTTAAAAGTAACTTCATATTTCCTAGTAATGGTTGGAAATTGGTAGCTGCACCAATAGTCTCCATTTGAGGTTACTTTTTATGCTTTATATATTTTGCTGCTGCTATATATATGTTATGATGGAGTGTAATTTGGAAACATTTAATACAGGCTTACCCTTTTCTGGGCTCAAAAGAGTGTTTATAAATAGTATTACACTCCTTGCAAAATTGAAAATATAAACACAAATTGATGTATGTCATATTTTTAGTTAGTGACTAGATAATTAAAGCTCTTTGAGAAATGTCTCTGGTTTGTTTTTGCATTCAGCTCCAAAGCCTGAATTGCCAGCTGGGGAGAAGAAATTCTCTCCTTGGAGGCCTGAAGAAAAAGGTGAGACCAGTTTTCTTCATAGTTAATTTCAGATTTATAAACAAGTTTGAGATGTTAGTTTGGCTGCTCTGTGCCATAGGTGCCAGTCTGGAAGACATCATACAGATTCTCTTTGTACCATCTACCCAAGTTCTGATGTCTGTGATGTTGTGGAAATGTATTTAGAGTAATTAAACAACCACACTTTTAAGAAATGTGTAATTCTTCTTACTGCATTGCATTCTGAAAAATATTTGTTTCACAGCATAGTAATGTAGTTACTGCTTAATTAAACTAAGTGTAGTTCTGTGATAATGTCTGCAGTTTTGAACAGTAAGTTGTTAGAAATGAAAATGTTTGCTACTCCTTTTGAATGTTTTAGCCAAAATCAATCAGATGGAGAAAAAAGAAAGAAAGGAATGAAACAGTAACAACACAGTCACAATGCTCAGAAATTGATTTCTTGTCCTATTAATTCTTGTTATATTAATTCTTGTTATATTCCATGTTTTCCAGCTACACAGAATTTGGAGGTGCTTACCACTTTATTCTTAAAATTTAACGGGTGCCTTTATTTCAGAATACAAGCTACTTTTATCACCTAAACACGTCTAAAGTGCTTATTGTTGTGTTTGAAAAACTGGGTGAGGGAAGCTGTTAAATTGTTTTGACTGTGTAAAAAGTCAGAAGATTAAACAGGCATGCTGGTTGGGTCTTAAGAAATTCTGATGTTGCTACATCTTAACCATATTGCAAAAACACTGTTCCCTGAATAGTGAACTGTGGGTGACTGTAGCTAAACAGCATGTCAACCAAAAAGCCTGCTTGATGGGTTTCTTGGCTTCCTTGGGCAGTTTTAATAACCCACATTTTAATCAAAGCCTGTTCTCAGGTGTTTCATATGAAGAATGTGAGCAAACAAATCATTCCTGTATGTTGAAACAGTATTTTCAGGTGTGAATAGAGATCAACTGTATTATTCGAGAAATTTTGATCAATTGCCTCTTATAAACTTATAATAAACTGAAATTTAGTTTTAGACTGGTTCTATTCATGCTGTAGTGTTAACCTTTGCATAGTTGAGTTCAGCTGTTCATGGAGGAGTTTAGGAATGTGACATCATCCAAAATCCTTACAAACATGAAAGCTTCTGAAAAATTACGGTCGTGTTACTGTTCTTTACTGTGGCAAAGGAAATGATGAAGGAAAAATTTGCCTTGTATTCATTAAAGGTCAGGTCTTAGAAGTTCCTTCTTCACATAGCAGTACTGTTTTACTAGAAGAGATGCCCATTTACCAGGACAGTTTTACTTGTAGGAGAAAAACCAAACATGTTCATACTAGTGATTCAATTAATTAGTGTGTACATTCATTGAACAGCTCTAATTAGAAGCTATCGAACCGTGTAATTTTAAAATGCCTATTGGGAGACTAATACATCTGTCTTTGTGATAAAAAAATTAGTAAAAAATTAAAAGCAATACTCCTGTGTTTCTGTATTTATAGTGAAAGACACTTAGTGGTGTAATACAGAAATTTTTGTCCAGTGTAAATGTCTCCAGACTAGTGTTTTTATTTCCGTTACTGAACTGCTCATTTTTAGCCAACCCTGATCTTTTTCATTGCCAAGCAAAATCCAGAAAAGACTCATGCCATTTTGTCTGTGCTCATGATTAATATTAACCTTTGGTATTAACTTTTTCCACTTAGTTCTGGACCGTTTTTTATATTGAGATTTTGTGTGGGAGTAATTGAAGGGAAAACTGACATGATAATTCAGGGATACGATTTGACGGCAGCATTTTTTTTCTGCCCTATTTATGAGCTCCTCCTTAAAAACAAAAGGTATAACTCTCACCTTGTGTTCAGCACACCTAAAATAAAGCTGTTTGATGAAGGAATAGTAACTGCTGTAGGACATTTAAGCTTTAAATCTTGCGAAGAGGTTCAGTAGGCACAAGTGGCTGTTAAGAAGCTGTTTTTCAGAGGACAGGCAGCACCACCCTGTGGCAAAATTCTTCCACTACTTCAGTGCTTTATTTTCTTAACTCTCTGCTAAGAGAGGCTGGAAGGTGATGCCGACCAGCTTAGTTGTTTTTTTTTTTACTTCATCTCTTCCAGTGTTCAAATGTCCCGAAGCAGGATGGTGATTCTGCCCTAGATCATGTTTTTTTGATCAAGTATCTGTATTTCTGTGAAGGAAAATGGGTGTTTTCCCATTTTACGGCAGAAGGGCTGACAGTGGCTGCAGGACTTGTCCAAGGGATGTCAGTCATAGACCTGACAGTGAAGACACTTAGGTGAGATGGAGCCAAACCAAATTTCCAACCCTAGCCCCAAATTCTTGGACTATATAAACACTTTAGTGTAGACCAATACTTGGTTAAAAGTAAAGTCATAAGAGGGGAGGATGGGGAGAGTCAAAGCTGAAAGTCAGTATTTCCATACCAGTTTGCTGATTTATTGCCCTGTAGGAGCAGTAACTGCAAAGGACTGGAACTCCTTACTGTAACCTAGCAATAATATTTTAAATCCTCAGTGCTTTGTGCATGCCTGACTGAGCTGTAGCATAGTTTTATGAGGAAAAGTAAAAGGTATGTTCTGGATATTCCACAGGGTGTGATTAAGGAACCTGACTGAAGACTTCAGTTAACATTTGTGGAGCAGCTTGAATTTTTCAGTGTCCCATGTTTTCTATGTCAGCTCCTCTGGACAGTATTGAATTAGGTCATGCAGTCATGAACAATAAATCTAACTTTCTTGTTTAATTTTCCATACTTAATTTGTATCTTGAATTTGTTGGGAGGTAGACTTTATCCAAAACAAGTGCAGTTATTCAGATAAATATTAATTTCCCCCTGTTTTTTTCCATAGGTAAATTATGTATGTATGTAAGAAGTCTAATTACAACAAAATAAAAAAACAAATCCTACCTTTTTAAGAGGAGATAAGGTGAATTCATAGAAAAGACAAAGGATTAGCAGTACAGAGAGATTCTTTGTTCTTAGCTGTCATTTGTGGTGCAATAATGTGAATCTGTAATTCTTTACTATTGTTTCATGTCAGTAGGAAGATATTTTGCTTACTTTAACATGGTGGTTTTTAAGTTCAGGTAAGTACTTTGTGTGTTTTGATAAGGTATCACTTAAGATACTTGCATATTTTCTTTTCACTTTGATGTTCAAAGGCAGTCTTTCTGACAGCAGCTGCTTTCTAATTGATTAGTATTGCAACGATTCTAGACAACATGGGTTTTTAAAATGATGTGGTGGTGTATTTTGTCAGATGAAAAGGGAGTTTTGGATCAGAAGCCTTTGAAGCCACAAGCTCCTCAAGTACCACCCAAGAAGCCTATTCCTCCTAGCAAGACCAACAACTTACTGAGAGCAGGGCTTCTGCACCCAAAACGTCCTGATAAACCTGTTTTGCCATCATCTGTATCCAGGTCAGTATTAGTTAAATTATACACACCAAGTCTATTTTATTTGCTTTGTTTTTCTATCCATCTTCATGGATGAGGTTGGAAGAAACAAGTGTTTTAAGAGTGAAAAGGATGAAAAGGTAAGTTTTGCTCTACACGTACAAGCATCTTGGTTTTCCAAGTCTTTATCACTGTGAATTTATAACTTTCTAATTCTTCAAGAGATTTAATCCATCTCAGAGTAAGTATTACAGCAGGAGGCAGATACAGTTACAAACCTGTGGGCTGCTTTGCTTTCAGCCTGCCCCATAATGAAAAAATTATAGCTACAGTAGCAGTGTGGTGTAAAAGAATCTGTGGATGTGGCACTTGTGAATTATTATTGTGTTGGAAAAAACCTGAAGATTTGAGCTGCATCAACTTTCTTTGTTTTTTATAGAGAGACTAAGATAGAAAGGAAGATTTGGTGGTGTTAGGTCATAGGCTGGACTTGATCATCTCAGAGTTCTTTTCCAGCCTCAATAATTCTGTTACTTGAGCACAGTTAGTTCCTGTGCTAAAGGTTCTCAGTGTAGCTTGTGCTCTTCTGGGGAAGAGGCCACTTACTGCAGAGCCACATCCAGTCTCTCTCTTGAGTATACTCAGTTGAGTTACTGGACACATAAGGAGGGAAATGACAAGTGGTCTCTCACTTTTTCTGTTAGATCCACTTTAAATGCTTATTTTCACGAGTTTGTAATAGTTATTTGGGGTGTTTCACTAATTTTATATCAGTACAATCCCCCCACAGTTTACGTTTCTGCCTCAATTGAAGTATTTGCTCAGTCCTTACCCAAATCTGCAGAAAAACTGCCAACAGGTAACTATCCCTTTGGGATGTTTAGCTGACTTTAAGGAATCATGAGGAAGTAATGTTCTGCTGAACTTGGTCTTAGACAAAGAAAAGATTGGACAGCTTCTACATCAAACGAGTTGCAAAGAAAAGATTGGACAGCTTCTACATCAAATACCACCTTAAATACCTGCAAAAATAGTTTTTGTCAAGGTTTATCTTTCTTACAACAGATCCTGTCCACCTGAACCAAAAGGAAGATTATATAAGGGGACAGGACAGTGAGGAGGAGGGCAGTGGGAAAAGGGAGCCTGGGTAAGGTTCACACTCTGGACAGTTAACTTCAACAGAAGAGACTATCTAGGCTGAGCTGCCTCTGGTGCTTCTGTGCCTCTCATCCCACCCTGCACATGCTGGACAACATTGGATGCCTGACTGAAGAGTTAGATCATTGCCAGTCTACTTAGGTTTTCAGTCTGTAATTCAGTTATATCATGTGGTATTTTGGAGTTTCCCTAGTAAAGACTTTCTTCTTTAAAGCCACTGGTCATGTTCTCCTCCCTCATTTCAGAAAATGGTTACGGATATAAAGGGATGCACAGATGCACTTAACAGAAATCTGTAGTAAACTTTGGTCCTTTAATGAAAACATTCAATCTTAGGGCTATTTAAATATATTTTAAAGCCTGAAAGTTTAACATTGCTGTAGGAGGATAAGGCTGCTGTCTCTCTTTCTACTGCTGAGAAAAGGGTTTGGGAGATAAGTTAATGACAGGAACACACACTGGTAACTGGACCGTTATGCTGTGGCATAAAGGGCAGCAAGAATTGTAAAGGAAATGTAATCTGTTCTTTTGTCTGTGTGTCTTTGTTTTGGTGAGGGTTTTTTTCCTGTTTGGATGGTGTGATTAGACATGGAAAGAATGATAGAATAAAGGCCATGGATGCAAGGTATTTTCTTCTATACCTGGAAGAAGAAAAACTTGTTCTTGGCAGCTTTTTTCTTTACAGGAAGATTTTGATGTCAAGGGGTCTGAATATGTTACTGGACATTTCAAGAGCTGCTCAGCTCTCTTGTTTTCATTTGCACTGAAGTGTAGTATTTTAGATTTGAGTAGCAAAATTGTGCCCTGTAGTAAAAGCTTTGGATTATTTTTTTTGCAAGGAGATTGTACATGCTCGACAACTTTGCAAAAGCTGGAACAGAATGATTTGCTTTTATAGGAGTGGAACTGTTCTCTGAATTACTTGATTTTAAGGCCACAGAAAATAATAAAGTCTACTGCTTTTTTTTTTTTTCCATTTACTTCTAATTCTTGGTGTGATTCAGCTGTATACCATTTAATCTCTTGACCAGCTATGTCTTGTTGTTGTTTTCTTACTACAGATCTAATGGAGAAGTTGTTTCTCTTCGACCAAAATCTGAAGTTGAGCCAGTAGCAAAACCAAAGTTAGACTCAGAATCATTGCCACTTAGACCAAAATCAGTAGAGGTAGATTCACTTGTGCTAAAGAACTCTAAAGAATCAGGTAAGAAAATAAGGGTTCTTTTGGGTCTTTCTGTTTGAATTACAGTATTTTACAAGGTTAGAATAAGCTTTTTGAAGTCATTTACTCAAGATGCCGCCGAGTGCCATTTCACCTATTCAATACAAGGTGTATTTTTGAGACCTGCAATGGGTAGCTGGAGGTGTGAGTCAGCAGGTGATGGCCAGGTGTCAGGAGGCTGTTTGCAGGTAGTTGATGAGCTCTGTGTTGTAACATGACAGGAAGGGAGAAATGTAGGCAATGGTTCATTCTGCTAATTTGAAAGCCTTTTTTTTTTCGCTGCAACTTTTATCTTGCCTTTTTTTTAAATGAAATTGTTTTCCTTGCTGACTGGTTCTGTTTGCTCTGCTCTTTGCATTTCAGATAACTTTTGATTTTCTAGCTAACCTGCATATTTTTAGTAATGCCATTACCTTCAGCATCCTGGGATTAGCTTCATGGCTGTTCAAGATTATGACTTTATTGTACCTTTGGGCCAAAATTTGGGCCAGCGTGGAGCATTGTAGATTTGAATTTCATTATTACAGTTTTGCTGCACCTTGAGCCAAACCTGGTATCTCTTCAAATGTAAATTTGTCCAGTAAAAAGCCTTGATACTGGTTTAAAGCCCCCACATTGATTGGACTCTCTGAGCTGTTATTTCTCCTTTACTGACAGCACAACTGATTTGAGTCCTCTGTGTGCCTCTTAGGCAGAGATCATCTGCTGTGGGCATTTCTTTTTTTTAAACTCTAAATTATTTCTATTGTATGATTAACCACTGCAGGGAAAGCTTTAATGAATTGTGCCTGCAATGCTTGGCTCATGTATCTCAAATGCAACCTTTCATCTCAGAAAAGGTTTTAATAGTAACACATTTTGAAATAGTATAACTTGGTTTATTTTCTGTTCAGGTTCCTGAACAGGTTTCTTGCACTTCAGAGCTCCTGAAGTGTAGTAAGTTGAGCAGGGAGAGAAAAAGTAATGCATTAAAAACCTGAAACAGTTTACAAATAGTAAAGAGTACTCCTGATTTTTCCATTAAGCATTTTAAAATGTGCTTCTAAGCTTGAATGATCTTTATGAGGACATTTTAGTTCATGTGTGCATTTAATATATAAAGTTATATTTTTCTGGGCCATGAAAAGCTGGACTTCAGCAGTTACTAAAATATTCTGGAAATATTACAAATATTGTCAGAGTTACGCCAAAGTATTTATAAGTTCTTTTTTTATTCTCCAGTAAAATCTTGCATAAACTGTGATAGGCCTTGTTTTAAAGGTGTTAAATTGGCAGTTTAGCCAATCCCTTTATGTAAAGATGAGTTTGAGTGAGGGCATGGAAGAAACACTTTCAAGCCAAAGTAAGCTGAGATATTAAAGTCTGATGCACAACCCATTCTTAAAAATCTTGGCCATGTCCTTCTACTCAGACATTTATCTCTAGGATTGTGTTAGATACATTATTGTGTAGTATAATACAATTTATCCACAGGAAAAAAAACAGATGAAATGTCTTTTTTTAATTTAGGTGCAGTTACATTGACATCTTTGTAACCAGAGTGGCAACATAGTATCCATGATATTAGCTATTCATATATATGAAAAATCTATTAAAAATCTGTGAATTCTGAATTGCTAACAGAAGATTTTTATAGGCTCATGGAGAAAAATGAAAGATTTTAATACCTAGATGGGGCAAAGGACAGGGGTGCATAACAAGCAAGTGGATGAGTTCTGTTCAGTGGTCCTTGTTGGGTGCAGAGCAACTGAAAGAGGCTCAGGCAGCGTGTGCAGGGACGCAGCATTAACAGTGTCATGGAGCTGCTATTTAAGGAGAGTTTCAAAAAGCCTCTGTTATGTGAAACCTCCCTTCTTTGAAACGATCCACATAAGTCACTTGTAGTTTTACTGGTCTTGTGAAAACAGATAAGACTCAGCCTGTGCAGCAGCTAAGGCTGTATAAAGCTCCAAAGATGTTGGGTCATCACATCAATTTTAAGATTGTTTAATATTACAAATCTAGAATAGATAATGAAACATGGGGAAAATGTATGGCTGGGGTTGGTGACTGCATTACTAGACTGTCTCATCCCCCTGTGCCCTCTCCCCCAATCCTGCCCTTCTCCCTCACCTCAACTCCAACTTCAGACTGAAATCCTGAAGTGAATGGAATTTTAGAAAACAAATATGGGTCTTACTTTTTTTGCAACTTAGCTTGACCTTGAAGTGTCATGTAGGTTGAGCCACTTTCAGTTTAGCTTAAGGAGAAGCTATAAGTATTCTGTATCTATAGGAAAAAACAACCTGTGGAAATTAGACCCCTAACCATCAGATAAGGAGAAATACTCAAAAACATTCATAAAAATGGAACATGGTGAAATAACTCCTCTTAAAGCTTTATTTGAAAAAAATGCATAAATGTTTCTGTTTGATTAGAATGAAGTGCTGTAAAAGATGAAAGCTGTAATAATTAGCATGCTGAACATGTAAAGCAATTCTGTTTCTTCTACAAATGTTTCTTTTTCCTGCGTTGTAAAATAATTTTTTGGTTCAGAATCTTTTTCTAGACATTCCTCTCCTTGACTTTTCTTTCCAGATTTTGTTTCCTATCCTGTTTGCCATGTTTCCCTTCTTACGTGTCAGGAATTTACCCTACCCTTCTCCATTTTGGTAAGATAACACTCTCTAAGGAAATCCAAATGCTTTATGCCATACACATAAGCCTCTCAACATCTGAAGCATAATTTTCAGTTGCAGCTATTGATACTAAAATTTTTGGGTTTCAGCTTAAAATGCTTTTTTTTGTTTGTTTGAATGCCTGTTTTGTTTTGAATGAAGAAGTTACTTTAAGTAAACTTTTCAATTAGGAACTTGTGGGGATTTAAAAAAAAAAAAGATAAGAAAAACTTCAACTACAGCTATTGACAAACCAAACCTCTAGTGTTCATAGCAAAATGTGTTCAATACTTGTAGCACTTCAGGTGTGTGTAGGCTGAATGGCTTTCTTTCTGTACACAGAGATTATGCAGTTATGAAGCCTGTTGTCACAGAATCCTCTACTGTTGGCTCGTTAGTATCATGAGTCTTGTAAAATAGTGTTTTTGAAAGTTCCTGTTCTAGGCACATGCTTAATTGTAGGAAATATGGTACTATTGCTGGACTGCAAATTTAAATATTCTAAGACTTTTCTCTGTCCCATAAATGTTTGGGGTGCAACCACAGCAGGATGAATAATAGGAGAAAGGGCTGCCACCTTCTCTTAGTGTGAGGTCTTGTTTTCTAAAATATTGGATACATTTCACTTCTGTTATGGGTTTTTAAACCCCACCTGCATGAGATGTTGGAACTGTAATTTGTTGAGACACTCCTTCAGCCTTGCTGCTTTTTCTGAAGGCTTTTAAAGAGAAACTGCTGTGAATACACTTGAAGCATTCGTAATAACAAACCTCTCACCTAATCATATCTGTTGAAGCTCCTAACAGTTCTGTAATGTATGGGATCCACGTTAAGCTTGCAGAAGAGACATTTCTAACAGTCTGTCCTAAGTGTCTGTTTAAGCTTAGCTCATCTTTTGAGAATGAAAGGTGCTCTTGCTCAGCCTTAAAATTTTTTTCTGGCTCAGATTATCCCCAGATGTCTGATGTTGCTCTTTTGGCACTATAATGGGATTTCCTTTAACAGTCACAGGCTGTCTGTGAGAAATGGGTATAAATTGTGAGCTTTCAGTGAGCTACATCAGTAGCTCTGGTTTCAGTGGGGACAAGGTTTCTCCTAAGATAATTAAGTGTTGTTTGAAAAGAAAAAAAAAACCAACAACAAAGGAACCCACAACAGAATGAACAAAAACACCACCACCACCAAAAAGACAAACCCTAATCCCCACCAGCCTGTGTTTTAATTTCTTCCCTATACCAAAGCAACAAAATGGGAAGGTATAGAGAAAAATGCAAGCAGAGTCATGAGTCCCTCTGACTGTGCTGGGTTTATTTTAATGCTGAGCAATTGTCTCAGGCGTAGTCATTTCCTCTAGAATTCTTTAGAGACAGGAGAAAACCTCCTGGCTTTAGTGTCATCCCACCATTTATGTTTAAATCATACACAATTCAAGACTGTACTAGTCTTCATCTTCAAGCCTTGTCAAATACTGTAGTTTTTTTCAGAAGTACACAATTTTTCTGAATATTTTCTTGTTTTTATTATGCCTGACATGTTTCCTTTATTCAGGGAGACAGGGCTGGCATTATGATCATAACAACAACTCAGTTTACAATTCTGATTTAAATTCACTGCCAAATGATTAGTAATTTCTGCAGAATGACAAAAAGAGGATCCTTTAAAGGCAAAAGTTACCGAGATGGGGATATTTTTTCCTGATTCATATTTTGACATGTCAGTAATCACAGAGCACTAACCCAACTAAGTATAGAAAGTGAAGATAGACAGACCCCTTGGTCATGGTCGCTTGACTTCTAATAATTTAAATATTTGATTGGCACAGACTACAGTAGAAATACCTTCATAATTACTTATTTCTCCCTCATCCTCTTTCCCGTCAGCTGGTTGCCCTTCATCACTCTTCTGTTCCTTCCTACTTTGTTTTCCTTCTCTGCTTTTTCGTTTTTTAATTGCAAATATGATTACATGTTTACAAAACACACTACCTCTACATTCTCTTTAGTAACATTAAAAAGCAGCAAACCTGACTGGTAACAGACAGTGTTATGCTTGCATTTCAGTAAGGGAGCAGATAATGAAGTGGGGAACATCAGGGATGTCCAAAAGATGTGAATAGTTCAAGGGCTCCAAGGATAGTAATGTAGAGTAGAAGACATTAAAATTAGTTAAAACATTCAGTGGAAAACTTAGACATCTAGGAATTAACTTAGTTTTGACTAGGCTTTTGAGTAAAGCTTGGAGTAATCAGATGGCTTTGTCATCTGTGGCATAATAGTGTTGGCCCAGTGTTCTTAGGCAGTTTTCTTATGTGGCCTCTTGCTGTAACTTCAAAATGAGTGAGAAGAAAGCAAGTGTCATAGTTTCTCTTTGATAAATCATAATGTTATTGCCACCCTCTACCCCAAAAGAAAAAAAGAAAGAAACAAACAAAAACACACACACAAAAAAGCCCAAACCTTGAATGTTACTTTCACTGCTTATAGTAAATGCTGTGTGATATTTTAGTTAAAGATTTAGCATCTCTAGAATAAGTAATTAATTTGTGTTGTAAAATCATATATAATATCTATAACCTAGTGTTAATGTTTAAATCAAAAACCTATCTCACTGTGTGTCTGCTGGCAGGTAAGTAGTAGGGTTTTTTTGGGAAATGATTAGGAAATGCAGTTGTTAATGGAGTGGACCTACTTATGTAATTATATTAGATATATATAAGTTCTTCCTATTAATAGGTTTTTTTCCTAAGGTTACCTGTTCTCATAGGATGTTGAGTTTCTATTGAACTAAGAGTTTACCTAGAGCTTTGAGCACAAAGAGACTAATTACTGAAGAGATCGTATGATTTAATAAAATATGTGAATAGAGTTTTGATATGTTTGATTACAGACTTTATGAAGCTGTGTATTTTCTTTAGACAAAGTCCTGTTGATGGAAAAATGTCCTGCACAGAAATATTTGCAGTTAATGTCTTTTACTTTCATGAACCCTTTGACATGCAGTTTACTATTTGCTTTTCTTTTTGTTATAGTAAACTTGTGTTTTCATGCTTTTCCTGCAAGCTTAGTGACAAGAAAATATGCTCTCTTAGTTAGATATGGCATCTCTCAAAAAATAGTCATATTTTTCTCCAGATACTTGTTAGGCCTGTTTCGTGGAGCACTTCTTCTGTTGAGAAGTCAAATTTAAATGCTGGTTTTAATTTTTTTTCAAGGGGGTAAATATGATTTCTCTGGTATGCCAAGGTCATGTAGCTGTTTTAGATGGGTCGCATTATATGGGCTGAAAACTTTTGAAACAGGAAGAATTCTGATAATTTTTTAAACATCATTTTTCTTAAGGGAAAAAGTAATAAAAAAAGAACATAGCAAATCCTTCTTGCCTTGATGGTGTCCTGTGTTTTCATCTTTTCCTAGATCTGTTAAGCTTTGATGATGTAATAGCTACCTCAGATAATTTATCTCATCCTACTGCAAGCCGACCCAAGATGCCTGGTAGGAGGCTGCCTTCACGTTTCAATAGCAGTAATCCTGTGAGTATATTGGGTTTGTTTTCTTATTAGTGAACTAGGAACTAACTCCCAGGAAACAGGGTTGAACTGGGAAACAGTCCTTGTGGACCATTTACCTGAGAGTGAAACATAAAATGCCGCAGAAGTTCGGTTCTTATAGACCTTTTCTACGTGCATTCCTAGCATAAGAAAACGGGGTGGCTGTGTTGCAGCTGGAGGGGTCTTTTCTATGGGGTATTGGGGTATTTCTGCAGTAAGTACTCAACTCTTCTGGCATCACTGAGTATGAAAAGGTGGTGTGTATACACACGACTCTAAAAGTGTCTTTGGTGCCTAACAATAAGTAGTCTTTAGCCACAACAAACTGTGATTTAATATTGCGGTAACACTGGACTTGTGATCTTGTGCTAAGATGTGAGGTTGTCAGACCATGAGAACCAGGTGCTGTAAAGTCCTTGGATTAAGTTTGCATCATCAGATGTTGTATAGTTCAGTCATGTCAGTTGCTGTTTGTGTTTTACAGAAGCACCTACAAAATCCCAGAAGCATTAAGGGCTTATTAAGGACTGCAGAGATGCTTAGGGATCTTGCCCAAGATTCCTGTTTGATTTAAATTCAGATTAATATTACAGGGAAGGAAAGTTCTGAATGGTAGAGGAAGAAAACTGGTAGCCTAGCAATTCAAATTCTGTTTTCTTTGTTTTCTTTATACTATCACATCTCTTAGAAACACATGACAGGTTATTTAAAAATTTTTCTTTACTATTTCTTTATTTTTTTATTCTGAAAACTTTCATTTTTTGTGAATCCTTTACCAGGCAAGTCAAAATGTGAGTCCAGAAAAAAGTTTGAAGGTACAGAAAGAAGAAGAAAGTGCCAAACCAAAGCCAGTTGAAACAAAAAAGGTATGATACCAAGGAGCTAGAGAAGTACCAGGCAGCTAGATATTCTGTTCATCTTTCTCAAATTTCCAGTTCAGATAGATGCAACCATCTAAGTGCAAATGATTGTATTTAAGGGCAACTGAGCCATGTCATTTAATGTAAAGTTCATATTAGAAATCTTAACATAATGTTAATTTATACTTTAGCATCACCATCTTCAGTTCTGATGAGAAATATTCTATCAGTTAGCGTGAAACTATGGAATCATTCTCAAATAAGCATCATGTCTGCTCAGCCTTTAGTCTCCTGGCAGACAGAAAAACTGAGCAGATCAGAAAGATGAATGAAAGATTGTTTATAATGAAGCAATGCACTCCAGTAAATCACTACTTTTTTCTTTTTTTGACGTGTAAAGCACTTTTCAGTGACTACAGGAACCTCAGGGAGATTGTATAAAATAACTATCTTGTATGCTACAGTAGTGCATTTGAACTAGGTGTTGTTTTTTTACCTTTTGGGTAGAAAATTAAGGAAATTTGGGCTCATGTAGTTCCCTTAACAGTACACACTGTGTGTACTAAGTGATCAGAATGATTTAATTTCTTAGCTTTCTACTGATGTGTTTTTTCAGCCATCTGCAGTCAGTACACCAATTCCATCTTCATCTCAGAGACCAAGTTCTGTTATACTCAACTTCCTTCCTGGAGATGTCCAACTTAAAGGAGAAATGGATGATGAAAAAAATTCTGTGGAAGAACTCAGGACTCAGATTAATGATTTGTTGGCCTTAGTAGATGCACTGAAGAAAGAACATGGGTAAATATTTTCCTTCTCAGTCTGCATAGGCATATATAGACACTTCCAAATGTCTTTAGTGCCAGACTTCTTAAGAAATATCTTTGAAATATATTTTTTAAATATTTTTTAAATATTTCTTAAACAGTACTTTCAATGTAAGGAGAAGTAGATCATTTTTGTGGCATTTAACATAAGCACATGTGCTGGTCTTGTATAGTACCACTGTGCACAAGTGATTGCAGTGTTGACATGACTGGTAGTAAGGAAGTTATTCCTGAGCTTTTCAAATTGGTGATTGTGGTGGCTCCATTGTCTGTTCACTTGTGGGAGGGGTTGTTTTTAGGAGAGCAACCAAGCTGGTGAAAGAGAACAAGTCACATGAGAAGCAGCTGAAGGAACTAGGGTTGGTCAGTCTGAAGAAAAGGAGGCTGAGGGGAGACCTCATCAGTCTCTACAACGACCTCAAAGGAGGTTGTAGGGAGGTACGTGTTGGCCTCTTCTCCCAAGTGGATAATGACAGGACTAGAGGAAATGGCCTGAAGTTGTGGCTTAAGTTGGATATCAGGACGAATTTCTATACTGAAAGAGTGGTCAGGCACTGGAACAGCCTGCCCAGGGAGGTGGTTGAGTAACCATCCTTGGAAGTATTCAAAAGCCATGTAGGTTGGGTACTTCAGGACACTGTGTAGTGGCTGAAGTTGGGGTGGCTTTGTGTTGATGGTTGAACTCGGTGATCTTAGAGGTCCTTTCCAACCGTGACAATTCCGTGATTCTGTTATTGGAGAATGATGTAGAAATAAAACATAACTGGTGTTGGAGTAAGCATAGTAAAGACCAACCTGTGAGAAATTGACCTTTTCTGGTTTTAGTTCTACAGCACAGACACTCATTTTTGTACTATTTAAATGGTGACTTAGCAAACCAGCTTAGATTGATCTCTCAGGAGGTTATAAAGCATCAGGATCAGTTGGTCTCCAAAGCAAACTAGTAAATGATGAGTTCTGGAGGTAAGAAGTGTTGAGTTGGTGGAATCTTGTGGTCCAACAGATTTGAGTGCCACTTCACTGTTGTGTGAATTCCTCTTGTAAAATTGAAACAAGGCTTGTCCTTCTTAGTAACGTGATTTTTTTATTTTTCCACCTCCAACTTGTGTTTCTGTTTGTCTTTATTATTAGGAGAGAACTGGAAAAACTAAAGAAGGATTTGGAAGAAGAGAAGCTGTTGCGAAGTCATCTGGAGGTAATGTTAGCAGCTGGAGGGGGGAAGTTTAGAAGGATATAGGCAGTGTTCTGGAATTTGGTACCACAGGGAAATCTTAATGAACCTGCTCAGCCTTTTTGGTATTGCTGTGCTAGTGTGTGGTTGAATGAATGCCTCACGAGACAGTTGGTTGTATAGGAAAGTTTCACAGTTCATCTTAGTTCAGCTTTCTTTATCTGGAAAATTATTTTTAATATGTGTGGGTGTTGGGATGTGATCCAGTTCCTGCTGCTGGATTCTCCTCTTTGCTAGGAATATGTCCAACTGGCCATATTTCAAGAGAGAGCAAAATATGTTGCTTTTGTAAGACCTGAAAGGCAAACTTCTGTAATCAAAAGCAAAACAGGGCAAAAGTAAACTTTCCTAAATTTTTCATGAACTGTTTAAATATTGAGTGGATCATTTCCTGAAAGAACAGAATGCATCTGAAAAATTTCCTTATAAATGCCACTGCTCTGAATTTATTGATGAAAACATCTACTTCCCTTACAATATGATGCCATTAAGTAGTGAATAGGATGAGCTCATTGTAGAAAATTATTTCAGTCTGGTACAAAAGGGCATTTTATTTGTGAAATAGCACTTCTTATTGACTGTGAAGCTGCTTTTAAAACTCGAGGAGAACTTCTGGAGAGTCCTCTTTTTAATGCATATCCAGAGCAATCAGTGAAGTTGCCTTAAATATGCACTGGAGATGAGGAGGAAGTAACTTTCATGTATCCTCCATATCCATTTGAAGAAATACAAATTAATCATGGCACAGTATTTTGTATAAATCAATAAAGGCTGCTTTAGGCAGTTAGTCTGAGGTGATGATGCAGCATTACGTGGGGACATGTCAAATGATTCCACAATGCAGCTTGGACTGCTTTGTTCAGATTGAGTTTATCCAGTAAGATGTACCAGAACTGGAGGTAAATTCTTTTTTGTGTAGCAATATAGTTGTATAAAATCAGCTGTAAATACTGAGCTATCAAATGCTTTTGTGTTATGATTTTACTTACTGAAGTGTCTTTTGAAATAGTAAAGGTTGTAATTTTGGCAAAAGCTGTAAAGACTTTAGATTATTGCTGCTTTAATACTGACTCTTTTTTTTTCCCCAAAAAAATGTCCATTTTCCAGCTTGAAATAGAAAAGTTGAAGAAAGCAGTGATGTCTACATGAGACAGCTATGGACTCAATGTTTTAAACTCACCAGGAATTCTAAGCTGAGTGCAAGGAGAACTGACTCTTATTTTATAATGGATGCTGGTGTTCTACAGTTTTAAAGAGAAAAATATAGTAAAAAAAAAAAGGAATATAGTCTTTTATTGAGAGAGATAAGAAAACAAAAAAGAATAATGATGTAATTTTTTTGCCAATATAAAAGAGGCCTTATTTCTTACTGTGCTGGAATTGCAGACCTTATTTTTTGGTTTGCTTGAAAATACTACTGAATCTGTATAGAAAGGAGAGGGAATTCTTAATAGATTTTTATTGAATACCTGTAGCTTAATTTTTAAAGAGATCTATGCTATAAATAGGATGATCTATCTTTACAACTAATCTGTAAAATAGTCTATTGGGAGAGATGGAGTAACTGTATCATAATCATAGTCACTACTTTTCCCCTACACTCAAAAGGGAATATATGATATTTGTACAATTTTGGCAGTCTTACCCAGGGTTATGCTGTTGTGCCTGTCTGCAGTGAGAATATGAATAATATGCTGTTTATAAGTTGAGTAATGAGATAGGAATTTGTTAATGCAATGAATCAGGTGAAACTCCTATGCATTGTAGTAAGAATGAATTATCTGAGTAGTTTAGCAGAACGTGTTGTCAGTTGCACTATTGGATTAAAAGGGATTTAGGACTGAATCATGAAGTTATGACAAAGATAACTTTTAAAACCACAAAAAGGCAAGAAATTCCAGAAACAAGGCCAGAATCCAGTCTTAACTCAACCTGTTGTGCCTAAAATATTGTAGCCTACAGCATGAAAAACTAAACATTAAGTCACATCTGTGCTTCTCTGCATCTGAGCTGGAGCCATCAGTCCTTCTAGTGGCTAAATATGCATCTTGATCTGTTTTTACTATATAGTTTTGTTTATAATACATCTCCAAATAAATCCCTTTGGAACTTTGATACTCTCAGAACGTCTCAATATTTATATATTTATGCCATAAACTTTCTCAGTATGTTGTGTACCTCTGAGTTGAATAACATCTTTGTATTTGAATGAGTGATTGGAACAATTGCTTTGACAGCATTGTGCTGGAGTCCAAGATGGTGTCTTTCATGTGTTATGGAAAACAGTTAAAATCTTGTGGATTGCCATTATCTTTCACCCCTGAGCTGAACAGAGTGCACCAGAATAACACACAAATAATATGCAAAGTGTTGGGAGACCATTATATTTATTGCTTTATTCATTTGCTTAGAAGAAAAAAAAAAATACAGCTTTAGAAAGCCAGTCAAATGCATTATTTTTGTTAGCAATTACCTTATCTCCTTTTAGTCTACTAGAATTTAAGTGACAAAAACATGCTACAGAGTTTGGCAGGTTCACCAGTAAGAGAAGTAATTAAGTTTCCATTCATGGGAATATTAATATAGTAATTATTTAGTATGTCACTTGAGCAAGTGACATGGAAGTGTTACATCTTGAGAGTATATTTTCCACATTTGATGCATCATAAAATACAAAATTAAGATTGTTCATAAAATTTGATTCATGCACTATGCAGGTATTAGATAATATTTGCTAGTCACGTTGCTAATAAGCTTTTAACATTTACTTGCCCAGATGCATCACAAATTAAGACTCGAACCTGATCTTTATTTTGAGGAATAATGTGCAGCAGCAGTGCTTGTCACTGGACACTAAATTCTTGCTTGGAATTCATCCCTCTAAGTCAGCTGATGAAAAGCAGGAATTGAGCCTAATGGAATAGCCAATTTTGTTACACAAGCTCTGCACTGTGATGAGAGCACGAAACAAATCTTGGGATGGATTGCTCTACAGAATTTGTCTGTGTGTAACCTTGTAGCAGACAAACAGAACAAGACAATCAGTTAAAACCACAGATGAAAGGTGTTAATTATTTATTGGCCTTTGTTCGCTATAGCAATAAATTACCCAAGTGCAATGACTTGATTTAATAAAACCCTCCTTTAAAAGTCGCTGCTATGAGTATTTTTAGCCATAAGGAGTTGTCCTGGTATGTGTCTGTCTTGTCTTCAGCTAGTGTTATGTTCTGGAGTGGAGGGGGAGAGGGTAATGGATTTCAAGACATTCCACAGAAAAAGTTCCTGAGAGCAGTGTGCTTCACTGACTTGTTTACCAGTGCTGTAAAATGATGCATGCTCTTCAAACTCTGCTAATAAAAGAAATTAAAAAACCTGTTGAAATGTCTGCTCAGTTCTGTTCTGGGTTGTTTTCTATGCCTTTAAATTCCTGGTAGAAGGAGTTTGGGAGGTGGGGGCAAAGTGCATTATTATTTATATAGTCCCCTTTTGAAGCTTTCAGATTTTAATTTACTCACTGGGGTGCTCTGGGTCCAGACTGTCAGGGTGGCTTAGGATCCAAATGGTAGGAAAGCTTATCTTTGCAGATAACTGGCAATCTTAACTCCTCAGGATCTCTTTATTCCCACTTTTTTTTTTGTTTCCTGTTAGTCCATATTAAACTGACCCTGTTGGGCATCTGCAGAGTCTTGGCTGAAGTTCCCTATTGCCACTCAGTAACACGAATAAATGCATGTTTGAATCACTTTATATTTCAATTGAAGAAGTGAAGACTAAGAGTATGGCATGTTTGAAAGGAGTATGGATGAGGGAAAAGGCAATTGAAGAGCAGAACAGCAGAAGAGCATTTTTAAACTGCAAAGATTTTAGTCATCTTCCTAAGAGTTTCTAAAAAACTCCTGATTGCATGCAAGGTACAGTTTTAACAACAAAAATTAATTACAGGTCTCCTTATTTCAAACATTTATTTAAACAATCTCCATGAAGATCACATTTTTCATTGATATTGCTTCAGGGAAATTAAGTTTCTGATGAAAACCTGTAATGTATTTCACGGTTTGACTTTGAGTTGGGTGAAACTGTTACATAAATACCTTGTATTCATTAAAGTCATAAATTAGCAGGAGTATGTTAACTCTTTCCAAAGGAAATGGTAAAGCCAGGTTTTCACTGCTTCTGTGCTTTTGGCTGCTATTAAAGTTCTCTGAGATGTTCCTGACTGCTGACTGTTGGCTTTCCCAGAGCAGTGTCAAAGCAGCTGGTCATATATCTTGGGTAATTGGATTTTGCAAGAGCTGAGAAGACAAACCCCTCCCTTGTGGGTGCCTGGGCACATACCTCCCAGCTTGAAGAATGCAAACAGCCCTGACCAGCTTGTGAAGTGTGAGACTGATGCTGCTGGGTTCAGGGTTTGTTGTACTCTCCTTACTTGTTGGAAGTTGTGGTCTAAGTATCTTTTGCAGCCCCTGGGAGCACAGATTCACACATCTTTATTCTGGGAGAAGCCTATATCTGAGTGTTGTGGTATCCCAGCCTCTGTGTCCCTCAGAGGACTATTGCTTAGGTTGTGGAGGTGTTCGAGAGCTGAGGGACGTTCAGCCTTGCCATCATAGCAGAGGTTTGGGTGGGGAGCAGGGGCAGGTAGAAGCACAGCTCCAGGTGCCAAGGGGAGAAAGCCTTTTTCTGTCCATACATTGACATGAACTGGTCTTTGGTTCTTCCAATGTAAAGGGTTGCTAAGGTGCCACCTTTTTGTCTCTGCTTGGTTCTGTATCAAGAGCAAGTTAGTTAACCTTATGTAGGTTGTATTGGCTGTGCCTGGTAGTGCTTGGCTTAATTCCTGCTTCTCACCAATGTGAGAGGCAAGGCTGTATCAAAATGGAGCAGTAGGTAATGCCTGCCTTTAGGCTAAAATGAGACCTACCTCGTGGCTGAGGACTGACAGAAGCCAGGAAACTGGATAAGCCCAGGACAAATTCCACACTGCAGGACTATGGGAAACAGTGACCAAACCTCTTCCAACACAGCCCTGGGAGTAGGAGGAGCGTTAGGAATTGCTCTTCTGTGATAATAAACTGCTTTCTGTAAATGACTGGCTATTGGAAATCTGGCTGATGGGGGTGAGCCAATATTAAGAGCCAACCGTGAACGTAGCACAAGGTTCAGTAGAGAGCTCTCACCCCTTAGATTGGGTGCAGCCCATAAAGAACAGATTATTACTTGGTCATTGAGCTTTTCAGCTGCACAAGATACTGTCAGTAGTGTTCTCTTTGATTTAAGAAGTGTAATGCGTTAACTTGAGCAGAATTTGATGATGTTTTGGTCTTCAAAGTGTGGAAGATCAGTTAAATACAGAAGAGCAAAAGATGCCTCCTCCACCAGGTGAAAGGATCCAAACCATGCAGGTGTGGTTCATCTTTGTGGACTCCTGGCAAAGGTGGCAATCTGGCAATGTTGTGGGTGTGTTTGTAACTCGTTCTGTCATTTTGCAATGCAATTCCTTTATCTGCAGGTTCCTCAGTGCTAATCCAGTCAGACAAGAAGAGAAGCAGGCTGATGCCCAAGGTTATTTCTTCATGGGAAAACTCTTAAGTGAATCAGAGCACCCAAGCAGTGCTGGGTAGGACTGTAAAAGTGAGACTGGGACATGATGGCAGCAGAGGAATGGTTAGACACTCACCTGTGATAGCTTGAGGATGTGTGAATTTTGGTCACAGTAGAACCCAGGCTTCTGAGAACAGTAAGTACTATCACAAAACATTTATTTTCCAGAACTGCTTGAAAATTATTGGTGGTCTGTGAAATCAGTTCCTTTGTAATCTAAAATGTGCCTGGCTGCTTGGGCTGTATTTATTTTTACATATTGCCACAGATTTATATGCTCCTTACATCTCTGGAAATAATTATATATTTTAATTAGCCTCTGATCTTTTTGCTTGTAGTTTTGTAATTGGTCTCTAATCAGTGTTCTCACTTTTAAGAGAAACTGAGATTTTCTTGTAGCTAAAGTTACTGTAAAGATCCCTGCTCTCTCAGAGCTTGCTTTACTTAAATTCACCTTTTCCAAGTGTGATCTCTCTTAAAAAGCAGCTAATACCATTCTGTATAATGAAGAGCATTAAGTTTTATCCCCAGCTGACCATGATGAAGATTCTTAAGTCACCTGCTTCAGCCTTTGTAACTTGCTAGGTAGCAATGGCAAGTGATCCCATTATGGGGGTTTATTGTGTTTCCAGCTAGCCATCATGTGGCCTTCTGTAAAGAAGGTTTTAGTGTTTTTAAAAAATGTTAAATACACAGTGCAAGATTGCAGCCATTCAGGAAAATGCTTTTGTCTAGCTAATTATGGCAAGTCTGGTGTCAGTTCCATTTTATACAAGATGTGCTTGTAATTCTTGTGCATGATACTTTTCCCCGTAGAGGGGAAAGCTGTGACCCCAGGTGATGGAGAACCTTTTGGCCAAAGACCCTGTGTCCACCAACTTGGTGTAGTTCCTGCAGTTGTTGCTGCTGGGGCTGAGGTAGCTGTGACCCCTGGGGCCAGTCTGCCAGAAATTAAAAGCAAGAAAGTGCTTGGGGTAGAGGAAGGGAGTTCTGTGGTTTTGCAGGGTTTTATGAAACACTTTTATTTTGAACTAACAGAAAATGCAGAGACAGGACTTTGAATTTAAGGCTCTGTACCTCAGCCAACATATAGATTATTTTAAAAATACATGATCAGTTTACCTTTTTTCTTTTAAGAGGCTCTTTCCTCTCTTGTCACCACTGTCTAGCCACTCACTCATCACACTTTCCCTCCTGTTGAGGGCTTTTCCTCCCCTGGAGTGCTGTGACCAAATGAAATGAGCTGGAGAAGGAGGGTCAGCAGTTGGTGACAATCTCCTGAGCTGGGTGGGAGACAGCTGATGCATGGAAGTGTCCTCATACTAGAAAGTCCCTTCCAGATGAAAGGGTTTGGATAACTCGGCTGGCCATGTGTCTGTGTCCTGGATCACCTCTGCTATGGAGACAGCCTTAGAAAAATGGGGGTGTTCAGCCTGGAGAAGAGAAGGCTCTGAGGAGACCTTATAGCTGCCTTCCAGCACCTGAAGGGGGCCTGCAGGAAAGCTGACGTGGGACTTTTTAAAAAGGTGCAGAGGGACAGGGCAAGGGGGAATGGCTTTAAACTGGAAGAGGGGAGTTTTAGGTTAGACATAAGGAAGGGTGGTGAGACCCAGGTTGCCCAGGGAAGCTGTGGCTG
Organism: Chaetura pelagica; assembly: GCF_000747805.2. Classification (NCBI taxonomy): domain Eukaryota; kingdom Metazoa; phylum Chordata; class Aves; order Apodiformes; family Apodidae; genus Chaetura; species Chaetura pelagica. The sequence goes on along the minus strand of NW_009954102.1, from coordinate 6,096,506 downwards.
CCCCACCCCTGGAAGTGTTCAAGGGCAGGTTGGATGGGGCTTGGAGAAACCTGGTCTAGTGGGAGGTGTCCCTGCCCATGGCAGAGGGTTGGGATTAGATGGTCTTTAAGGTGCCTTCCAACCTAAAAAATTCTATGATTCTATATTGATGTTTCTTTCCTAAAATGACAGTGATTTGCTGCTGCGTTGGTGGTTTTGCTCTAAGTTTCTGTTGCTGCACAGTAGTTATTTTGGCACATGGACACAGTGGTGAGACTGGGTGGTTTCTATGATGAGTCAAGCAACGCAACTGAGCGAGCTCAGTGTTTCGCTGGTAACCTGGGCCAGTATCCTGGGGAGCCTCAGGTACCTGGACCTGTCCCAGATTCCTGCCTCTCTTAAACAGCCCTAGGTGGAGTTACATCAGGGGCTGAATACAAAATGAATATGAATTACTTAATGACAAAACACGATGAGCTCAAGGATTCCCAGTTGTGAAATGGAACTAGGGCTACAAATGTACAATAAACATTTAATGACTGCAGAAATAGGGAAAAAAAAATTGATGCAGCCTTTGCCTCAAACCTGTAGGTGTTTTCCAGCCACCTCCCATTCTTCAGCAACATTTATCTGAGTCTTTTGGTTAATTTCTCCTTAGCCAATTTAATTCCTTCAATCTAATGCTTGCTAGCTTTGAAGCAGAAAATACTTCTGCTAGTATCAGTTCAGTTCAAGGCTGTCACCATTTGACTCAAGTTCAACAGCAATGCTCTCGATCCCCTCCCCCTCCCACCCAGGCAGGAAGGGAGAGAGAGAGAGAAAGAGAGAGACTTGGCTGAATTGAAAACTAAACTACACAGCTTTAATTAAACACTAATGATATAAGAAAATATATACAGTTATATACAAATAGGTTCAGATATGTGCAAATGCATCTTGCCTCCCCCCACCCCTAGCAGGTCCCACAGCATCTCCTGAGCTGGGAACAGTCCCAAAAAGTCCCAGAGCTGCTGCTGGAGAAAGCAAAGAGTGATGAGGGTCAGGAGAGCTGGAGCCTGGGGGTCGAGGGTGATGGATGGACGGAGTCCTCCCTGGACACCAGCCATGGACAGAAGAGAAGGGAAGAAGAAGAAGGAAGGAAGTTGTCTTCTGTGATCTCTGATCTTTCTCTGAGCTTACGTAGATATATGGAATGGAATCTCTCTGGCCAGTTTTGCTGTCTGTCTAACTCAGCCTCCTACGGGGGGCGGGGGGGGGTGTCACAGATCTCCCTGTAGTGTCTGAACTGGCAGAGTGAAGGTGCGACCTTGAAGCCCCAGCAGTTAGGAAAACATTCCACTGTTATCAGTCTTAGTTGGGACGCTCTGGTGCTAGTTAAAAGAAAGCTCACTGAAGGAAAAAAGAAATCAGTAGAAGGAAAATTGGCTTCATCCTGACTCAAACCAGGAGAAAGGGGCTGAGCTATTTCAAAAGTTTCATGCATAAATCTAACTCTTCCTCTGATGATCTTTTAATAATTAAGTAATAAACCTTTGGATCTAAAAATACAGTAAAGTGGACAAATGCTGCTGTGTGCCTGGCAGGTGGTGAAAGCCTGGAGTTTCTTGGATAAAAAGTTCTGTTGAATCTGCAGCAGCTGTTGTTCTTCCCTTGAGAATTGTACAGAATCTAATCATCAGATTTGATGTAACACATTCTTTTTCCTTCATTCCCTTTATTGGATTGTTTTTCTCCAGCAAATAAGCCTGTAAAAAGTTTCATCCCTGGATATTGACCTTTCTCCAAGGACCATGGGAAACTTCATGGAGAAAGCAGAGGCCTGAGTCCTTCTGTGAAGTGAATATCACTTTACTTCAGTCTGGTCCTGGTTTCTCCAATTTGGATAGCCAAGCCCCAAGGGCCTGAGTTTCCTACCTCAGATGTCAGGTTTTATCAGGACCTGCCTGAGGAGAGTAGCAGTGTTGAACATGGTGAAGATGAGGCTGCCTTAAATCACTTCAAAAGGGACACACAGGCTGAACTGCTTCAATAACCTCTCCACCTCACATTTTACTGGAAATTATTAATGCAGTAACTTCCAGTGTTGGACAAGTCTTTATTTTTTTTATTTTAAAGGTTCACAAATTATTCTCAATTAAAAATGTTAATAAATATCTGAAATTCCCCTTACAAGCCAATAAGACCAGTCTTTGAGATGGGTTTAGTTCCTTTCTTACTAGCAACAGCTGTGTTTGGAAGTGAAAACAGAGATGTCTAAAGTTCTTTAACATCATCTTCCAGGAGGAAAGCAGTAAATGTGAGGTGATGGATGTGAGGGTAGCCCAGTGCCTGCTCCTTTGGGCTCTGCATTTCTTCCCAGCTGCACCACGCAACCCTCTCAGGGTAAGTTGTTCACCAGACCAGGTTCTTCAAAGTCCCATCACACTTGACCTTTAACATTTCTAGGGAGGGGGCAACTACAGCTTGTCTAGGCAACCTGTTCTAGTGTCTTGCCACCCTCATCATGAAAAATACCTTTTATCTGATCTAACTCTACCTTATTTCAGTTTAAAGACATTGCCCCTCATCCTTTCACTACAGGAAAAAAATATTTGGAGGTATTCATATGTTCAATGGGCCAAGCAACCTCCAGCACAACTGTTAGAGTGTCAGAAATCTGCTGTTCAGACTGTTCTACTGGTAACAGTGCAGTTTCCAGGGCATCATGTAGCCAAGCTTTGCTTCCAGACTGATGGGGTTTGGCTGGTTGTAGATGGTAAACCATTTGCCCAGGCAGTGATGGAAGCTGTTTTGGGTTGTGCCTGGCTGTAAAACATGAGCAGTCCCAGCAGGTGGTCCTGACTGCAGGAGCCTGGTTGCTTCCCAGTCAGGAGTGGAACAAAGCTGCTATTGGTATTTGTACAACTGTAGCTTTATCTATGGCAAAAGTCATGGAGATCACATAATGTCAACAAGTCACATACTCTTATCAACATGAGAAATGCTGGAAAGCTTAAGCCTAAACCAGGCCTTTTGGCTAAGGAATAACTGCTGGAGGCTTGTGTGATCCTGTCCCCTATCTCATGTCACTGCAGCTTAAGGTGTAATACAGAGACACAGACTGTTAGTGGAGAGTTCTGTCAGTCCATGCGAGCTCTGCATTCTGAAAAGACTTCTGGACCTCAAAAGGATTATTTGGCTCTTGAAATCACCTTTCTATTTTGTGTCGAGAAGTCTTCTTTTTACTTTTTTATTTTAATATTCAATCTACATTCCTCTCCCCTTTTTTTTTTTCTTTTTTTCTTTTTCTTCCCAGGTTCTCAGTAAGGATTCAAAGCCTGGTCATCAGCAAGGTACAGTGAATAACTATGTGTCAGTTATCAATACTTCACACCCCTGATACTCACCTCATGGACCCTGGTATGTTATAAGGTGTGCACCTTACAACAATATCTGCTTGATTTGGTTTCCAGATGGATGTACAAATCTCATTCCCTGCAAAGCTGATGGAGATATTTGTACTCAGCCTTGTTCTCCCTCCTTCCATGGGGAGACAAGCTTTGTCTGTGAAGACAGAAAGTGGCAAATGTTCACAGATGCCTGTGCAAGCCTGGATGTTCAGTCCCTTTTTCAGGTGAGGTAACTGTTACATTGGCATGTCCTCATAATTTCTTGCAAAGACACCCCTTTCTTTCATACCTTTTCAATCTTGAGCAAAGGGAGGGAGATCTGTGGGAGAAGAATTTGAGAAATTCCTGTGTGGAAATACAAATCAGAAATGAAGTTGCCTTGTCCACTTGGCCCAGGTTCTTTGTGTGGATCTAAACCAAGACAATGAACATAAGAGAAGTGCAACAAAACACAAAGATCATTCATGGTAAATTCTCCCCAACTACAAAAGAAAGTACTTTTTTCAAGTCACTTCAAGAATAAAACACTGCACTTAGTTCTTGCACCTTCCTACATGTGTCTTGTACAAGGAAAACATTTTCTCTGGTGAGCTTTGGTCCTGGGCTTCAGGCTGTCCTACACATTCATTGCACATGTCAGCTCCGTATCTTGTACCTTTAGCTTTATTTGCATTTTGTTCATTAATTTTCCCAATTTTCTTTTCCTCCCTCCAGAGGATTTCTGAACATCAACTCATTAATGGCTCTGGAGGACCTTTTGGTGTTGCTGAAGGACAGCTTCCTTATGTAGGGGAAGGAAAACCAGCACATGGGAAGCCTGGAGATGGAGCAAAATATTTCGGTGCTCGTGACCATGGGAGCAGTAACTGCCAAGCTGATTTTTCATGCATCATCCCAGATATCCTGTCTTCACCAGCCATTCCAGGAAACATTGCTGATATAGTGGAGTTGCTAAAGAAGATTTCCAGGCTGTTATCAGATAATGTCAATAGAGGAAAAATGCAGGTATTTACTTCTAGGCACTGCAAGAGGTGTTTCTGAGCTTGCCAGAGCACCCATACAGTGTTTTGTCCTTATAGCCACTATCAATGAAGTGGTGCCTGCAAGTCCTGTGGAGATCACTTGGAAAGAGTTTCCAGAGAGGACCATATTTTGTTGTTGGAGAAACTGTTCATGTATGAACATGTTTATTTTACCTGTTCATATATGGTGAAAACACTTTCTTTACTTCCTTTTAAATCAAAAGTTTTCAGGAACTGCTGTTACAGACATAGGAGAATTAGTTTTTAAAGTATGACATCTTAGGGAAGGCAGCCTTGGAGATGCTGACTCACAGCTCTGTTGTCATGTGTTGCACAATGGAAACTGAAATCTTTCCCTGATGAAGCCAGAAATCATCAAGGCGAGGAAGGAATGAAGGGAGGGTGATGTAACCAGACTTCCTGCACAGTGGGTCAGGACCTGGAACAGAACTTAGTTGTCCCGATTTTTACTTTATACTTGCTTCTCCCAGTACCTTTTGAACTATGATACAAAGGGGATAGGACAATTCTGGTAGTGACCATGCCAATGAGATGTTTGGGTTTGACTGGGGTGGATTGTGGAATCTGTTGTTGCCAAAGAAGAGTGTTCCTTTTATAGAAATCACTTTTGAAATAAATGAGCCTTTCTGGAGGCTCTGCCAGTGGAGTAATAGTTGGTTTATTTTAATTTAAAAAACCCTCATTTTTTTTCTTGTGGGTTTTGTTGTTGTTGTTGTTTGGTTGTTTGTTTGTTTTTCAGGCTTACAGCAGGATAGCAAACCATATTCTGAACAGCTCCATCATTTCCAACTGGGCATTTGTAAAGGACAGAAATGCTGGTTTGATATTACTGGACTCTGTGAATTTCTTTGCTGGGAAACTTCTTCTGAGGAATGGATCTGAAAGCATCCAGGAACACTTCATCTCTACAAAAGGCTTCAGCATACACAAAAATTCTTCAGGAAAGAGCTTTGATTTTTCTATGGAGTTCAATAACACAGGTAATATCACTGGGCACGTGGTCATTCCAGAGGAAGAGCTTTTGAAGTTACCCAAGACTTCCAAAGCCATCAGCATTGCATTGCCAACGCTTGGAGCCATTATAGAAACCAGCCGGTTGGACCCTGGTCTGGTGAATGGAATGGTGTTGTCAGTGTCCCTGCCAGAAGAGCTCCAGCATATTTTGCTCACCTTTGAAAAGGTGAATAAGCTGGAGAAGGTGAAGGCTGAGTGTGTTGGGTGGCACTCCACTGAAAGGAGATGGGATAACCGGGCGTGTAGAGTGAAGCTGGATAACATCAACAGCGTTGTCTGCATCTGCAAGCACCAGCGTCGGACCTTCAAATCCTTCTCCATTTTGATGTCCCCCACTGTGCTGCGCAGCGCGGTGCTGGATGACGTTACACGGGTGGGGTTAGGCCTTTCCATCTTCAGCTTGGTTCTCTGCCTTATCATCGAGGCTGTTGTCTGGCACCACGTCACAAAAACTGAAATAACTTACATGCGCCATTTTTGTTTGGTCAACATCGCTGCGTCGCTCCTCGTTGCTGATATTTTGTTCATCTTGGTGGCTCTTGTGCACAATACAGCCCTAAACTACCAGTTGTGTGTAGCAGCCACTTTTTTCCTTCACTTTTTCTATCTTGCCTTGTTTTTTTGGATGTTTACGCTGGGCCTCTTAATTCTCTATGGATTACTATTTGTTTTTTTTAAGATAACAAGATCTGTATTCATAGCTACAGCATTCTCTATTGGATATGGATGTCCCTTGGTCATATCTGTCCTCACTGTTGCTATTACTGAACCTAAAAATGGGTATTTAAGGAGTGGAGCCTGCTGGCTCAACTGGTATGAGACAAAAGCCCTTTTGGCCTTTGTTGTTCCTGCTCTGAGCATTGTTGTTGTGAACTTGGTGGTGGTGATGGTGGTCGTGGTGAAGACTGGGAGATCTTCTATTGGAGAAGGCTGCAAGTCACAAGATTTGAGCAACATGATCCGAATTAGCAAAAACGTTGCCCTTCTGACACCTCTTCTGGGTCTCACCTGGGGGTTTGGATTAGCAACAATTTTGGATAGTCACTCTCTGGCATTCCACGTGACGTTTGCACTCCTGAACGCCTTCCAGGTAAGCTCAGCATGACTGGGAATGGCATGTGCTCAGAGCTGGCTGAGCTTGGGAGAAAGCAGCAGACCAAAGGGGGGCTGGCAGCTTGAGCTGTGCATGCAAAACAGGATCTAAGCTTTCCTTTCAGCTTGGCTATTTTGTATGGTGCCTGCACTAGGCAACCTGCACTGACAGAGTAGATGCAAATGAGTGATGGAACAAACCAGTTGGTGTAAGGTGTGATGAAGAACTGATGAATTTATGTTAAACAAAGTAAACTGATTAATGTCCAGTAATTGCAAAGATGTCTCATCCTTATTACTTAACACACAAAATTCTCACTTGCTATTGAAGATGGTTTTGTTGAAAGCATCAGTATGAACATCCAATGTTACCTGGCATACCCGCTCTGCCTTGGCTCTTCCTGGCTAACACTCCTACTGAGTGGGGTGAGAAAGTCCTGGTGTGGTACCCATCAGTCCAGTTCATAATGATAATAAGCATGGGTTATATATCCATTCTTGACATTCTTGGAGAGCCCACATGACCTGGGTGGATAAACCCCTGTTATCTGAGTCATGGATTGAGATCTATTACACTGACAAAACTATTGTAGCTGTCCTTAAGGAAAAGACACCTTGAAGCATTTAAGAAACATCATGTGGTTATGATGGTTTTATCAACATTTTTTTGCAATCTTTTAGGGATTCTTCATCCTTTTGTTTGGGACACTTCTGGACAGAAAGGTAATCACTTCAGCGTTTATTCTGGATTATATGAACATCTTCTACACTTCAGAAAATTGTTCCTTTTAATATATATTTTTTTTAAATCTACAGACAAGAGAAGCCTTAAGGATGAACTGCCTTTCATCAAGGAGGACATGTGCTCTAGCAAAGGTAAAGATTTTTTATCTTCTTCTCCTCTTAATGACTTAATTTAAAATTTATACTAATTTACACACCTCCTTATTTGTTCATGGTGAGGGTGGAAGGATGCACTAAGTCTTACCTAGTTTAAGATTTTTCTAAGGTCAGTGCTTGCTGAAAGAAATAAAAATTCCCAATGTAATGACCTGTTTTCCACCTTCATGAAAATACAAATATGTCTGAGAGCAGGGCTCCTCTGGGATGTCAGAGGATTATTTTGCTCTCCTCTGAATTTCAGCTCAGGATGGGAACTACTCAGAGCCTGGTCAGTATGTTTGGTGTTAACCAGTGTTGTGTACTAATAAGAAATAGAGTGTTTTAAACTACCAGGACAATTAGTTACAAGGAAATGTTTAACAACTGTGTTTTAACACCTTCCTAGGAAAATATTGGCAGAATGGATGTGCTGGAAAACTTTAGTCTGCTGCTGTTAGATTTATTTATTTTTTTGGGACCAAGACAGTAGTGGTTTCATGCTGTACGTACAGAGGGGAATCTCCTTTAGCTGTCTCCCAAGAATCATCTGCAGTGCCCCTGCTGTCTGCCAAAAGAAACTGTGTCAGTTCAGTTTGGACTTTGGAAAACCAAAGTTATTTCCTTGCTTTTCTCCAGTCTATTTATTAATCAGTCCTGATTTTAGTATTGAAAGCTGCAGAGTGTCATTTAGTGACAATTCGTCCAAATGTACTTGGTTTATGAGGCAAAAAGAGAAGGGCTGAGGAAACTTCCTGCTGTTAGCGTGGCCTAGTGTGCTTTGGGTCATTTAGTGCAAGGGAGGCTGTGCATGTTTGTGCAAATTTGGATTCCTCTGCATCCTTCCTTTCTAATTCAGTCTTCAGTTGTATCTAGCTTGCTGTTATGTGCTAAGTTTAATTGTGCTGTAGAAGGTCTTCCCTTGAAAAAAAAACCCAAAACAAAACAACAAAGAAAAAACCCCAAAACAACAACCAAAAACCACAACCCCCAAAAAACCTCCAAATCCACATAAAAAAAAACCAAGACAACAAAACAAAGCCAAAAAACAAGCAAGGAAAAAAAAGGACCCCAAAATAACCCAAAACAAAACAACAAAGAAAAAACCCCAAAACAACAACCAAAAACCACAACCCCCCAAAAAACCTCCAAATCCACATAAAAAAAACCAAGACAACAAAACAAAGCCAAAAAACAAGCAAGGAAAAAAAAGGCCAACCCCAAAATCTCTGCTAAAAGTAACTATTTCTACCTGAAAGAGGAAAAAGAGAAGAGAAGTGTTTAAGATTAATTCCATATTTAAAAAGCAGAGATTGCAATTCCTGCTTTTACAGATCCAGGATCCAAAAAAGAGTGAACATGTATGTGAAGCATCATCTGCCTTTAGGTCAGGATTGAAAGTCTGAAAGTTAAAATTCTCTCAAGTCACAACCAACATCATGTTCTGGAAAGAACAGGTGGAAATATCACTAATCCTGTAACTCTGCAACACTTACTAAAAGTATTAAGTGGTCTCACAGGGCAAATTTGTTGTGGAAACCATGGCTGCATGTGCCTAAGAACTTGGGTCAATGTTGTCACTCATCTGGGTTGAAAAGACCACATGTAGGTGTTTGCCATTGCATAACAGTGAGAGGGGAAATGTTAGTCATCTACTTGGCTTGTAAACTTGGGTGTAAATATGGAGCTCAACTCATGAGAGCTGGAGAAGTTTGTCACACCTGAAATTATTGTTTAAAAATAAAATAAAAATTATTGTTTGAGGAAGATTCAGAATGGAAGTATGTATCTAGGACTTCAATGGCGGGTGTGTAAAACATCCAAAAGGGTCATGCAGATTCTAGCTTCAGTGTCCTATTTTCTCCAGACTCAAAAGAGACTTTCTTCTGGGTCAAATTTAAGCTTAGAGTCTTGTGGCATTTCTCACAGGACTCTGAAGAACCTTCTGTTTGCAATCATAGAATCTTAGAATGGTTTGTGTTGGAAGGGACCTTAAAGATCATCTTGTTCCAACCCTCCCACCCCCCAACTAGACCAGGTTTCTCAAAGCCCCACCCAGCCTGGCCTTGAACACTTCCAGGGATGGGCAGCCACAGCTTCTCTGGGCAACCTGGGCCAGTGTCTCACCACTCTCATAGTGAAGAATTTCTTCCTAATAGCTAACCTAAATCTCCCCTCTTCCTGTTGAAACCTCCACCTACATGGATGTATCTAATCTGATGTGTTGATTTGTTTTTTCCTAGTCCTAGCAGTGGACAGTTGTCTTCAGGGGATCTGACCAGTGAGAGGAAAAGGAGCACTTCTTCCACAGAAACCCTGGTTTGACGTGAGCTGAAGTGGCTGAGAAGCTCAGAGAATGGACAGCACTGCCTTGGAGCATCATGAAAACCAGAAAAGGCTCTGACCCTGCTCTTCAGAGCAAGAAACTATCAGTGTTGCAGCAACCCTTGGAGGAAACACGCTGATGCATGAGGGTTGTTTCTTACCTTTGCAAAAACTTCTGTGAGGAAAGTTTGTCCTCTATGGCCATTTCAGTGCTTCAATTTCTTTTTTTTTTTTTCTTCATGTGAGTGCAATAAGGAACTGTACAGCATGTGGGGCTGTTCTAAAATTATTTCATTTTTAATGTGATGTGCAAACGTAGTGTGTTACCTAGTTGGTCCTGGCTGTCTTTGATCAAAAGTGATTCTATTAGGTGGCACTGTATTCCTAATTTCCATCTGTCCTCCAGACTGATGGACAAAGTCACTACTTGTGCATTACAGCTGTTCTCTCCATCTCAGCACTTGTGTGTCAGAGGAATTGTATGAAATCCTTTTTTGGTCAGTCAGGACAGAACTTTCATTTTTTTTCTTCCAGTCCTGCAAGATGATGATAGAGATAAACAAGAAAGACTCTACAGATAATTAGTTTCCCTCCTTAGTTATAGAAAAACCAAGCTTTGAATGTGCTTCAGAGTTGAATCAAGTGGCTGGAGCTCTCCAGTGTCCTGCTCAATGTGCTAACCAAGAAGAGAGTTCATCCATGTGAGGTAGTGTATCTGGTTTCATTAGGAAAACTCAGTCCTTGATCCAAGAAACCCTTTCTCATGAAAGCTTTGATAAAAATGTTATTGTCTTTTGTCAGGACTAATCAATGCTTTCAAATTGAAATAAAGGTGAAATTTTGTCATTGTTTCTAATAAATGGAATTTATCCTCCTCTATCAAAAGGAGTAGATAAAAGCCCTTTAAAATAAGCTGGTTTTACTCGAGTCAGAAATCACTCATTCCCCTATGACTTCACATACATTTGAAATATAGAAGATTTAATCAAAGTAATACTTTTTTATGTCATCAACACCCCCTTATTGAAATGGAAGACCAGCACTCTGGAAGATGAACTGGGATATGATACATAGTATGGAAAAAAACACAGCTAGATGTCCCAGGGGCAAGCTGGGAAAGTGGAGGGGGTGATCATGAGGGCAGAGCTCTGCCCTGGGACATGAGACAGCTCTTGTCCCCAGGTCTCTGTTGCATCCTCATATTTTCCTCTTCTATCTTCTTTCCTTAATAGACTCTAGTCCTGTTACAAGAGACTCTCCCTGCTCTTCACACAGACCATTTGTGTGTTGGAGAGCTTTCATCAAACAGAGATAAATTTGGGCCTATGTGCTGCTGTGACGTAAATGTAAAAAGACCATTACCCCAAAGTCTGCATCTTAGTGTCAAGCAGCATGTTGTGTTCTGCAGCTTCTTTCTCTCCTTGAAGTGCTTTGAGGGTTTGTCTTTTTTTCCCTTTCCCCCCACTTAATAAGTCACATGTATTATGGAGCTGTTAGACCTTTTTCAGCATCTTCTCCAAATCCCTGTAGGGCCTTTTCCAAGGTGGTATCAGGGTTATGTGTCTGTCATGCTTCAGGGCTTGCTTTCATTCTGGTGGTATCATACACCTGATTTCTGAATCAGCTACTGTATTTTAAAGGATAGTTCAAAGACTGACACAGGGTGTGTAGCATCAGCTGAAGGTGTTGGTCAGTGTTTGCCCTTGGTCCCTGTGACCCCTTGTGTCACCTCTGAAGGAAGGGAATCACATTGTGCAGTTTGCAGAGTGGAGAAAACAACTGCTTTGCACCTGAATTTGCTGCCATGTATTTAAAAATACCTCAATTTCCCACCATGTTTTGGGATCACACTTATTTCAGCTTGTGTGTGTTTGTTTGTTTGTTTGTTTGTTGATTTCCTGTTAACAGTGAAATTTTATTAATGAAATATTGGGATTTGTTTAATAGCACCTGAACATGAGAGCAAACTTGCCTCAACCTAGCACCTCACTTTTACCTGTGCACATTTGTGCATATGAAACCATAGTGATTTACAGCTGTGGATTTATAGACAGTCTTGGATAAGGCTTCCTGTTTCATATGCACCCCTTCCAGAATGCCAGGAAATTCAGCAGAAGTCTTGCCCAGGTAATAGCACTGGGAGAGAAATCTGTTTCATCTGCAGTTTGCTGAGAAGAATGTCTAAGTCATTTATAAAAGGGTGTTTGAATTAAGGTGCTTATTTTCAGAAGCTGACATACAGCAGAGTGTTCTCCTTGTGTTTTATGATTATTTACCTATTTTAAAATAACTGTGAAGCAGTTAATGGTACAGGATGAGCATGAGCACTGAAGCTTTATTTTTAATACCCCAGAATTAAACTGACCAAGAGGATTTAATGAAAAAAATGTTTTTGAGAGGTGAAAGCTGTAGCAGTTCTCTACAGGTTGTGAACTGATATTTCTTTAAATGCCCAGTTCTAATTGCAGCCATAGGGGGAGAAATAAAAATAAAATCACCAGAGTTGGAATTTTGCCAGTTTTCCAAATTATCAATGTAGCAAAAGCTTAAGAATGTCAGTGTGGAGTGGGTCAGATAGACCCCTTGATGTGCAGGAGCTTCTTTTGAAGCTGTTTTGTACTGCCTGCCTAAGTGGTCAGACTCGAAAACCCCAAGTGCTTTTCTTCACAAGTTGTCACAATTATATGGAATAATCTGCATTATTTCCACGGATTTACAGTATTGGTTGCATGGCCAAGCATGGAGAGATGTCAGAGCTCCTTGGCCAAGCAGGTAAAATTGAATTTTCTTGTGTCAAGGTGGATACCAAAACAGGTTATGGAGCAGAACATTAATTTACCTCAAGTTCTATGTTGCCTTTCCAGAACCAGGCAGTTTTCCTACTTTCCCTATCCAGCACAGACATCCCCTTCACAGTTGGTGAATCAAAAGAGAGAAAGATGCCAAACCAGCAGAGACTTGGCAGGCTGTTAACAAGGCTGCTGGGCTGCCCTGTAAAATGTGCTTGTGTTAAATCCTTGCCTGCACCGTGAGGTTTGGCACTGCTGGCTCCAGGCACGTTTCCAACCTGCTGCCTGCAGCTCCCAGAGCCAGTGGGTGCTTGACCTCTGGTCCTTCACAAAGGCCTTGACTGGCTCTGGGTCTGCCTGGCTGAGAAGTGTTGTGATGCCCTGTGGTCAGCCTGCCTGGCTTCAGGTGTTATTGGGACATGGTTTGTGGGGTAATGCCCCTCTCCAAAATCAAGCCTCATTTTAGGGTGGGGGGTGAAAGAAGTTTTGGGCATGTGGTGCTTTTTCACCTCTGGTCCCACAGTGAAGATGCCCTTAAGATTTCTGAATTCTGTCCTGGGAGCATTGTCACCTTCTCTGACTTCACTGTCACTGCTTTTGTTTAGGCTAATAATAATATGTGAATATATTTTTAGCATATCTGTGGGTGGATGTGATCGGGTCAAAATTATAAAACCAACAGTATTTCTCCTCCCTGGCCCATAGGTCAGATGTCCCATTTGTATCCTGTCAGCAGGGTGATGCTGGTGACTTAGTTTATGACTTCTAATATAATATGTGAATATATTTTTAGCATATCTGTGGGTGGATGTGATCGGGTCAAAATTATAAAACCAACAGTATTTCTCCTCCCTGGCCCATAGGTCAGATGTCCCATTTGTATCCTGTCAGCAGGGTGATGCTGGTGACTTAGTTTATGACTTCTAATATATTTTGCACTATAAGCCGGATTGGTTTTTTGTGGAGTCACCATCCTTGGAGATGAGCACGCGGCAGCGCAGAAGAGAGAGCGGCAGCAGCACCGGCAGCGGTGAGAGCTGTTCCTTTAAATTTACTGAGGATTTGAGAGGGAGCCGGGCTTCCCAGAGACGGTGAAGCCGGGGCAGAGCCAGGAGACCCGAGTCTGCACGAGGGCAGGCGGAGAGGCAGAGAGCTGCACGAGGGCAGGCAGGGAGCAGCTGGTGCCTTCTCATCCTAGGAAATTGCCCAGAAAAGTTGTGAATGCCCCATCCCTGAAGTGTTCAAGGCCAGGCTGGACAGGACTTTGATCAACCTGGTCTACTGGGAGGTGTCCCTGCCCATGCAGGGAGGTTGGAACTATATGATATTTAAGATCCCTTCCAACCTAACTACTCTGATTTAATAATAATAATATGTCTAGGAGTGGGGATTAAGAACTTTACTCCATATTTTGTATTGGGCTTCTGACAACTTTGCCTTTCTATTTACATAAATCAGTAAAAAAACTCCCCTTTGAGCTGTTTTTGAAGACCTGCTAAGATTTTGCTAAGAACAGGCCTTTTAATTCTCATCAATTTCTCCTCTCTTTTCCAAAGAAAGGACCATGCTTTTACTTCTCTAGAACAGAGAATAGAGAAAGCAGCCTTCAAGACTTATTTTTTTTTTTTCCTTTTTTTTTTTTACATAGGGTCTAAACACTCCATGCAGATTTTGGGAGGTTTTCCCCCAAAATATATACATAGGACCTTTTCCAAGGGCTATTGAAAGGCCTTTAAAAGCTTCTTATTTTAATGATTTTACAGTGGAACCTAAAGAAAAGCAGTGCTGTAAGAAGAGCAAATATATGATTTGACTGAATAGAGAATTTCTAAAATAAAGAAAATACAGGAAAAAATAGAGATAGGTAAAGTGTTCTGGAGTAGAAGAACCAGAACAAGTTTCAATGTGGACTAAACTTGGAAGAATCTTTGAGTCAAAGAGAAGGCTAGACTGAGAAAACTGAGAACTGAAAGGATTGGAAAAGATAATATTATAACTCATGATTTCTTATCCATAGGTAAATCTGTAATGTTTAGAATAACCTCTTTTTGAAGACATACATAATAAAAACAAATGTGGTGGTAGAGAAACAGTTTTGAATTCCTGCAGATTTGCTGAGCTGTGAATTCAGAAAAGGTAAACCTCTGAAAGAGGGAATTTAAAAGCATTTTAAAATGCAACATTTAGATAAAACAAATAAACAAATAAATAAGTGGTTATAATAGAAAAATAAAAATAAAACAAAATATGGGATAATCTGAAATATTCTCTTCCATTTTTTTAAATTTGAACAACAGAAGCTGTTACCTGTCCTACCTTACTCCTAAACACTGAAACCCAGAAAGAAAAAACAAGGGACAAAAAAACCAAACCATTTTACACTCCTACAAAATTACACATATTTATATTTCAAAGAATCATTGCATTCTAATTATTCACAGTACTGCTATGACTTTTCACTCTACTTTGAATTTCTTCCCCTTAATAGCAAGTCTCCTTGCTTTCTCTTTTAATGTAGCAATACTACAGAATCTAAAAGAAGAAAGGTAAAGAAAGAGAGAAAGAAGGATAGACTGAGAGTGAAAAGCCTGACAACTGTGTAACAAACAAGAACATAGTAGAAAAAAAATGTATTGTACTGAAGCTGAAAATTCTTTTTGAAAAATGTCAGAAGACCAGGTAGATTATTAAGCAATACAGTAAGATAATTATTTGTTTGCCTTGTTTGTACAATATTAACTACCTAATTTGTAAGGCATGGTGATAGAATTTAAATGCTAATAAAATCTTAACTGAGCTGATGTAATCACAACAAAACAGATTTTATATGAGTACATATCCTGTGTGGAAGGAACAAAATACCCAGCAGGACCAGAACCCTGGACTTCCACAGGGCAAACTTTGGTCTCCTCAATCATCTATTAAGGGAAATCCCATGGGACAGGGTGCTAGAAAATAAAGGAGCTCAAGATAGCTGGTCAACATTCAAGGACCACTTCTTGCAAGCACAGGATCAGAGTGTCCCAATGGTTAGGAAATCTAGTAAGGGTGCTAGGAGACCTGCATGGTTAAAGAAGGAACTACTGGGCAAACTTAAGTGGAAAAGGAAAATCTATAGATCATGGAAGGAGGGGCTGGTCACTTGGGAGGAATATAGGACTGTTGTCAGAGGATGTAGGGAGGCAATTAGGAAAGCTAAGGCCTCCTTGGAACTTAACCTTGCAAGTCAGGTTAAGGATAATAGAAAGGGCTTTTTCAAGTACATAGCTAGCAAAACTAGCAATAGAGGCAATATTGGCCCATTGAGGAATGAGGTGGGAGCCCTGGTGACAGAGGATATAAAGAAGGCAGAGGTGCTGAATGCCTTCTTTGCCTCTGTCTTCACTCCTGCAGGGTCTCCCTATGAGCCCCAGATTCATATAGCCCCAGAAGAAGTCAAGATAGAGGAAGAGTTTGACATGGTAGATGAGGATTGGGTTAGGGATCAGTTGAGTAATCTGGACATCCATAAATCAATGGGTCCAGATGGAATGCACCCAAGGGTGCTGAGGGAGCTGGCGGAGGTCATTGCTAGGCCACTCTCCATCATCTTCAGTAAATCATGGGCAACAGGTGAGGTGCCTGAGGACTGGAGGATAGCAAATGTCACTCCAGTCTACAAGAAGGGCAAGAAGGAGGACCCGGGTAACTATAGACCGGTCAGCCTCACCTCCATCCCTGGAAAGGTGATGGAACAACTTGTTCTTGTGACTATCTCCAGGCACATCAAGGACATGGGGGTCATCAAGAGCAGTCAGCATGGTTTTATCAAGGGTAAATCATGTTTGACTAACCTCATAGCCTTCTATGAGGAAATTACTAGGTGGATAGATGATGGTAGAGCGGTAGATGTGGTTTATCTTGATTTCAGTAAAGCATTTGACACCGTCTCCCACAGCATCCTTGTGGATAAGTTGATCAGGTATGGGTTTGGTGACCAGGAAGTGAGGTGGATTAGGAACTGGTTGAAAGGAAGGAGTCAGAGAGTTGTAGTCAATGGGGTAGAATCTGGTTGGAGGTGTGTTACTAGTGGAGTCCCACAAGGGTCGGTGCTGGGACCGGTGTTGTTCAACATCTTCATCAACGACCTGGATGAGGGTATAGAATGTACCCTCAGCAAGTTTGCTGATGACACTAAGCTGGGAGGAGTGGCTGACACACCAGAAGGCTGTGCTGCCATTCAGAGAGACTTAGATAGGTTGGAGAGTTGGGCGGGGAGAAACATGATGAAATTCAACAAGGGGAAGTGCAGAGTTTTACATTTGGGGAAGAACAACACCATGTCCCAGTACAGGTTGGGGGCTGAACTGCTGGAGAGTAGTGTAGGTGAAAGAGACCTGGGGGTCCTGGTAGACAGGAGGATGACCATGAGCCAGCAATGTGCCCTTGTGGCCAAGAAGGCCAATGGCATCCTGGGGTGCATTAGAAAGGGTGTGGTTAGTAGGTCAAGAGAGGTTCTCCTCCCCCTCTATTCTGCATTGGTGAGGCCACATCTGGAGTATTGTGTCCAGTTCTGGGCCCCTCAGTTCAAAAAGGACAGGGAACTGCTCGAAAGAGTCCAGCGCAGAGCTACGAAGATGATTAGGGGAGTGGAACATCTCCCTTATGAGGAAAGGCTGAGGGAGCTGGGTCTCTTTAGCTTGGAGAAAAGGAGACTGAGGGGTGACCTCATCAATGTTTACAAATATGTAAGGGGTGAGTGTCAGGGGGACGGAGTTAGGCTTTTCTCGGTGATGACCAGTGATAGGACAAGGGGTAATGGGTGTAAATTGGAGCATAGGAGGTTCAAGGTGAATATCCGAAAAAATTTTTTTACTGTGAGAGTGACAGAGCACTGGAACAGACTGCCCAGGGAGGTTGTGGAGTCTCCCTCACTGGAGACATTCAAAACCCACCTGGATGAGTTCCTGTGTGATGTACTCTAGGTGACCCTGCTCTGGCAGTGGGGTTGGACTAGATGATCTCTCGAGGTCCCTTCCAGCCCCTAAGATTCTATGATTCTATGATTCTATGATATTAAAAGACAGGTAAATGTGATGCCTGGGGAGATGGTTTAGTGGTGGGCTTGGCAATGCTGGGTTAAGGGTTGGACTTGATGATCTCAAAGGTCTTTTCCAACCACAACGATCTAGGATTCTATGAAATGCCACTGGAGTTATATATAAACTTTCCTGGTGTCTTCTGATGTAATCAAGTCTTTCCACAGTTTTTGCTCTGAACACTGTAGTTAGAGGTGTTTTTCTTGAATGCCTTCCATCTGAGTATAACAGAGAAACCTTTCTAATGCTGCGAAGTTCGTAAACCTGTTTGCATGCAGTCTGCATTTCAGGTCAAATGTGGTTGGACACTGTTCCTCCAGGTTCCCATTGTATCTGAACCCGAGCCCAGCTTCAGTGCCACCTTGAGGCTAGTTCCAGCTCTGGGAAGAGGGGCCTGCCTCCTCTGATTTTAATGAAGTAGTTCATTTGTCACTAATTACTGCAGCCATGTGTTAAGGTCATTGTTTTTCACCACTGGAAGAAGTCATCTTAGGTCAATTTATTTACTTAGCTCGAGCCAGTGAATGGAACTGCACTTTTATTTGCTCAGCAGGG
Source organism: Chaetura pelagica (assembly GCF_000747805.2). Classification (NCBI taxonomy): domain Eukaryota; kingdom Metazoa; phylum Chordata; class Aves; order Apodiformes; family Apodidae; genus Chaetura; species Chaetura pelagica. The sequence goes on along the minus strand of NW_009954102.1, from coordinate 6,078,363 downwards.
CTAAACTTGAAAAGCCCAGTTGTCTTTTGCCTGCTTAAGTGTCAGTGTTTAATTACAGCTCATGTACCCTGTGGGTACTTTCAGATTGAAACCAGTAATAAATCATCTCTGGGCTGTTTGAAGATGGTGTTGAAGACGGGATTGATTAGAAAGATCATTCTGACCCTTGGGGAGTGTATGTTGAATTTTATAGTTTACTCCTTATTAATGCTGCAGTGTCTCTGGTCAGGGTCCAGGCAGATTGTTACACTGCTGGGCTTTTGAAAGGCTGAGCTATATTTAGCTTGAATTTGCTCCAGCTCTAAATACCTTTCCTTAAAACAAATTAAGTTGGTAGTAGAGCAAGTGTTTTGAGAAGCAATGAGTTTTCCTTTTTCTGGTGTTGCTAAACTAGGCTTTTGGTAAACCCTAATTATTGGGATGAGTGCAGTGGTGTGACAGCAGTTCTCCAGCCTGTGAAACCATTCCTTCTGGCCTGGATGCTCAGTAACCATCCCAGGCCTCTCTTTCCATGGTAATGTTTTTAGCAGTAACCAAATGGGAATTTCTAGTATAACAAGTGGCCATCCCCAGGCAGAACTTTGGCTGGCTCTTTGATGACAATTGTGAGGAAAAGGAAAGTGAAGTAACTGCATCAGTATCGTTGCATTGGTGCCAATCTTTTTCATTAACATCAGTAGTTAATCCTGACTTCCTGTGGTATAGGAGAGCAGAACTGGGCTTAGGGTACCACTGGCCTGTTTAAATCACATCAGATCCATCACACTGCTGTGTGTGTCTCAGCAATCACTATTTCCACAGTAAAGGATTCATTTTTTCTGGGTAATGGCAGTTACTCAGGCAACCTTTGCCTCTGTCGTTGTGTAGTTGAAAATCTCTCATATTGCTGAGATGGTTGGCTTGGGAGCTCTGGGACAGCCTGGGTTTCTTGCTAAGCTTCTGGGTTGTTAGCTAAATGTTATCTTGATCTCTGCATGCTGTAGAGAGCCCTAGGTACTCATCCAGCCTGCTGGAGAGGTACAGCAGAAATGCTCTTGTTATCTTCTGTACTGCAAGTGTAGGTGCTGCTGGGCAGTGCAGGAATAGGGCAGCTTTTTTATCAGGAAATTGTGAAGCTACAAGCATATAATGAGTGTTAGGATCTACCAAAAGTTCTATTGAAGACAAGACTTGAAAGCTGACTTTGAAGTGTGCTGATTAGTAGTGAAATTCCCACTGGCTTTAAAATTAACTTCCAAGATGTGTGTCTTGAAAACATCTACTTTTGGGAAAAGGTTCATTGATCCTTTTTGTTGAGCTTTTATTTTCTAGGCCAGAATAAACTTGAGATTAACCAGAGGCTTCTGCTCTCAGATGTGATCAAACCACCTTTCAGCCTCCTTTTGGCAAGCTAGATAGGTTCTTTTTCCTTTCAGAGGAGGAGTTGTAGGATTGAATTTGTATTGGTTTCTATTCTTGCTAGCAGACAGAAGAATTAATTTAGTGCACAACTGCATCCTTCAGGCTACAAGCTGGCTTCTTCCTGTAATGAGTGAAAGAAATGAATGCAAGGAAAAAAAGAGCAGAGAGAAAATCTCTTGTTCCTGAGATGTAAGCTGCAAGTGCAGGAATGAAATCAATGAGAATTAGGGGTTGACATCTGAAACAAATACAACGTTGGCAAAGAAAAAAGCTACAGATTTTTAGGGTTTTTTACTAGCTCATGGGAGGCTTTGTTCTTCAGCAATCAATCCTTGAAAAACTCCACCTGGGACCTGCTGTGGTAGCCAGACCATAGCTGGATGGAGGGTTTTGGCCATCAGGCTGCTTCAAGAGAGTATGTGCTGTGGTGCAGCTCCACGTTGTGTCGTGTGGCTCCTCTGGGCCTGGTCAGCTCTAGCTTGAGCCAGAGCCAATTCATGGTGAGGCCCACACAGATTGCACTGGTGCCAAGAAGAGTGAGAGCATACTGTGGGGCAAAGGAGGGAAGTCCATGAGCCGGTGCTACCATGGAGACCTTGGCATGGGGGAGCTTTGTCCCAGGGCATTGGGGATGTCTGGGGGTTCGGTGTGTGGTGATGGGAGACAGCAGGTGCCTGAAACTGGAACCAAAGGATCATGCAGAAGGTGATGAGGCATCCAAAGACTGGTCTCCAAGGTAATCTGGAGCTCTGCACTTGTTTAGCAGGAGCAGAAGGCAACCTCAATGTAGGACACTTTACTATGGAGGGTTTACAAGGATAAGCATGCAAAATGGGATGCTCCTGAGGAATGCATGGCTGCTTTTTTCTTCTTCTTTTTTCTAAAAGAATTATTCCCTTTTTGCTACTCATAGTCCTCAATTACTTGAATTATAGAGCTGCATTAAATAGCTGGTATGTGTTCCTGGTCACTGGAGCTACTACAAAACTCTTAAAATTAAATGTGCTTTATGAAAATGGAAGTTTAGAGCCAGAGGGGAGAAAGGAGATGGGCTGATTGAGAAACACTGCCAGCACTTCCAGCTCTTCTATGAATACTTATTTGCAGAGAGGTAAAAAAAATATGTGAAGGAAAGCTGTGTAAAATGAGCATGACTCTCAGCTGAAATATGCTTAAAATGTAACGGATCTAAAGATGGAGTAGTTGTCTCTCTTTCCAGAGATTAGCTGAAGTGCTGTCAGTCAGCCCTAGTTTCTCCCAGTGTGTAAATTCTCTTGGGGAACCTCAAAGAGTGAGGGGGATGTAAGCCTGAGTCCTCCTTTTCTAAAGTAAATATGGATAATTGTGTCCAAATATAGTCCTAGGCTTGTGGGGGAGATATGTGGGGAGCCTGAGTGCATAATTTAACCCTGCACATGCTGGCTGTGGGCACCAGCCCTGAAGCAGAAGTGGTCACAGGCAGAGCTGCTGAAAACTCAGTGTCTGCTCTTTGGAGAGGTAAAAACAACAACTGTGCCATGGGGAAGGTCTGATCATGGTTTGCAAACCCAGTCCTGCTGTGTTGCTCCCTGGTTGGGGTGCAGTCACTGGGGAAGAAAGCAAAATGTTTTACTGGTTGTGTGTTGGTCACATCAGGCTTCATGGAACCAGGACTGGGACACTTTGCAGCTCATACAAAAGCCACTTAGAAACTTAATCCTTTCATTCTAATTAAAATCAAATCCTTGCAATAAACAAGGCATTAATGATTTCAAATGTGGATCTACCTAAATATTCCTAAAAGGAACTTACTTATTATTGTAATTTTTAACTCTTAAGAACAAATTAAAATTCAGATATAGTCTTTATATTAGTGAAAGTTGTCAATAATTTGATTTTCATAAAAAGTCAACCACTCCAATAATTATATGTGGATGATTTCTCACAGCATTAGGACTATAACCTTGGGTTTTAGCTCTTGAAGGTCTCCAGACTGGTAGCTGTATTTTCTGACCTTGGTTGACTTCTTAGTAAAATGGGTAAGACAAACCTGACCTAAGTACCAAATATGAATATTGAGAATATGACCTGTTCTTTAGTGCTATAGACTCATTTATGTTGGAAAAGACCTTTAAGATCATTGAGTCCAAATGTGCTAAGATTCCACAGAGCTCAGCATGCTGGAGGCCTGGACCATGGCTCAAGATCCTACATGATGCCACAGGAAAGTGGGACTACAGGGAAGATGGAGAGAGACATTTCACCAGAGAGGGTAATGATAGGGGGTAATGGTTTTAAACTGAAAGAGGGGGGATTTAGGTTACACATTAGGAAGAAATCTTCATCATGAGGGTAAATAGGTGCTGTAATAAGTTGCCCAAGAAGGTTGTTGATGCCCCCTCCCTGGAGGTGTCCAAGGCCTGGTTGGATGAGGCTTGTGCATCTTGGTCTAGTGGGAGGTGTCCCTGCTCATAGGGAACCTGGTGATCTTTAAGGTCCCTTCTTAACCATTCTATGATAATACTACTAATAATAATAGTAATAACAACAACAATAATGATTATGATAACGCTAGTGACTTAGAAGGTTTTCTCTGAAATATTTTTTATTAGTCATGTGTTTATGAAATGGAAATTGTTGGTGACAGGTAAAAGAAGTATTTGGAAATCTGTACCTGTTAAACAAGAGTCATTGCCCTGTGCAGCTCTAGGTAGAAATAATGTCATGTAGCATAAGATAATAGCATAAAATAATTTTCCACTGCAGGCACAAAAGTGGGTGATTAAAAATTACTGACCAAAATTCTTAATTTTGCTGATGCAAGGGGAAAAGGGTATCCTACAGATATTTCATCTGGAGTCCTGTTTTTCTATGAAAGAAACCCTGTTAAAAATTAAATTATTTTCAACTGGTGAACTTTGGGCTTGAACTCTAGTTGGCTTGATAAGTTTTAACATAACTAAATCAGTGTTTCCAGGAAATAAAAACAAGTCATGTGGTTCTGAGACAGATCTTATGACAATGTAAATAAAAGCAACTAGTATGAAACAAATTCTTAGATTATTTCTTCAGGGTAAACCCATGATTTCCACAATGTTTTATTGCTGATTTCAAAACAAAGTTATTTTACTAGTTCAGTAAAGATAAAACATGCAAACAAGAAGAATAGAAAACAAATGTAATGAGCTTTTGCTCAGTTCTCTTGTACAACAGGGCAATCATAAATAAACAAAAACAAAACCTAAAAGTTTGAAGGAGCAAATGGTGCACTTGAAAATTTTCTTTGCTCTGCTGTAAAGAACTCTGAAAGTTCAGTTGTCTTGCTTTTTATATTGAGATCATCTTGGTGTTCATTTGACCCAGTTTCTATACAAGTTAGGAATGAAGAAAGTATCAGTGCAAGAAAATATCAATTTGGAAAATAGCATTTGAGGCAAGTTTCATCTGAATTCCAACTTTCTCTTGATCTTTTCCTGGGCAATGCCGTGAACCTTTCTTGCAGCATTATTGTTATTGTGATAGTTTTGCATTGTTCAGGTTCTGCTGATTTTCTGTTGAAAGGTAACTCGGAGAGACCCTATTCTAGTTGTAAGGAAGCTTTTGCCCATGAAGTATCCCGGGCAGGGTTGGTCTGTCTGCACACTGGGTGTTGTTCCCTTTTGAGCCAACGTGTAAAGGCAGCTTGGTGAGCAGTGTTGCTGTCAACAGCCTTTCTGAGTGCTGCTTTAAGATTTTTCCTCCAAAGAGTAACCTTAAAGCTGTTCCCAAGCAATTTGTGGGTGAAAAGCATTTATTTGGCTTTATCACCAGCCTTAAAGGTACATGTGTGTATGCACAGGTATCAAAATACATTGAAAAACCTTTCTATGTGCAGGAAAAAGAATAAATCAATCTGTCCATACAATGTCAATAGAGACTGAGCATGGAATAAAGTCTTTCTTTTGTTAATATCTTTATAGGTCTTTGGATAGAGCTATTAAAAATAAACCACTGAACAAATGAAGTGTAATATCTCTGATAGGATTCAAATTTACCAATTTGTGGCCAGCAGCAAAGGCACAGCTGGGGCTGCAGAGTGATACTGTTATTCATTACCTGCTCTCATCTAAAAGAGAGATGAGGGAAAACATAAATTAATTTCCTTGTTCTAATTTTTTATCCTCCAAGATACAGACAGTAGCTTCTCAGAGACACTGAAGTGGAGGCAAGATTTATTTTCCCTAAAAGCTGACCGAAGGGTTTTAAAAATGGAAACCATGTGGAAGAATGAAAATACAGAAACATTATAGGAAAAAAATCCAAAAACTGACCTAAAATGTTGCTTACAAATAAATAATCACTTCTGGTTAAAAAGCTGAATGTTTTAGAGGTTTACTGTTTTATTAAGCACAAAAAAAAACATTTTTCTGGGGGGAGCAGAGGGTTCTTCACCCCACAAGAATTGAAAGCAGCTCCATTATGAGAAAAAATGAGTGAAAATGATTCTTGTGTATCCTTTGACAACGTTGCTGTTGATATGGAAATCTGATGTTGAATCCTCATATGATATTTCTTGTATCTGTAAAGTGAACCCAATCATGGCTTTTCTTACCCTTTTGCTTGCTGCTTTTGCCACCACAGGAACTTTTTGATGTCCTTCCATGATGGGCTGAGGTTTTACTTAGTTCTCAGCTTCTTTATGCACGTGTGCTTGATATAGCTCTGAGATACCTTTTCCTGCTGGGTGGTGAGCTGAGCACCTTTGGAACTGGCCAGTCTGCCTCTCCATGGCATTGAGAGCCCCTTTCTGATGCTATGTAAAGCCAGAGACAAAGCCACGGGCAGGGTGAGCATCCCTATGGAAAGAGACCAGCACCCCATTAAAAGTTTGGGCTACTTGCCTGACCTTGATAAGAGTGGTTTTTAGAAGTCAAAGTCATCTTGCTCAGCACATTCACACTTTCTGTTTCCTGGCCAGACAGCCACTGAAGGTGCAAGTATAATGGAATCTGTCACTTTAATGTCATAGATTTTCCCCCCCTTTCATCGGCCTTAGCACAGACCCGCGGGGGATTTGCAGTGTGAGCTCTGAGCTCTCCATCCTGGGAAGCACAGCAGTTATCAACAAGACTCATCCAAGAGGAAATACAAAAGGTAGTTTTTATAAGCCACAGAAATACATATTTGAAGGGGTAATACACACAAACACCCAAACTTGCCCTTTTTATATCCAGAGAGAATTTGGTGCATTTAGCAACACAGTTTTACCACAGGTTATAAATCTAATATGAATAACAAATGTCATCTCTGATTCTGCTTCCTGTGTTATGGGCAACTATAAGCAGATGTTTTAGAAGGCTGGTTATTTCTTCCTTGCTCTGATTTGGGTTTTTTCCCTTTGCCACCTGTATTTCTCCCAGGCCCTTGCCACATGGAGTAACTGATGCCAGTTTGGTACCTGCCTGACTGAAGGTTTAACTCAAACTTAGTTCAAAGTGTGTCTAATCTAAAAAATAATGCCCAACACACACTTTCTAATGAATCAACAACCTTCCTCCCCTCCAGGCTTGACACATTCTTCCCTTTTTCTTAGTGGCAAGATATGATTTTGCTGATTTGCCTCAGGCATTAAATATACTCTCAGAAAATCACCTTGTCTTAATTATTGTCCCAGGCTTTATGTGTTATCTGGGATTTTATGAAATCCTCTTTCATTGGGGCTGTCTGCTGTGGTTAAAGGTGTAATCATGTATTTGGGATGATTTTATTTTTTTCTTCTAATTCCTCAGGGAGAATAATGGAAGCATCTTTTTGTCTTAGCAAGTTAATGCATGGTTTCACTTTTGCACCTGTAAAATGTCTACATCAGTGAAACATTTTCTGCTGTTGGTCTTGCACAGTCATGTCACTTCTACTGAGATACATTAGAAATGGTTTATTTGTTTTTGTCAGAAATAGGAGGTGATGTAACTTTTTTTTCCTGGGATTATCTGATTTCTTAGGGGAAAATGTCAATGTGACTTGATTCAATTAACATTCTTGAGGCAGTATTTCTGGCTGTGAACTTTTCCCAGAAAAGTCACCCCCGTGTGCTGATCATCTTGAACTTCAGCATAAATTCAGCATGCACTAATTTTGCTGGCAAATTGTTAATTAGACAAACTTTTATTATGTTTAGCAAAACCATGAAAGGCCAATCACAGAAGTATAGACAAGTAGCTCTTTCTTTAGCATTCTCTGTGATTACTTGGGAATGGTAATCTTGGAAGCTTGGAAATATTATACCTGTATTTCAGCACTCCTGAAATCTCTAGGAGATAGGATGGGAAGGAGGCACCAGATATTTAAATGGATGGTATCATAGATAAAGAACATTTTTACTTAAGTAATTTTAAAACTGATTTGGGGTGTAAGAAGAGAATATTTCTGTGCAATGTCTGTGAGCTTTTTATTGAATGGGTGAGAACAAGAAAGAAAAACCTTCCTACATCTTTCTGCTCCAGAGAGTTCAAGAGTAATCTCTGTAGGTTTACAATCTGAAGTAAGAAACGAGCCTTATAGTGTCCAAGTAAGTGATTCAGAAACAAATTATGTTGCACATCTCAAGCCCATGTGGTTAACATACTATAGGGTTTAGCCAGAAGATCTTTCCAACTTTAAACAGACGCCTTTGTTTTACTGGTATTTTAGAGGACTGGAATGTGCTAATGGATCAAAATAATGTTAAGTAACGTTCTTCATTGGGCAGATGACCATGTTTCCATCTGCATTAGAGGCTGCAGCTTTCAGTGTTGACATAAACTGCCAGGTGGTGTGTAAAATATTGTGCCCTGGTCTGGGTGTTTTAATGGCTGAATTGTAGATTTTTGTGACCGTGCAAAAGGAAATCAATTTTCTTTTCATGGCATACAAGGACTTGTCAAATTACAGATAAGAATAAATCAGTGAAGTACCTATAAATCTTCATTGTTGCATGGGTGCCTGCCTCCTAGACAATGAGTTTGTAAGGCAGGAATTGCATTAGTGTGACAAGAGCAAGACATTCCTGTATTTTGAATGCTTTGAATTCCTAGCAAGTTCGTCCAAACATCCCCTCTGAAATAATACCTTACTTAGAAACTTTGATGTTCTTGGGAGAAGCCCTCTCCATGGCATATCTCTGTGTACCTCCATGATGAATTGGACTGAACCTCCATCTGAAGGATGTATCTCACCTGTGTCAATGGAGCTTATAGACTAGCACGGACTGGATGTGCTGTATTTAAGGGAAGTAGATCTCATTTCCTCGCCCTTTTTGTGTCCTCTGGCACATGCTGGTACGCAGAGGTGTCAGGTGTCCCTACCCTTGAGTTGTGTTTGATTGCTCCTGCACAAATCTGGACACCACAGTGCCCCAGGGTGTTTAGTTGGCTGCTCAAAGTTGGCAGCTCAGGCTGAGCACCCAAGGGACGTGCAGAGGAAACAATGATTTTCTTTGCAATGCAATGATCATTTATTCTATTTTCCAAATTATAGCAGCTAAGTTCACTAAGAGCTGAAAATCATTAATGTCCCCACTGAACTCAAGATATGGAAGACCCTGAGTCTCCCAGAGGAAATGCGAGTCTTTCACACCCCTTTGCAGTGGTATGACATCAACACACAATCCTGCTATTATGTTTTGTGTGTGATGTGCCTGCTAATAAGCTTTCTCCTTAGCCAGGTTGCTTCACATCCCTCCTCTGAACGACTGAGTTGATTCATATTCTCCCTCTCCATGGTAGCTTTATGCTTCATTTTTGCTATAAGCACTTGGGAAAAAAAATTATCTTGCTGGATTGAAGTGGAAAACCTTTCTGTTCTTATTATTAAGAGATTGTCAATGTGCCATTCCAGTGAGTTTGATCTGCATTTCCCACTTTTGGAGGGTTTGATATTTACTTATGGTTTCTTTTTCACTCCAAACATGCATGGCAAAACACTTTTTCCTAGCTCAGTGCTCTAGTAAATATGCACAGCACCAGCCAGTATAATTTGTGTGTAGATGTGCAATGTATATATAATTTATGTTAACGCCCTTGAAATAATGCAAGGAAGTCCATTATGGGCTGGTTAGTGCATGGTTCCCTGTCAAGATATCCCCAAGACCTTTTACCTCTTTACTTCCAGAGGCAGATATTAGCCAGTTACCAGTACTCAAGGGATTGTTCTCAAAGTTGTGAAAATTGAAGTTAGCATTCCAGTAATTATCTTTTTTCCTTCTGTGCCTTCCAGAGAACATTATGTTGAAATGATGTGTTTGCAATTCAAAAGATATTATTTGTTAAAGCATTTTCTGCTTCTTGGATATATTTTATTTTCAGATTCTAATTCATGTTAAGAGGTCCATCCCTTAAACTGGGGCTCCCAGTACCCCAGCAGAGATCATACCATTCATGTGTCACCATTTACAGGGGGAGACTGTGAACAGCAGGGGATTAAAAGAAGTCAATAGAGCTCTTCTGAACACTTTGGAATTGTTAAGGTGAAGGTTTATCCACCACCATGGGTTTGCATGATTTCAAAACTTCTATTCCTTTAGGAAGAAAATATTTTTAGAGGGTAACACTTCAGGTTGCACATTTTTACTGGAACTTTGCTCAGTTGCTCTGTGGGACATTAAGCTCTCATAGTGTGAAGGCTGTAAAATTAATCCACTGAATGTAGAGGGCTTTCTTATTATGTAGAAGTTTTCTCCATCCCTCTGGTGCTATGATTTTTCCTGCAGTGAGAAAATCATAAAGGAAGGGCTTAGAAAAAAGGAAACTGGGTCTATTCTCATTGACTTTTACAAGGCTGAATCAGGCTTAGCTACATATCATGGCCATGAGTTCTGGTTACATCTCCACCTCTCCATGCTGCAGTCACTCAGTGCTCTTCCTCTTCTTTGGTCTATGTCTCTTAGTGAACATAATCTATTGAGTATCTTAAATAGTTGCTGAGCCTCATTTGATTATATTCACCCTGTAATTCTTACTCTGTACCTTTTATCATCTCTCAATTAATCTGCTTTAAAGTCAGAACTTAAATCATCTTGTTAAAAATGTCAGTATCATATTAAAATAATTTGAAAACATATTGAAATGTATTATAGAAAATATATGCTTAATATCTTAGGTATATTATAACATCATAAAGTAAGTTCTCTGCTTCTATGCATGTTGAAGTAATTAAATCCCCACCATGAGCCATAGTTTGATTTACATAAAATTTTTGATTTAATGATGGTTCATTGAGGACAATAACAGCATTATGTTGGTAGTACATGCTATGGCATGAACAAGAATTAGACTTTAAAATGTAATCTTTTTTTGTTTATTGAGAAGGGTACAATTAATACAATGGCTTTTTCAAGAATTGGGCAGCTTTTTTGTTGTAGTTATCAGGACATCTCTTTTAGATGAGCAGATGAATGTTTGTTTTCTATTAGGTTAATGATCAAATAGTCCTTAAAATCCACTTTTTCAGTCACTGAAATTGTAGGTGAATAGGTAGGGGTCAAACAGACATGGACAAGTCATTTGTCCTTTTTTCCCTACCTTCTACCAGCCAAGAATGGGTTTATCACTCGTTTATCACAGAGTCCTTTGTAGGCAGCAATTACAGTTTATCCAATAGCAACCTCTGTAACACTTTTAACAATCCATCTATACAGCATAAATGACTTCAAGAAAGAATAAACATTTGGGATTAATGGAATTATAACCTTACATTAGCAGGGGAAAACAACTGATTTCCATTCATGAGCTGGTTTGGGACAGTAGCACTGGATTTGTGGTAAAGAAAAATGTAGGTAGAATAGCAGAAAACAGATCTGGAAAGTCTTTGCTGGTATTTTCTGCAAATGGTGTTGCAGTGGTGGATACACAGGTGCAGAAACACCATTAACAGTGTTTTGTGCTCGTTGCTGGTGATGGCATCTCTTGGATAGACATCTAGCAAAGCTGGCAGAGTTGTCTTCACCTTCTTCTCTCCTATGGCATGCCCAGACATGGCAGATGCTGTCAGGAGTTTGGGGTAATATTCCTGTCTATGAGGCTGGCTTCCATTTTATACACTTTTTGGCATCATTTTTGTAACTGCAGGAGCAGTCAGAAAGTCCTGGTACCCTGGAGACAGTCACCATGACAGAGATGTCATCGAAGTGGGATCACCTGAGTGAGCCACGAGTGCCATTGCATGTCACATATTTTGCCAAGGTGTAAAACAGTAGGAGAAAATGTGGGTTTATTTTTTGAGGAAGGTATTTCCAGCCTGCTGCCCGTGCTGGACCACACATACATGGAGAGACCCCTAACACCCTGATGCATAAACACAGGGTGCTTTGGATCTACATTCAACAAATGCCAAGAAAGTCACAAAATTTGTCAGTGTATGGAAAAAAAGAGTAGATACTATAGTCCCATTAAATGAAGTTTTATGTTCATCTTCCAAAAGTGTGTTACACAGATAGAGAAAAGATGCATTTACCTGTCAGAGACTGAAGAGACTGAAAAATTACTTATGTCAAACTGAAGATGTTGCCTCTTGCCCTCAAATCTTTCAAACATTACTGGTTTGTCCTATGCCCTTTTCTCCTGAGCTCTTCACTTTAGTCATTATGAACTCCAATTTTCTAAGTGCCTTATCCTCCATATATTTCCTGGGTGTCTTCTCCTCACTGGGAAGGTTTTGCTCTTCTGTGTTGTTTTGTTTATATCTTTTCTCAAGTGATGCACAATGAGTGTGTACTGGTGTATTGATACCAAAGCAGTGGTTAAGGTTTTGGGTACCTGCTTAAAATATCAAGAGTGACTAGTCCATCTGCATTTGAAGATTGTGAAAATACCATGAAAGATTTTGATGTCAAACCAGCAGCTATCACAAACACATTCAAATAGACAAAACAAAACATTTCCTTTTTACCATTATTCACAAAAACCCCCATATATTTAGTCAAACATCAAACTTCTGCTGTGATTATATATATATTTTTAAATACACCTTTCATTTTTATTCAATCCACCAGAAATTAATCAATGACAGAAGCTCAACAAATGAATATTTCACATCTCCAAGCACTACTTCACTGTTTTACTGCCTTCTGGGTTACTTGAGAAACTTCAAGTTTTTTTCTTTGCTGCCACCTCTTGTTGCATTGAAGGTAACACTGTTTAAAGGTGGGGTTTTGGTAGTATGAAAGTGTTAATTTGATGGTAGAGGCTGCTGATCACTCTGCTGCAAGCAGAGGCTTTCCTGCTGCCTCACTTGCTCTTACACAGCTGGTACAATCCGTGTTGGCAGAGCACGATGAACATACCCCAGATCAGGGACAACAGACTCCAAAACACCTCTTGGCTATTTGTTTTTCTTTCTCTGGAAGTAAATAGAGCATAGTAAATAGACTTCACCCTGACACTTGTGGGACTGGGGAAATGAGGAGACTGTGGCCCAAGGACTAAAATGTGTGACATGCACAGGGAAGCAACAGTGACTGGGAAGGGAGAAGGAAGAGAAGGAAAAAGCCAAGTGATAAACAAGGCTGAAGGGGGGGAATTGCATGGGAAGGTGACAAGGGACAATGACCCTACCCTGAAATATTAAAGGGGATCTTGGGGTTTTTTGAACCAGAGAAGATGCAGTTTAAATGTATGACATCTTATTTTCAGAAGGTCTTCCACTTTTTTTTCCTGTTATCCTTTCATCTTCCAATCCATTTTACTTCCAGACTCTTCTCTCTTGCTTTTCACTGTTTCAAATTCCTTTCACCTGCTGCTGCTGTTTCTGCCCATTCTCTGTTACTTTTCCTCTCTTGCATTCACTCGTTCCATGCTCTTCAAGAGATTCTACTTTGCAGGACAGAGTTAATGTTTTTTCTTGTTTGCTGGGCCCAAAGAGCACCCAGAGAAAAGAAAGGCTTGAAAATGTTACTTACATGAATAGTTGTTGGACATCTCAGCTGGTGGCTTCAGCTGGGTCATCCCTGTATTAAACTCTCTGATCTGACTGTTACAGTTCCTTGACCACTGCACCTTGTTGGAGCTCTAGCAGATTACACAGTCAAGATCCTTTCCCTGTGTTGAATAAACCAGGGACTCCAGTGAAGACTCATGTGAGAGCCTGGTAATCAAGCGGGTAATAACAATCTATTTTCTCTGTGGTTGCACAAAACTTTGCCTTTATATGAACACTGGTGCCAGGATAGAGCTGCAGGTGTTGTATTTTGGCAACAATGCTTCTTTTTACAAGCACTTCTTGCACCATTCTCTCATCTGTGTCACACAAATGCTCATAGGGCTGCCTGATAAGGGAGAAATCAACTGAGGTGGATCAAAAAATATTCCCTCTGTCTCTTGCCCTTTTTTATTCCCAGCAGCATGGACCTGAGGAAAGCCTGGACCCATGAGTGAAGACACAACAGCTTTGCTTCAAGGTTATGGGCCTCCATCAATAACTTCAACTTCTCATGAACAAAGCACACTGGATTTTACATGTTTCCAGTTGCCGTGTAACTTCTCAAGAACTTGCAGGTGACTAATTAACAACTTCAAAGTTGGAACTTTTAACAGTAAGGAAGGCTAAAATAGACCGTCTCTCGACAAATAATAGTGGTGGTTTGTATATAAACGGTCAAGTCTTGACGAAAAACTAAAGTATCAAGAAAATTACAGCTAAAGAATAATGTACCAGCACTGACAGGTGGACAATATCTGTGAACTTGCCTTAGAGGACAAAGAATCAAGTTTTTATTTTGCTTGCTTGTTTGGGACTGTAAACTGAGCCATGTTATTGATTGTCCACTCGAACACTCAACTGAGAATTGTGGAGAACAGGTGCTGTTTTATAGACAGGTATTCCATATGAATGAAGACAGGGATATCTCAATGCTGTTGTGGATATTTTCAATTGAAATGGATGAAATGGATGCTAATTCAGTCTGAAAGGGATGAAAAAGAGATCTGAGGCTTTGATGCAGAAAGGATGTACTACTACTCCTTTCAAACATCTCTTCGGATCCCTTGTGAGTGTGATTTATTTTTCCTGATTTGCACTATTATTAACTTAACTAAGGGTCAGTAACTGAGGAGAAGATCTCAATGGCAGGGGCACTAGAGCTCATCCAGTGTCATGCCAACAGTGAAGACCTGGGCACATCCACAATTGCTCCACTTGGCAAATCCTGTCTCAGCATTAATATTTAAAATACCATCCAAAATGGTGCTAGTAGATTTAGCATAGTCAATGACTCAGTTAACATGTTTTGGCAGCTAGAAGATGAAGCCTCAAGAGAGGATGGCACCTGCCACCACCCATCTCCTCTGTGCCTTAAGCTTTGCACTGGCATTGTATTTATTCTCTCTGTCACATGAAGTATGACTTGGAGGTTTGCACAGGCCTTGCCCTCTAATGAGTCCTGGCATCTATTTCTTAATGAGAGAGGGTGCAAGTCTCATAGGAGTAATTTGGATGGACACATCCTGAAGGATGAAGCTCTTAACCTCTAATGTCCCTCTTTCAAGCCATTGTGTGTAGCCAAGCTGAAACTGCATAAGCAGAGCAGAGTTACCTCAGGTTTTCCCAGTTACTCACTGTAGTATCAAGCATTAAGCCTCAAATAATATTTTTTTATAACATGTGAATGAACATGCTGAACATTTAAGACACACTGCAGTTGGAATACGATCATGTTTAATTTGGACTGATGTTCTACCTGCTGCACCAAGAATACTGCGGAGTGGTGCAAAAGATGCAGGTAAAAGGGGGCTTTAATTATGCTTCCTGTTGTTTGTTGAAAACATATGTCAGTGCAGTGGTGTCCCAGTAACTGAAGCACTGACATTCTCATGTGGGATTTTTGTTTTCTCTCCCTCAATAATTTTTTAAAAGGCTGCTTTAGAAACAGAAGAAAATCTATGAATGTACTGGTAGACCAAAGGATATTTTTTCCCCTCTAAACTTTTGGTCTTTTTTCTGTACATTTTTTTCCCTAAAAAAACTCATCACCCAATCAAATATTGACTATTGTGTTCATAGAATCATAGAACCATTCAGGTTGGAAAAGACCCTTGGGATCACCGAGTCCAACCATCATCCCTACCCTACCAAGTTCTCCCGTAAACCAGATCCACCAACACCACTTCCAAACCACCCCTAAACACAACCAGGGATTGTGTTCTTGCAAGCATGTTCACTATTGGCTTTTGCTTCTCTAATTGTGACAATCTAGACATGAAAGGTACAAGCTACCTGGATTTGTCCCAGGTTGGGAATACCAGCAGCTTTTTGGTTCTCCTCAGTCACTGGAAAAATGTGATTCTTCATTTTCAAGTCTCTGGCTTCTTTTCCCCTAAAGTTCTGAAAAAAACCTTCCACAACTTGAACCTTTTAAATCTCACATCTTCACTAAGCCCCACATGCCTAAATTAGTTCATCAAAAAGTTCACAGAGTTTACATTGATACCACATCCTAAGTCTGGCCTGGAACAGCCAAAATCCTGTTATGGACATTAGAAATATACAAGAATTAACTGTCAGCTCAAATAAAATAAGGCAAAAGCTTCTTAATTAAGTAAAATTAAAGTTATACTCATGTATCAATAATTAAAAATGTCTAATTAAACTCAAAGGTGTGAAATTGTTAATGTAATTAATAACAATATTCTGGCTACGCTGTCCTCTTGCTGTCCCTCTTCTCCAAGCTACTCTCCCACCCTTGAGGTTGCCTGTGGGCAGTGGCCAAGGGCTGTCATGGCAAGACATCAGTGCCCCAAGTTGCCAGCATCACTGTTGGTGGCAATAGTTCCTTCTTCTGATACCCTTCCCTTCTGTGGTTTGCTTGGGGATATTTTTATCTTGTTGTTTGTTCATGAGCTTCCTTCCCAGTGATCTGTGATCCTGGAAAATGCTGGGATTTTGGCTCACACGTGGTTCTGGACTTTTGCCATGTACAATGTGACTAAGTCTCACTAAATATGAACAAGTCCAAGGTTTAAAGCTACTGAACAAGGACTGTGGTTAAAAAACTATGCAGCTGACCATTTTCTTTTGTGGTTCAGAGTTTAGCCACCTGACTGCTCTGGTGTAGAAGGAAGCAAAGCAAGTCAAGACCAGTGAAGGTGGCAGCTAAGATGAGGACTTGAGGTCAATGGTCTGTTACTAAAAATGACATAATATCACCAACACATTATGCAATAAACTGAAGAATGAAACACATTTTGTTCCATTGCAAAGCAGCTTCAAGTCTATTGACCAAACCCCACTGTGTTCCTGTTAATTCTGCAGTGAGCTTTCCTGAGGTCACTTGCCACACAAGGTTTCTGATGGTGTAGCCTGGATTTTGGGTCAGTTAGAAAGTCAGTCTCTGGAGTTTCATGATTCCTCCTTTATAAACTGTGTTCACAGGCTGAAGGATCTGTGTGCACCAAGGAAGGCTGCAGTCTCCATAAAGTAATTGGGGCCAGTCTGTGACTGAAAACTGGGCTACTCCCAATCTCTTTGTTAGGAAAGGAGAAAACATGCTGCTTTTCCTTTTTATGAAACTATCAGAGTGTGATATCCAGCCTTATTGTAAGACTTCCCTGGCTCAGAATAACCTCCATATTTCTGGAAATAATTTGCTTCCTCTTATCTTCTTTTACCATTGAAGGATACGATCCTTTTTTCTTTTAGAATACAATCCTTGAACCTCTCAGCAAGCATAGAAAGACATCAACGAAATCTGTAAGGAACTTCTAAAAAATGAAGCAAAAAAAGTGTCATAGTCAGTAATGATCTTTGGTATTAAAATAGAATAGAATCATAGAATAATTTTGGTTGTAAAAAACCTTTAAGATCAAGTCTAACTGTTAACCCATCACTACCAAGTCCACCACTAAACCATGTCCCTAAGCACCACATCTACACATCTTTCAAATATCTTCAGGTAGTTGTAAAGAGCAAAAAGTTCTTCCTTCAGCCTCTTTTTCAGACTAACTCCAGTTCCCTCATTCACTCCTTATAAGACTTGCTCTCCAGACCCTTCACCAGCTTTGTAACCCTTTTCTGGACACTCTACGGCCCCTCCATGTCCTTCTTGTCATGAGGGGCCCAAAACTGACTCCAGTAATAGAGGTGCAGCCTAACCAGTGCTGAATACAGGGACATGATTCCTGCCTGGTCTTGCTGGCCACACTATTCCTGATACAAGCCAGAAAGCTGGTGGCCTTCTTAGCCACCTGAGCACCCTGTTGGCTCACGTTCAGCTTCTGTCGATCAACACCCCCAGGTCCTTTTCTGCTGGGCACCTTTCAAGCCTCTCTTCCCCTGGCATGGAGCATTACATGGGGTTGTTGTGACACAAGTGCAGGACCTGATGCTTGGCCTTGTTAAACCTCAGACAATTGACCCCCACGGTTCAAGCCTGTCCAGATTTCTCGGCTGAACCTTTCTAACCTCAGGCACTCCCTTCCAGCTTGGTGTCATCTGCAAACTGGCTGAGGAAGCAATCAATCCCCTCAACCAGATCATTGATTTAGATATTGAACAAAACTGGTCAAAAAAATTAATGTGAATTTGTTATCTACTAAAATCTTTTAGCCAATTCTGCAGCTTCTTAAACCTTCTCCTCTGGCAGAAAGGTGACAGGGTCAGTTTCTGGTTACAAAACAACTAAAAATGCTCTCTGTAATATTCTTTCCATATGCAGGTTCAGATTCATTTTGCTGTATTATCCAGAGAGGTGCTTATTGACCAGACAGCTGAGGAAAACCAACTTATTCTGACAGACTCAGAAATCTCTGTTGGTGAAGAAGAACCAGGGGTTAATTCCTGTATTTAATCTCTTCAAACTTCTTTTGCAGGCTTCACATTTAATTTTACTGCATTGGGGAGTGAAAGTCAGGTCTTCAGTTAATGTAAAAGTGTAGTGAGTCCAGGGTGGTGCTGGTGATTTACACACGTGTCTTCTCACTGCCCAGCCCAGTTTGATAAGTGACTGGTGCTGCTGGTGAACACAAATGAAAAGACATTGTTAAAAGAGGCTTTAATTAAACCTGTGAAAAAAACCCAAACCCAACCCTTTTAGGACTGCAGTTCCCCTCCCTCCCCCCCTTGTCAGAAAAGAAGAATCACCCGATGAGAATGAGTGAAGCTTGAAGTTTCAAAGCTTTCTCTGCTTGTGATGGGGGCGATGAGCAGGATCCCGGCGGGAGGGATCCAGCAGCATGTGACGGGGGTTGCACACAGTTCGGCCGGGTCTGGCTCACGTCCCTTCCACGCCGGTGCTGGGCTCCCGCTGCCTCTCTCTTCCTTGGAAAGCTGCTCAGCAGAGACACAGGATGCTCCGGAGAGGGCTGGTTGGGAGGTGCAGCTGCTGATCCACAGCAGCACCGCCGGGAACGGGGAGAGAGGGAGGAACAGCATCCGGAGCTGGGCAGCCCGAGGGGAAGGGCAGGAGGAGAGAGATCGCCTTTCACTGAGGAACAGCATGATTTCCCCCTTCTCCCTCTTGATTTTTTGAAACACCAAGACCGCTGGGGATTTATGCTTTTCCAGATCGCTGTGCTCCGGACACAGAACCAGCTGCGGAGCTGTAGGGGAGACGCTCCGTGAGGAGTGGATGGATGAGGTGCATGAAGAACTTCATGGGTCAGGTACGTCCCGCTCCTCCTGTTCTTCTAAAGCGAGCACGTTAAAACAAACCAAAACACAAACAAAAAGGTGCCAAATTGCACGCAGATGTGCACATCTGGGTGCTCACCCTGCGGTTTTTAGGTCCATCTTCATGTTTGCTTCACTGGTGCTCAGTTTCACCTCGAATCCTTTTCCTTGCACTTCTACTTCTTTTTGCAGCATAAAAAGGTTTTGCCACAGGAATGAAGAATTTAGGGTGCAGGTTTCTGCAATGTGCCTGAGAAAGAACACGTTTTGGGAAGTTTTATTATTGAATGTTTGCACAGCTTCCTTTATTTCTTTATCTTCTCCAGCCCTTCCAATGGTATCAGGGTCTCCAGGCACGGGTGATATAACCGGGGAGAATTCTATGATGTAACAGGTCTGGGCAAGGCAAACGGCATTTTGAAACATACTGGCCGTTTTGGACAGGTATAACCTGTATATATATATATATATGTATATATATATCTGTATATAGGTATATATGTATAACCTGTATATATATAT
The DNA here is from genome assembly GCF_000747805.2 of Chaetura pelagica. Lineage (NCBI taxonomy): Eukaryota > Metazoa > Chordata > Aves > Apodiformes > Apodidae > Chaetura > Chaetura pelagica. The sequence continues at coordinate 6,058,848 of NW_009954102.1, read as the reverse complement.
ACAGGTATAACCTGGTATAACCTTTATTTCAGAGTGAGTTCAGAAGAGAACTAAGATCATTTTTGTATCTTTAGGCAGTGTCGGGTCCTAAAATACGGGTTTAATTGCTTTGATACTGATTACCCGGTTGGTATTAATTTGATGCTGATTCTCGGCTGCCTTCAAACTAAGAAAGGAAAACGTCCCAAAACACTCCTTTATAACAAGAGAGGAGGAATTCACAGGAACTGTGTGCGTGTCCCCCCCTCACAGCTTGGCTTGGAGGCGGCTGCCCGAGCTGCAGAGCTGCCCGCACCTGCGGGGATGCTGCTTCACACCAAAGCAACAACAGCTCTTTGCAATTAGCAGAACTCTAAGCTGCACTGAAGTGCAGATGAGCACTGAAGTACTCGTCTGAGAGCCAGGCATCAGCCAATCCCAGTGTCTGCATGCTCAGATCCTTGCCGAGCGGGATGCAGGAATCCTCTCTGAGTGCCTGGAGCCACCGGAGTTTGCAGGGTTGAACTGCAGCCTCTGTAGCAACCGGGCAGCGAAAGGGCGATTTTATTGTCGTTCTCAGGCTGTAACAGGAGGAGGGAGATCCAGTGAAGAGATTGAGGGGAAGGGAATCAGCATTTCCCAATTACATTCCCACCTTCTGACTCGCTAGAGGCTGCACGTCAATCCCTAAGCCGCTCTAATTAGGTTGATGAGCTGGAAAATAGTTATGTGTGTGTTTATTCCAGGCTTTGTTTTTTCACATCAGAAAGAAACAGATGAGGCTTCCTATACCACTTGTTTCTCCTTGGGAAGGCTTTTGCGTGTTTGCAGGGCACTTATTTAATGGAAAAGCAGAGGGACGTTGAAGTGGAGAAATAGGATTTGCTGTGCAATAGGGAACTTCCACCTGAAACTGCTCTAGGAGCCAAAACCAAAACTGCTGGTGCTGTATCTTGTGAGTTGGCATTGCCTTTCTGTTCTTCTTTAGCTGGTCGTGTTTTCTTTGTTGCTTGTTCTCCTGTGGTGCTACTATCAGGGTACTGTTTTCTGGGTTAAAATCGTGCTTCCTGAGTTACTTAGTCCCATTTTTCTCCTCTTTGAACCACGCCTTAGCTGTGACAACCTTCCCTTCTCTTCTAGACAGTCTCTGCTGATCATGTAGCTCCCATATTCGAGTAGAACATGCTTTTTCACAAGTCATTCTCAGGAAAGCAGGAGTGTGAAACCTGCTTTACCACTGCAGGTACCATAAAAATATGCAATAAAACCTCTGCAGCCTCTTCAGGTCCTGTGAAATGTCTGCTCTGTTTTCCTTTGGTTTATTTATTTGACTCAGGTCTATAGAGGCACTGAAATTCCCTCTGCAAGATTAGGAGACGAGTAGAGCCAGACACTTGGCATTTGTAAGTCAGTGTTACTCCACTGCATCAGGTTCAAAAAGCTGGAGATTTGCTCACCACCAGGATTCCCAGGAAAACTATGGCAAGAAAATACAGTCCTGTTTGCCCCAGACAAGAGCAGGAGGATGTGCTTTGACATTCATAAGCAGTGTGAACTCAAACATAAATGTGAGGGCATTCTGGCGTGCCAGAGGGCTCCTTGGGAACACAGGTCTTCTCCTCCTAATATGTTGTGACTCTAAGATGAGGAACTTTGCAATGAGGGCTTGAGTTCAGAGATTAATTTTTTACCTAAGCAGGGCCCCTGGTAGAAGACGAGCAAGCTGTAAATGTGTTTGGGTGCTGCTTTTCTTGGTGAGGGCACTAGAAATGTCCTCTGCTGTGGACACTGGCTAAGGCACAAGGTGCTGCTCCTTGTGTTGTGGTTGTGTGCATGATGCTTTGCAGCTGGGTCATCCATTTAATGAACTAAAACAGAAGTTGTCTTCTCTGGAGACTTTCAAGACCCACCCGGATGCCTTTCTGCATGACCTGCCCTAAATCTGTGGTGATCCTGCTCTGCAAGGGGGTAGGACTTGATGATCTACAGAGGTCTCTTCCAACCCCTACCATTCTGTCTGATTCTTTGTGTGTTTTGTATCCATAATTTACATGGCTCAGGATTTTAATTTTTGTTCCCAAATCAAATTTCTCTCAGCAATCACCTCCCAGTCTCCAGATAAAATAATGTTTGAGTTTGAATTCAGGTTCTTCTGAATTGCTCTTATTGCTTTCCTCTTTCCTTCCTTCACCTAAATCTCTTGCAATTGATTTATATTTTATGATATAATATCATGGTCACTTTCAATTTTTTTTTGGAATCCCTAGAAAGCACTGTTGATGCCCAATTCTTGCCAAAGCAATGAGACTAACCTACATACAAGTGCACTTCTCCATACGGGTGATACCTCTTCAAGGCTCTTGAGTTGTCTTTCCTTGTGCACAACCCTGCTCAAAATCCACTTTCCATTATCAAGTCTTTTATCAAGACTGAATTCAGCAGATTTACAGTAATTACAGTCCTAAAAAAAAAAAAAAAGTGAAATAAATCCCTCATTTTATTCGTTATTAAAGAGATTTACCCGTATTAGAGATTAAGGATTTTGGGGGAAAATTGAGTCTCTCTGACCTCATGATCTGAGTTGTTCAGGAAGTGAATGATCTCAAGTTTCTCTCTTTGAGAATTTTTATTAACCTCATGATTAAATTACCTAGAGAGGCTGTAAAATTTCCATTTTTAAGAATAGGCTGAACAATAATCTGTAGCAACATACTCAGAATTTATGCCAGAATATATTATCAAATCAAGTAAGAGGTGTTTGCTTCATGTCCTCTCCAGCCTGGTTTTTAGTTGTAAGGGTTGTAATGATCCTATGTCATGATTCTATTTCTCAGAGGCCTCAGTCACCACTTTGCTTACTTGGTGACTTGGAAATGCCACCTGATCTTCCAAGATTACTACTGAACATCATGGTTCTGGCCTCTTGAAAACCACACACAGGGGGTTTATTAGCAGCCAGGATGAACACTTAAGAGATTTGTCTTCCTAATCAGAGGTAGTGTTGTGAAGGCAGCTGCTCCACCCTTCTTGCTCAAATACACATTTTCCATGATTTACATGGCCCAGCACCTTCAGATTGTGCTACTGGACACAAAACTTACACCATAGAGAGCAGCATTTTTTATTTCATGGAGCTACAGGAAAACAAACCCACAAATGAATTGGAAAATTCAGATGACTTCAGGCTTCTGGAAGTCATTATGTACCATTTCAATATTGAGAGCTTTCTGTATAAATAAATGTAAACGTGGTGCTTGTGATTTTGCTCAAAAATTGAAAAAGAAAAAATAAAAGGCTGCTGAAATGAATCTGAAATTTCAGTTTTAATCTCCTTATTGTAAATAAGCCAGTTGTCTTCCAAATATGCTATTCTGGGCAGGGGAGTGGTGGGGAAAGGAAAGTGGATGCATCACTCACAGCTTCAGGTCTCTGAGTATGATATCACCTGCAAACTCCTAGTCTGCTGTTGCTGGAGCTAATAGGTTCATTCTTACTTCATAAAAGCATTGTGTGCCTTTACATCTCTTAGGACAGCTTGTGGTTTATAATAATTTTCCAAAGCAGCAGAACACATTATTCCTGCTCATACCAGTGACTTGGGAGCCATTACACCAGCACACATTAGCCCATTGGCCCACATCTCCTTTAGATACACTTTCACTCTCCCTTCCTTTTGGGGAAAGAGGTTTAGCTATTTGCTGAAAACTGCCCACCAAGTAGGAGGAGGGACAAGACTCTGCAGGACCCAGGGTATTGTTCTGTGCTAGGTCCTCCAGACCTTTCTGCTCCCTCAGGAGGGTAGGGGACTGTAAGAATTTCCTTCAGAAGATGGGAAAACATCTGAACTAGGATGGAAAAGATGGACTGTGGAAAAATCATGGTGTGTGATGAAATATAAATGGACAAAACCACAGCCTGGATATATTGTGTCAGTGCATTGCAGCTGCTGAGGTAGCAGTTACCATGAAGCTCCTGTCTTCTCCAAATGATGTTGAGGCAGATGTGGCCTTGAGGTACCAGGTTGGAGTTTGCTTGGGGCATGGAAAGTCTCATGCTGAGTCTGCAGTGTGGCAGCCACCAAAGGGGTCTACCAAACCCTGAAACCAAGTGTGAGTGCCTGAAAAAAGGCACATAACAGTCAGGTCTGTTCTGGTTGCTGTCATCCACCTCCTGCAAAATGTCTGGCCTTTAGCAGCTGCATGTGAGATTCCTCCAATCCTTAGGAAGAGCACCAGGTGGTCAGTGCTTTGCAGGAGCAACTGAGGTTTTTCTTCCCCTTCCTTTGGTGCCCTTCCTGCAGGTGGCAGGGAGCAGGGAAGTTGCTGCTGTTCTGCCCTCTGCTTCTTTCCTCGGGGAGGTGGGGATGGTATGTCCATGTCTTCTTCAGGATGAGATAAGCCTGGCTGAGCTGCAAAGCACGTGCTGAAACACTCCAGTGAGAGAGGATGAGAGAGAGGGGAAACAAAAGGATGTGCAATTGGCAAAAAATCTTTGATGAAATCAAACAAAAAAACTGAAATTGCTGTTTTTTCTCTCAGTCTCAGAAGTTCTGAGCCTGGATAGAACTGTTTTTTTAGTGTTTGAGTCAGGATTTCAGGTCTCCTGAGGTTGGCTATAGTGGAACAATTCCATTAAAAAAATATATTATTTAAAAGTGGGATTGTTTGTATTAATTAAAGATGAATGTCTGCAGCAAAAGAATAAACACAAGTCCATTTCTAATAGGAAGCAGAAGATTAATTTCTTTTAAATCTGTTTCACAGGCACTGTGGGCATTTCAGCACAGGGTGTGCTGGGAAGATGTTCTGTAGATGAGCTAGATGGTAGGTTGTGGTGTTGTGCTCTCTGTTCCCAGGTAATTGTAAATTGTAATTCCCTTTGGTAATTGCAAAATAAAATGTGGGACAAGAGGGCAGATTTAGGCAAAATATTAGGAATAAATTCTTCACCATGAGGGTAGTGAGGCAGTGGAATAGGCTACCCAGGGAAGCTGTGGCTGCCCCCTTCCTGGAGGTGTTCATGGCCAGGTGGGATGGCACTTTGAACAACCTGGTCTGATGGAAGGTGCCCCTGCCCATGCTTGGAACTAGATGATCTTTAAGATTCCTTCCAACCCAGATCATTCTGTGATTCTATGAATACTTTGGTCTTGTGAGGGAACAAGAAGACACCAGTCCTTGATAGCTGGTTTATTTTCTAGTGCAAGACCAAGTGTGCCTACCGAACTAGAAGAAGCACTTGCATTGCAAAACATTTTTGAGAGCTAAGGTTTTAATCTTTGCTTATTGATTGGATTCAAGGACTCAAAGGCTTGTCTTATCATTCACTTTTTTGTCATTTTCATATATTTGCCTTGTTCCCTCCCCCTTTTTCTTTTTCCTGGAGCACTGGTGCTCAAAAAGTGTAGAGCCTTGGAAAAATGAAGTTCCTCAGGCAACAACTGCTGTGCTCTACAGAAACACTGCTGCAGATCTGCACTGCTTGCTAATGTAAAATTAGCTGCAGACACTCACATAACCACTTGTGAACTTCTTATTTTCGCATATTTTAGAATTGTTACATTGCTTCAGAACTCAGTAGTGAGTCTTGCTGCACAATTTTAAGAGTGGAAGGAAAATGGAAGCACCTAAGCAAGGCTTTAATCCAAAATGTAGCTTTCCCCTCTCAGCAGGGTGTTCAGGCTGAGATGTGGGCCAGACACATGGGTGTAGCTTTTCTCCTACCATCAGGTTGGTTGGGTAGCTCTTCTGTGGTAGGCAGGCATATTTTCCTGGTCTCAACATTTAAAAAGTTGGTGTTCAAAAAGCTCTCTGATCCTCTCTTCAAGCTTGACAGGGAGAGATATGACACCTTGGAATTTTACTGTTTCCCATTGTGATCAGCACGGAAGCAGCAGTCTGATGTCATGAAGCACAGTGTGCACCTGAAATGCAGGAAATGTTCATTTAAAGTCTGAGCCTCCAGACTTTACCCTAAACTGAGATTAAATCAAGACCTTCTTAAGGATTTTTTTTTCTATGGCATTGGGTAGTGAAAAAAAACCCAAACAACAAAACAACTCTGTAGCTGTTTTGAGAGAGATTTTCTGGTGGCTGTTATTTACATTCCTGAATAGAGCAGCTAGTTGGGCTGTTGGGAAACACTTGCCTAAGGTTGTGTGCCATAGAAATGAGTTTTGAGAGTCATAATCATACTGGAGAAAAATGAGTGCTGAGAAGGAGGCATTTAAAGGGTGAAGCAGCACTTGTGACGAGGTGTGTTGCACTGGTGGTTGGTGATACTGGTGTAGCAGCCAGGATGGGTGGAGGAGGACAAGGCAATGTCCTCTAGGAACCTTTGCCTGTGCCTTCCATGAGATGGGCTGCACAAAATACACAGGGGAACTTCAGAATAAAAATCCCACCTGACAGTGTGAATTGGGATCCAGCAGACACTGAGAGCTGACTAACTTTGCTATGGAGACTCTGGGAAATGAATGTCATTGGACAAAAAAATAATAATAATTAAAATGTTCCATTTTTTTCCTATTGATAACAATAGACAATTATCCTCTTAGCTTTTGTCTTTTACTGACTCAGATAAAATTATTCCTAGCTTCATTGTTTTTTAACACAGCATGAGAGGGCAGAAAGTTATTTTCTTAACTAACACAACCCACACTTTAGCTGTGTTAATTCTTTTAAAAGGAGCTCTATTCATCCTTTCTACAAGGTGACACTGGGCCCACAGAAGTCTTCAGTTTCTCTCTACCATTTATCTCTTGGTAAATTCATCTGCTTCTACAAATTAGAGCGACAGTTTCCTGTGGTCCATGGCTTTGAATAGAATATTCCATCCCTTGTGCTCACACAGAAGTATTGCTGCAGCAGTAACTTCCACAGAGGAATCTCTTTGCAGCATCCAATTTTAGTACAGTTTCTGTGATTCCTATGGCTCATTCCACCATTTCTCTTACTGAGTAACTTATGTCTCTGAGCCAAAACTTTTTTTTTTTTTTGTCTCTTTGTTTGAATGATTTGTAATAATATTTCCTTCATTTGCCTGCAAAATTGCAGAAATTCTTTTCCCACTTTAAGCCTGTTTGTCTGTTCTACATAAACTGAATGCATCCAGTTTGGGCAGGCTAACATAGGTGAAATGCTTTTTTTTTTTTTTTTTTGTCTCTTTGTTTGAATGATTTGTAATAATATTTCCTTCATTTGCCTGCAAAATTGCAGAAATTCTTTTCCCACTTTAAGCCTGTTTGTCTGTTCTACATAAACTGAATGCATCCAGGTTGGGCAGGCTAACATAGGTGAAATGCTTTTTTTTTTTTTTGTCTCTTTGTTTGAATGATTTGTAATAATATTTCCTTCATTTGCCTGCAAAATTGCAGAAATTCTTTTCCCACTTTAAGCCTGTTTGTCTGTTCTACATAAACTGAATGCATCCAGGTTGGGCAGGCTAACATAGGTGAAATGCTTTTTTTTTTTTTTGTCTCTTTGTTTGAATGATTTGTAATAATATTTCCTTCATTTGCCTGCAAAATTGCAGAAATTCTTTTCCCACTTTAAGCCTGTTTGTCTGTTCTACATAAACTGAATGCATCCAGGTTGGGCAGGCTAACATAGGTGAAATGCTTTTTTTTTTTTTTGTCTCTTTGTTTGAATGATTTGTAATAATATTTCCTTCATTTGCCTGCAAAATTGCAGAAATTCTTTTCCCACTTTAAGCCTGTTTGTCTGTTCTACATAAACTGAATGCATCCAGGTTGGGCAGGCTAACATAGGTGAAAGGCTTTTTTTTTTTCTTATTAATTTAGATTAAGACTTTGATTTTGCAAGATCTGCCAATATTTATCAGAACAACATCAAAGGCAGCATCATTTGAATCTTGGTTAGCAACCTCACCTGTTCGTAGCTTCCAAATATGTTTTAAGTGTTCATAGGAACTTGCAGACAATGGCACAAGCACAGATGTCTGATATTTATATTAAAATAACATTTTAGGGTTCCTGTCCCTGATTCATTAAATTTTAGGGGTTGTGGATCAGAACCTTTATGATACATACCAGGCATTTAGTACTGTGGTACCTTTAAAAGCACATGTATAAACAAAAACAAAAGTGAGCAGTTCAGATCCTGGTTCCTGAAACAATTCATCTGGGAAAGTGCACATCCCCAATATTTGCTCAGCTTTACCTAATAGTTTAAAAGTTTTCTCTCTCGTTAATTTTTTACCCAACATTTGTGCACTAGATGTTCATGAGGAATGTGGGTTTTCTTGACTTGGAATTACGAGAGAAATCATTATTCTGCTGTGTTAACTACATCCCTTTGGTTTTTTTACCTTCTAAAAATGAGATTTTATTCTTGAATAGAGCTTCATTTTGGGGGTACAATCAATTCTTATTTAAACAGGATGATAAAAACCTTTAAAGCTATAATCTAGTTTTAAAATCATGTATGATTTCACTGTAACATTTCTTCTGTGAATCAAGTAAAGTTGTTTTTTAGCTTCATATATCTGAAACATCTCTTTGCTTTGCCAGACACAATTTAAATTATCTAGGAAAGTTTGCGTGTCTTCAGGGAAGTTATTTAAGCATTAATCTCCCTTTTTGTTGCATGTTTTCAAGAAATAATGTGTTCTTTCTGCTTAAAGCCAAGATTAGGGGCTTCTTTTTTAAAACAGCCAGAAAGAACTAGTCTGTCATAACATAAACATTTGCAAGTAGGTGAACAATTTACACTGAGTGAAGCTGCAACATCTGCCACGTCGTAGCACTCCAGATCAGTAAAGGTTTTCTCCTGCCCCATGACTGTGATTTGTTTGGGACACCTGCATCACTCCTTCTGAGGCAGGTTAAAGATCCCAGTGACTGGACTTGTGTCTGGGTTTAATATATAGGTAAGATGAAATTTCTTCTTTAAAACCACTTTCTTCTTTTTCACATGCCTGTAAACTGGAAAATATTGTCCTTGTGAGTCACTTGGTATTGACTGGAGTGGGAAATTTTAGTGTGCCTCAGGAAAGGAACATGTCCTTGAACACTTTGATAGTTATTAATATCAAACCCAGATTGTGTTGATAGGTCCCAGATGCACTTTTCCATTTGCATCACTTCAGCTCCCCACACCGTTCAAACGCTGCAGCGATAGAAGAGCTGTGGGACCACACAAGCTGGGGGACAGAAAGGCATCAGGATCCTTTTTAAAGGCCAGGAAGAATTTGGATCAAAACAAATGGCTGTGACTGGATGGAGGGAATGATCAGTCTGAGGGTTTTGTCTCCCAGAGTCATGCTTTAGTCCACCCTTTGGTACAAGACAGTCTCTTTAGACCATGCCCAGGTCCTACCTGCTGTACTTTGGTACCTCATCCAAACCCAAACAGTTGCTTTGCCATCTGAAGCAGTGAACAAGCTGGAATGCTTACTCTCCATAGCTGTGGAAGGAGAAGAGGGCTGATGAAGTCACCTAAGGGGTCATGGATTTTTTTTGTTTGTTTGTTTGTTTTGTTTTATTTTCATTTTTAAAAATTATTTTAATTAATCAGCTTTTGCTTATTTTTTCCTTTGTAAGAACAAAAAAAAGGAAAACAAACAATAAAAGGAAAACAATAAAGCTGCTGAACTTTAAAGACTTAGTGCTATTTGGAGCCATATGCCTAGGACAACTTTTGGCTTCTGCTATCTAGGGTGGCAGTGTGTTCCCATGATCTTATTCTTTCAGAGCTAGAGGGACAGCAGGGAAATGCTTGTGGGTGCTTTACTTGTAGGTAGGTGTCATCTTCTATGTTTCTGGCCTTAAAGGGCTGTTATTGGGAATATCATCTGCCTTGCAGATGCAGAAGAGTTAGAAAAAGGGTAAAATAATGACACCTTTTTTTTTCTCCTCTCTTAGCCTCCCTGCAAGTTTGGATTTCTGAGTGGCAAAGTTTAGAGCTTCACAACTTGTCTCAGATCCCACAGCAAAAAGTGTGGAAGCTCTAGGAGTCAGGTGCTAAGTTCTTGAATGCCACTCCTGCTCTTCCAAGCTCTGGCAAGAAGAACTGGACTGACTGAATGTCCCAAACAGCTCTTGGCTGGGTCGTCTCAAACACTGCAGAAATGTTTTTGTCCTGTGTTAGAGTTCCCCACTTTACTTCTGGAGGGGTGACCTTCATGGATGTCTGCAAGGTTTTCCCATAATTTTCTATGTTTTTCCCATAGTTTTTCTGGTTTTCCCATATCAGGGTTCTCTTTATTGAGCTTAACACATTGGACCTCAATAGCCCATTTCCACACAAAAGGAAATGGAAAGAAAACTCAACAAGCTTGCATAGATGAGACTATTGCTTAATATTCCTGCAGCTTCTTCATAACTGTAACTGCCAATTAGTGTTTATAACCACAGCCATGTAAAGCTATTTACATGAGAACCCACCAGCTAAATAACTGTAAGGAGAATTTACAGATGTAACTTTTCACTTGACTACAAACTTGCAGAGCTACCATCTGTAGACATAGTGCCCCTCAGGATATGAAGAAAGTGCTGGGACTGTCTTACTGATAATTCCCAGTTCCTGGGGTTTACAAGGACAGTGTGTATAGATAAAGACAAGAAGCTCAGTAAGCATTAAACACATTGAGCAACGAACCTATCAGACATAAACAATTGCCCAGCTTCTTTTTTCTGTTTTCTCAGTCTTGGGTGACTCTTACATCTAGCTGGAAAGATAAAGCTCCTTAAGATATTCAAGGAAGGCAGTTCAGAAGCCCTGGCTTGAATGTCACAACATGTTGGTACCTAGATACTGCTCAGGTGGATTCCTGTGATGAATACCTTGTGAATAATGTCATTCTTGGATAAAGTAAGTCATGAACCAAATCATGGCAGGATGTTTTATACGATTTTAGATTGGATTCTGAAATACCCTGGGAGGTGGCAAAGCAGAAATGAAGACAGGAGGATGCATCTTATGTATGAACAAAAATATCTTTGCATTTTTTGTTGGCAGATGGGATCTATTGCAAGCTTTCTTCTTTTGTTTTTCAGACACTGAATTGGACATGAATGGGATGGCATCAGATCACAACACTTCCTCCCAGGAAGAATACCTCCCACACTATCTCCAGAAGGAAGACCCTTTTGCATCAAAGCTTTCTAGGGAAGCTGACATTGTAGCTGGGTTTTATTTGACAGTAATTGGTAATGATTTTTTAATTTGTCTTTGAAATATGACTATGTCACTACATCTTGGCAGACCCTCACAAAAAAAGCAGAAGCTGCTGAGCATTAGATGTGTAATTACATTTCTTCATACTAGGAAGAAAAATCTAGCAGAGCCAGGAGAAGATGTATTAGAAATATGGTGTCAACAGACAATGCTGCTCCAGGTAAAGTGACTAGCAGTAGACTTTCCAGCAAAAAGTGAAGATCTTTTCTACTGATAGGTTACTGTCCTGCAGTTTAATTGTTCCTGACCAGAAGGGGCTTTTGCCCTTATGCCCTTATGGGTTGTGTGGCCCGTTTTCAAAGCTTCTCTCATGTGCCTGCACAGCAAAGAGAACATCCTCAGATGTGCTCATTTGAATTTTGCTCAGCTTCTGGCATCAGCTGCCCTCAGTTACAGATTATATTGGACAATATTTTCTGCCTAACAGCTTCCCAACCTCGTCCCCTTCCTTGGAGTCTTTTACCATGTGCAAATCGACTTTGCAAGCAGAATAAATGCAGTTATTTATTAGTTAGTGCACCCAGCTGACAGCTGGGACTGATTTCTTCATTAAGTGTTCATATGCCAAGGAGTTGTTACTCAGCTGGGAAATGCTGTCTCCATTGCTTCTGGGGATAAACTGGTGCTTCTTGATGATTTACCTTTGCTTTATGGAGGTGTGCAGACCTATGTCCTGTTGTGTCAATACTTCTGCTCTCAAGTACCTGAGCTTCTAACTGTTGCCTCAACATTTGCACTTCTTTCCATGGTTTACATTTCCTTCTATTTTATGGCTTCAGTTCATGCAGCTTCTCACAGCTCAGCAGCAATTTTCAGAGTAAAGCTGAGCCAAGGTCATATATTTGTATTACACCAAACTGGGCTCCAGTGGTTGGACAGCTCAACACCAGGCTGAGAACAGGGTTATATGGTGTATTCCTTGACATCTATTTCAGTTTAAATTCATTCCCTTGTTCTATCAGTCCTGCACAAAATATGAAGATCTTTCAGTCATACCTTCATATTTCTCATTCACTATTTTACATCCTTCCCTGCTGCTCTTTCTTGCTGCTTTTCCCCCTACTACTCCAAGTCATCTGAATTTTTCTGCAGTGGAGATCTCACAAAGACCTCCTGGAGTAACATTTATTTCTCATTTGTCTTCTGCTTATGTTTTTCTTGAAAAAGGAATTGAGAGCAGCAGAGATGGCAGGTGAAGCTGGATCTCTGTGCTGTTCTCAGTATTCTTGTACCATTTTGGATGTATCCCAGCTTTTCACACACAATTTTTTTTCCCTGCTGCTATGCAGACAGATTTCTTCACTGAACTGTCCAAAACAACTCCCCTTGGGTCTTTTTTTCACTCGATTAAGCTAATTAAGCTTTAATCCCAGGAAATATGTCTGAGTAGCTGAAATGAATCATAGAATCATAGGGGCTGGGAAGGATCTCTGAAGATCATTGAGTCCAACCCCCCTGCTGCAGCAGGAACAGAGAACCCATAGGTCACATAGAAACGCATCCAGATGGGTCTGGAAAGTCTCCAGAGAAGGAAACTTCACAACCTCCCTGGGTAGCGTCTCCCAGTGCTCTGTCACACTGACAGTAAATAAGTTTTTCCTCATGTTGAGGTGGAATTTCCAGTGTTGCAACCTGGTGCCATCTCCCCTCGTCCTACCACAGGGCACCATGTGGAATTTCCTGTGTTGCAACTTGGTGCCATCTCCCCTTGTCCTACCACAGGGCACCACTGAAAAGGGACTGGCCCATTCTTGACATCTTCAGATATTTATAGATATTAATAAGGTCCCCTCTTAGTCTTCTCTAATCAAGACTAAACAGCCCCAGGTGTCTTAACGTTTCCCTGTATGATATGTTGTCCCTTAATCCTTGTAGCCTTAAATGTTTCCAATGTACACTGTGTTGTCTTGGTATATTTGCTGTATTTACTGTAGGTTTGCTGTAATTTTAAATTTGCTGTAATTGGCAGCTTCATAGTTAATCACAGCTCCCAAATATCCAAAATAATAAGCAAAATGTGCATAGTTGTGTCTTGTGGTAACTTGCAGTATTGCAGATTTGCTTGGTAAACTGAGTAACTTGCAGAAGATAGAAAATCAAACTAGAGCATTCAAGTCAAGCAAAGGGATGTTTATGGTTTTTTTTATTGTAACTTGTGGTTCAGACTGAACCTGTCCATTGTCACCTTCTGCCATTGAACGGTGTCCCCTGTCCCTTTGCACTTCCCTTCCAAGAAATACTGGCCCTTCTTGAAGATGTCCAGTGTGAACATCCTGATAGCAGAGTGAGGGATGATCTGCAGAAAGGTGGGAAGCCAGGAGGAGGGGATTGCTATTGGGCATCTTTTTGTGCTTGATAAAGCACCAGGTGCAAGGTGCACGTTAGTTCAAAAGTTATTTCAAAAAGGGGAAGAAGCTGCACAGTGAGTGAACAAGGCTGGGATCTCACCAGGCAACTTGGCAAAGCTTTCAGGGTCATTCTGGTTGTATAACTGAAGTATTGCAGCTTTAAAGTGTAAAAATGCATTTTTTTGTCTTTAAAGAAACTCAGGAGTCTTGACCAATCTGTGATAGATTCTCAGAGAACATGTGATCCTTTGGCATAACTAGTTCACTTCCACATGAATCTCTTTTAATTGTGTCTTTAAAAAAAACCAAACCACAAACAGTCCATATGGTTGTAAGAAACCAATTCTTTTTACTTTGTCACTTTCCCTGCTAGCTTTTTCATCACTGACTTTATTGATTTACTGTGTGACCAGGTAGGGTGACTAACTCCTGAGCAGAGACCCGCTGGCTGTCAGCTCCTTTGGAAACCTGTGACAAGTAACTATTGATTTGCAAACTGTTGTTGCTGCACACTTCCCCAGCATGTTATGAAAGAGCCTAATTGAAAACAAAATCCTGAACTATCTGTTTACTTTTCCCTCAGACAGAAGGAGCCTTGTTTGTTCAGATCTATTCTTTTATATACTTTGACCTTTTGCTGCACGTTGGCTCCTTCTCTGCAGGTGGAACTTTTTTAGTTCCCTGCCTTTTTTTGTGTGTATATACATAACAGTGTTAGGGTGTCATGGACAGTTGTACCCTGAACTGTTTGGTTGTGGAAAAGAGCCCTTATTTTATATCCAAAGAGTCTTTTTTCTCCTTTTTCTACCCAGGCACACAGCCTGTCGTGCCTGATGGAGCTGGGAGCCTTCAGCAGCAAGGACTTCATCTAGTTGTTAGGAAAAATCTTCTTAATAGTAGGAAAAATTAATCATTAGATGGTTGGTCTAGGGAGGTTATTACATTTCTATTACCAAGGAGTTAAAAAAAATTCAGAGAAGCAACTGTCAGAAACAGGTATAGACAAAAGGCAACTTAAATTATCCCTGGACACTGTAGGATTCGGAGGTCAGTGGGCTGGGACTCCCTGAAATACTGCTATTAATAATGAGCAATTTCTTGAGAGACTTCTCTGATGAAGACATCTCTCTGGACTCCCAGTCAGTTGAAAAAGATTCAGGAAAATGTCAGGCTCTTTTGAAAAATATTTTGAAGTAGATGCTGGCACACTCTATCCTAAATGTCACTAGAGGGAAAATGGCATTAAGGAAGAAAAGGATTAAGATATATAAAAAATGCTCAGCAACATTGAGATTCACTCACTTAGTTGCAAGGAAAATAATAATTCATATGAGTACCCACATCTACTTATAATTCAGATTATATTTTCCAAGCCATAAGAATAAGATGTTCTTTAAATTTAATTCACCAAGGATAAATCAAATTTGTTAAGAAAACCTAAGATTAAATGATAAGCCAGCTTTTGTCTTGTTGATTTTTAAAAATAATATAGAAAGGGCTGTCAGTATAAAAACAAAAAATTCTTCCAGTTAGATGAGTGTTGCATTTATAACTAAAAAAAAATTTAAAAAATCAATACCAAAGTATTTTTCTCCTGAGTTTCATCTTTTGCTTCTACAGTTCCTTATGTTTCTTGAGAAATAGTCTGGTATTAGCCTCAGTGAACTGTTTGTTTTTTTCTGCCTCATGGAGGTCCCCAGGTTGGGATTTCTTGGATCTCTGAGGTCATGGCACCCTTGCCAAGGGGACAATCTCATTGCTGGGCAAGAGGAAATGCCCATGTAACTCCTGAGGTTTAATTTCTGTGGTTTTGCCTCTGAACAGACCCTGATGAAAACTATGTGGTGTTCAAAGTACAATATTTGGAGAGGGCAGCATTGCTGGGTGGGCAGAGGGCCAGAGCCATGTAAAGGAAGGAAGCATGAAGAGACTTTTGTTATTAATTATTTTTTATAGTAGTGTGGGGGGTTGGCCCTGGCAAGGCACTCAGGGTATCCAACTGGTTACAGCCCCTGTGGTGGGAAGAGAATAGGAAGAGCAAAACATTGGAGATAAAGACAGGGAGATCAGTCACTGGAAGGAAACTGTGGGGCAAAGGAGGCTCATTGTGAGGAATGGAACTTAACTGAAACCATTTAATTACTGACTTGAGTATTGGAAAAAAAAATATTAACAAACACTAAATACTTCAGGAAAACACCTTTCCCCCACCTTTCCCAGATGAACTTCACTCCAACTTCCTCTCCCTCATTGCCATGCAAGTCCCTTTTTGGTCAGTCAATGGCCATTCAGGAAGATGGGGTCTCTGCCACACTTTGCTCCTTGTTCTTCTGTGACTCCCTCCTTCTTACTTGTCTCCTCTGCTCCAAAATGGGGCCTCCATGGGCTGTGATCTCTCTGAGGTGTTCACCTTTGGGGGTGACTCTTGCTTCTTCAGACAGATGTTTTGGGCTGTCCTGCTCTTCCACAGCAAAACATTCACTCCAGGCTCAAATGCTTTCAAATAGGAGCTGGTGAAGAAACATTTTTATTTAGGGGAACTGGAAACTCTATAGTTTTTGTTACCAGTGTGGTCAGCTCCAAGGCTGACTAACCACTGGCAGGGTTGGACTCTGCAGGTCCTTTTGTGGTGATATGGCAAAAAAGATGTTAGCCCATATAACCAGGATTCCTCCTCTTGCTTTGAATTACAACTGGAAGTTAAAATCAGACATAGTTTATAATTTTTCTTTATTATAGAAATAACTTTATTGTAAAATCTAAGACATTAATTTAGAAATGTGTCCCCCAACCTCTGATTATAGTGTTTCATAAAGTTAAGGTTGGTCAGAGATTTGGGTCCTTGTGATTACAGAAAGCTGAATGTCATTCTTGTGGCTGTATTGTTTGTATCTTGTTTGTGAGACAAATGGGGTTGGCCAGAGCAGAAGAATTCTGGGATTTCTATGATGTGCATTCAGTTGGTAGCTGTGCAGGCTCAGGTGGTGAGGGCAATGCTCTCCTGCAGAGGGGAAAACAGCATTTGTTGTGGGAGGGAGATGTCTGCAGCAGATGTCTCTATGAACTGCATAATGAGGATGAGATGATCATGTTTCAGAATAAAATGTCTAGCCTTGAGATTACAAGTTCAGGCTCAAAATATGAGAGAATTTCAGAAGGAAGATGGGACATTGCTGGCTTTGAGAAGAACTCTAATTTGATTATTTTTTTATTTTTTTATTTTTTTTTTCATTTTTATAGGGATTCTTTCAACCCTGGGAAATGGGTATGTTATTTTCATGTCCACAAAGCGAAAGAAGAAGTTGAGACCTGCTGAGATAATGACTGTTAATTTAGCAGTGTGTGATCTGGGAATTTCAGGTAATTTCATGTCTTGTTTTCACTCATTTTTACTATCCCAATTTTACTTTCCCACTGGTAGCAGCAAGAGGCAGTCCTCTGGAAGTCATGGGAAGACCAAAATGCCTTTTGCTCTGTTATTTCCATATAAATAGAAGAGAAAGATAGAAAACAACATTCCTGAACAACTTGATGGAAAAAAATTAAAAATACAGAGGGAGAAAAAGGGTTGGATTTATCAATCAGGCAAAACTCCTGTTCACACCAACAGTCAGAATGTCTTTAAAGGCAATTCCCATGTGCATAAAAAGACTCAGTATTACAGTTGAGAGAAAATGATATTTTCTTGCTGTAGAGTGCAGCAGGAGGAATCCAGGTGTGCCAAAAATACATGTTTAGCCAAATATGATTGGGGAGGGGCATAACTGGAGAGAACTGTAAAATGCCAGAAACCATCAGCCTGCCCAACTAATGATTTTCTCTTTAGTGACCATCCTCTTCTACCTCTGTGTCAGGAAAATAAGCACTTGTGCCAAAAGAGTAAGAGCAGCACCAGCCAACTGAAGGAATTTTTATTTCAGCCCCCAATCTGGATGACCTGCCATGAGCTTTTTTGAAAGCTCCACATGAAGCTACACAGTCAAGAGCCTTTGGAGATCATTCCTTTGGCTCTTGACATGAGTGTCATTCAGTTGCCTCTGGCTACGTGCAACTCAGGAGGAGGACTGGATGTCCTTTAGGAAAGGATATTTTGGATGGCAGGCAATCTAATGGGTATCAAAGCCTGATGGAACCCAGCTGAGCAGAGGATCTCCCCAGTGCAATATAAAAGAGAGAATGTTCCCATGCTCCCAAAGCCATCTGTCCCCTGTGTGTTGCACACACCAGCACCCCTGCCCCCAGCTCCAGGGCACCCTTTTCCTGCCCTCATCTTGGCCAAATGCTTTTGCCTTCATCCAAATGCCTAAAATAGCAATGAACGACATGAAATGATGGCTCTCAGCCTCTCCAAACCAAAGCTCATTGTGCTCCCACTGCACAGGGCCAAGGAACTGCTCACCCCCTCAACCTCCAGCAATTCTCAACGCCCCTCAGTGAATGTAAACATGTTTTTCTGAAGGAGATACTGATGAATTCGGCACAGGAAAGGGGTTGGTATATACAGCTCTGCTCTGTTGCCACACAAAGAAATCCCAGTGATGTCATGGGCATATCTACCATTTAGACACTAATTTTCACCTTGCAGCACTGAGAAGTGAAGAAAAAAAACAGGAGAGTTTTTGCATCATCTGTGACATTCCCATCTCCTGTGTGTCCTAAGAGTCTGTCTTATTTTAGAAGGATGTTTGGGAGCCCTCTTAAGAGGAAGGTGCTAGTTTCTCTGTTAAGGTCTCTCACCCACTTGGTCGTCTTGTCCCTTTTTTTTCTGTAAATGGAAGATACTGAGTCAAGAAACATAATGTGTCCTGTCTGCTGGACCGATTGGGGTAAAGATGGGCCCTTTTCCAAAATCTCCATGTTTTACACACTTTGGCATCTTGTTCATAAACAGGTCCTGCCATGACTTTGCTTCCTTGAGATTTCCACAGGGTGGCACCAGCCACTCGTTCAAAACTGCATCAAACTCCTTTTGCATTGATCCCATACACTGATTCTCCTGTGCCACTGAAGAGGAATTTGATTTTGTGCAAATGAAATTTCCATTTGTGTGTGCTTTTAAAGCTAGTAATTGTCTATCTGAATAAAGGTGCTGACTCTCAGCATATACCCTAGACTTGGCTGTATTTCAGGATTGCCTTGCACATCTTTATCACTGGGGACAGCTTTTGCTTGAAAAATTAAATCTGTTCTGCTCAGAGAAAAGCACGTAACACACTGACCTGAGCACAACCTTGAGGCTCAGGAAGACTTTTCCTTACAAGATGGGGCTGAAGAAAAAGAATCTTATTTAAAAATGTCTCATTTTGAAAGATTTTTCAGTCATGAGGCTTTTAGCATAGAAGATGGAGAAAAGGTCATTTTCTGCAAGATTTTGTTTTGGTACAAATGTTGTAATTTTCTGCTAAACATGAAAACAAAATGTCTAGTTTTGTATTGGTTTGATCTAAAATATTCTTCTACAGAACAACAAGATGGAGATTTCTGTCTTTGACTCCTGTGAATCTGTTGCCCTGTGGGAATTACAATTTGTAAGACCATTTTTGCCTTCTTTATGAACCAGTTCACTGAGCTGAGTTCTTCCTAAAGCGAAGAGCTTGCATATGCTCGAGTCTGGGTCTCCTTCTGGTTCACGTGGTCTGCAGTAAACACCTATTTCCAGCCATTCTACTAGCTGGGCTCATCCTATCACAGCATAGGTGGTATGGGATCTAGCTAGAACTTTCTTAGGCTCAGTCCTGTGGATAGAGGGCATGGAAGTCATCATATCTGTTGTGTTTGTAGCCTTCTCTCCCCTCTGCAGGGCATTTGTACTGCTACAAGCTCTAGGCAAATGGGAGGGCTTGCTTTTCTGGCAAAGAGTGTTGATATCTATCAGTGATGGATTTTATCAGTCAGCTGACATTATTTTCTCTTTTTGAAGTTGTAGGAAAACCTTTTAGTATCATTTCCTTCTTTTCTCACCGCTGGGTGTTTGGATGGATGGGCTGCCGCTGGTACGGATGGGCTGGTTTCTTCTTTGGCTGTGGAAGCCTTATTACCATGACAGCTGTCAGCCTGGATAGATACCTAAAAATCTGCCACTTATCTTATGGTAAGAAAAAAACCCCTATATTAAATGACTACTGAAAAACTGCATGAAGTGGTACAGTTTTCTAAATGGAAATAATACTTAAACTCTTCAAAACTTTTTTGTTAAATGTAGAGAGGAATACACAGGTGTGAGGAGCATAAATGCATGACCCAAGTGAGCCCAGATAAATTTGTATTGCTGAATGTAACAACTTCACTGTTGTCTCCCTGCTGTCTCACTACTGTCTCCTTAAGCCCTGAGTTTCAGTAGTCACTCCTAGACTTGGTGTCTATCAAGGTCTATTGACATTAACATCCAAGTATTGCACAACTTGAAAGTCCTTATAACCCAACACATAAAGTATTCCTTATTAAATGCCCAAATTCCTTTAAGATATGCCTCAAAGTATTTAAAACATTCTAAAATTTTGGATGTGCTACAGGTCCTAATAAATGTGACATTGTCTCTCTATTATGGAGATGTGAAAGGATGAAATTAATTTAGCAGTGAAAGCTGTTATCACCGTATCCATCAGTGCCTTGTATCTCTTGAATATGATGTATTATATGCTTCATTCTTTCCAGTTAAAAGATGTTGTCATAGTTTAGACAAAATGCTTTTCTTGCATTGGAAGGGACTAACTACCCCCTAGACTTACAGGGAGTACTCAAGGTAACTTTGCATACAACAAATACCTTGCCCGTGTGACTTGAGGGACATAGATTTCATTATAATGACATATAATATCAGTCAGGCAAAGTTTTAAGAAAGGTTTGCAGCTAGGAGGTATAAGTAAGCTGGTTTGCCTAACAGCTGAGTAAGCTGTTAATTAAAATCTGTGGGTACTGTGCTAATAAGATCTGTTATAGATCCTGGGTTTCCATAATTTTTCCTCAAAAGTGAGTGAGTGTAGGGAAGGTCTCCTTAGCTGGGTTTTGAATACACCATTCACTTGAAGTAAGATTTCAGTTTTTCCTAGGAAAGTTTTATCAAAGTAATTCAATGGCCATGCAAATTATAGACAATTTTTTCACAGACTTGGTGAGCTGAAGTAAATATTTCATGGCTGGCTGCATTCATTCTTTGTGCTCTGGTACTTTGCATGACATAGGGAAGGTCTCCTTAGCTGGGTTTTGAATACACCATTCACTTGAAGTAAGATTTCAGTTTTTCCTAGGAAAGTTTTATCAAAGTAATTCAATGGCCATGCAAATTATAGACAATTTTTTCACAGACTTGGTGAGCTGAAGTAAATATTTCATGGCTGGCTGCATTCATTCTTTGTGCTCTGGTACTTTGCATGACATCTGACTTCAACAGAGACAAAATATTTCTAAATCCTTCTTCTCAAGGGCTACCTGATCATGGTTGTCCATGCAAAATGAAGGAGAGCAATAAACATATGCAATATGCTCAGTTTAGGTGGTTAACTTAGCTATTTTCTTTCTTAGACTAAATCAGTCATCAGGACCCTGGAGCACCCAACTATATACCCACATCTTCATTTTACACCAAAAGGAACAACTGTTTGTTTGGTTTTGGTTTGGATTTTTTTGTTTGTTTGTGGTTTTTTTTTTTTGTGTGCTTGCTTTTGTAGTTATGTTTTTTATGTAGTAGGTGGCTATGATTTGACAATGACTGTGAAAAAAAAGTCTATCTTTTAGAATTCACATCATATTGCTTTTTTTTTTTTCCCACACCTGAACACAACAAATCATCTTCCTGACTCTCAGCTGTTGTGCTCAAATACATGATTTGTCAGTCAGTTCATTTTACTTTCAGTGATCTGGAAATATAAAATCAGCTGAGGAAAGGGCACTGGTCATATCCAGTTTACAGTTGTTTCTTTGCTTTGGTTTTGTTTTAAGTCATTCCTAAAAGCTGCAGAAAGTCTCTTAGTGCTTTCAGAAGCTCAGATTAGAGCTTCCAAGGTGGAAGAAGCTGTAATAGTATGAGTTTCTGGATAAATCATAAGTTTTATCTTCTTAGTCTTATCCGAATCCACCATGTTGGACACAGGTAATGATGGAAAACTTGTAAATTGAAGCTTTTTCTAGCTGCATTAGAGTTGCCTGCAAGACAAGCAGGGTGACAATATTCCACTCGACAACTCCAGAAATGCCATTAGCATTTGATAAAAAAAAAAAAAGGGCAAGCATACATGAAAATGCTGACTATAGATATTTCTGACAATATGCACATAGGATTTACTGTACTGGAAAAGAATGACAAGGTGAAAATAATTTTTGGATATGTTATTTCCTTTGTAAAGCCTTGTCTTCCAGTCACTTGGGTTAATGTCCTGAGATCAAACTTCAGCTAATCAATATATGACATGAATAAGAACACATGACAGAGAAATAGGAAATAACTTAAGCTGCATCATACAGCTACAGCTAGTGAGTCTTCATACTGAAAACTGAGAGCCTGAATTAAACTCTTGGTCCTTCACTTGGATTGAACCTCCATCTCATCTGATCACACTGTGAATTTGCCTTTACAGATCACAAAGTGTTTTTCAGACTTGTGAGACAAGATTCCCATGATCATTGCTGAGCTAGCTGTTTGGATTGCTTTTGTGTGGACTCTTCTAGGTTGTAAGTCATCACAGCCTGAAGAAGAGGTCTGAAATAAAGTCAGGTGGAGCCCTCTCAGTGAGGTGACTATTGATACCTGGAAGGAGGCAAAATAAAGCCTACAGCACTTGTTGTCACACAGACAAGCAAACCCTCATTGCATGTGTAGAATGATATCTTCAGTTGTGCCAAATACATACGGACCTGAGGTTGTAACTCTTCAATTACTTTCCAGGTACCTGGCTGAAGAGACATCATGCATTTATCTGTCTGGCAATAATCTGGGCCTATGCTACCTTCTGGGCCACAGTGCCTTTTGCTGGTGTGGGGAGTTATGCCCCTGAGCCCTTTGGGACCTCCTGCACTTTGGACTGGTGGCTGGCACAAGCTTCAGTGGCTGGACAGGCTTTTATTCTGAGTATTCTTTTCTTTTGCCTCCTGTTCCCGACTGCGGTGATTGTGTTTTCCTATGTCAAAATAATTTTGAAAGTCAAATCTTCCACCGAAGAAGTGGCTCACTATGATACCAGGATTCAGAACAGCCACATACTTGAAATGAAGCTGACCAAGGTAGGTAGGAAGATGTAACTCAGTTTGCTTTGTTGGGTTGTAAAATCAGGCTTGCAGAGCTTCAATTATCTACTCTCCTATGCTGGGTGATCATATGATGCTCTGAAGGTGGTTCCTCTGGCTTTCTCCTCCATTACTGTCTAGGTGGGAAAAGGCAGGAGTTGAAACATAATTTTATTATCAGGACACTTGAGTCCCTGAAATCCTGATTCACTGTGAAGCTCTTCCACAGCCTTCCTGTGTGACCTGATTCAAGTCGTATCATCTCCCCACGGCCTTGTTCCCCATCACTAAACTCCCTTTGCTTTCAGCTGAAAAGGGGAATTGCACAGAAAACCAGATAAAACACAAATGATTGTAACAGGGAAATAAAATGTTCTGTTTACATTCCTCTGTTAATGAAGATATAAACCAAAGTCACTCCAGTGACATTGTAGTTGCTCTTATGCAAATAATTTGCCATTTAGGTTCAACTACGAGCTGCTGATAAAAATGTACTCAAGTGATAAAATTAATCTCAAACTATATCCTGTTTTTCCTTTCTGATTGGCTCTATTTTCTGTTAGGCAATGGTGACAGCCATGATCTTTGCTGGCACTGGTAATTTTGCCAGGAAATCTCTCCTAATAAGAACTTGTACTCGAATATAACCAGGTTCCTTAGCTGTAGAAGATTCACCAGCCTATGTAAGTCATGCCAAGAGGAACACAAGGAGCACCTTAAAGATGCTTCTTCTGTTGTGAATTTCCTTTGTTTTTGCCCTGTTGCAATATACTGGGGGACAGAGAAGAAGGAGGTATAGTAGATATAGATAGGAATATACCCTTCTAAACATACTCCCCTACAGAGTCACTCAGAGTTCACCACTCTCAGACAGCATCAGTCCTGGAAACATCTTCAAATACATTTATTTTATGAACTTGGAAATCTTATGTCAAAAGACTCAGAACCTGGAGTACTTGTGGTTAATAATTTTGTTTTGTTTTGCTTTGCTTTCCCAGAGCATGCTTGTTTCACTTGGGAATGGAAAAGAGTCTGGGTTTCTTTTTGACAATCTGAGGATCATTTGGTTGGAAGAGACTTCCAGTAAAAGTCTCATCAAATAAGCAAGAAAAAGAGAAAAGAAAACCAACGAACAACACTAAAGAGAAGCCCTGTTGGAAATGTTTCCAGTTTAACTGTTCATTTCAAAGATCTTACAAAGATTTTCTGGAAACTTTCACAGCTCTATTTTATATCTTATCTTAAAAACAAAACCCTGTATGTTTTGAAAGGACTCTCCTCCTTAAATTATTGAAATTTGTTGTAAAGGAATTATCTTCTGAGATCTCATTTAGTCTCCTCATGCTTAGCCAGACCTTACAGCATTTTTAAAGGTCTGTGGTAACAGACTCATTAGCTGCTCTGTTTCAGGTCAAAGAAATGAGGCATTAGATAAAGGGAAGGGAAACGCCTGGCAGCTTTTGTTCAGATTGCTAAGTTCTCTGAAGCGAGTTATGGTTTTTATTTTCCATTCTGAGACACGTTCCTTTGCATTCTGCCCAGCTCTGTGTTGTGCTGCCAAGTGTCTAACTCTGCCGGGTTAAGCACTTGTTCTCTTCTCTCTCTTCCTCTCACCAGGTGGCAATGTTGATCTGCGCGGGGTTCCTCCTTGCCTGGATCCCCTACGCCGTGGTGTCTGTGTGGTCAGCCTTTGGAGAGCCAGATTCCGTCCCCATCCAGTTTTCAGTGGTACCAACTTTACTTGCAAAGTCAGCAGCCATGTACAACCCAATTATTTACCAGGTCATCGACTGTAAGTTTGCCTGCTGCCGGGCAGGGGGGTTGAAGACGCTGCAGAAGAAGAGCTCTTCAAAGAAATCAAGGTCATTTCTTCTTTCAAAAGTAGGATAACTTTAAAAACACAATGTCCCAAAAATGTACTAAAATAAGATCTACTAAGAGTCACAGCTCTTTGAATCTTATTTCTTGTTTTTGACGATGACTGGTTCAAGGTCTTTCTTGCAGTGGATGTTTCTAAATTAACTCTAGGTGTAAGAAGAGTAGGAAGGAGATGGTTCTTACTATTAGATCCATCTGCAATTCCATTGATACAGTTGGAAAAAAGTTAAATTGGTTTTAGTGGACTTTGATCAGTTCTACCCTCCTATTCCTTTTCTTCCATGTCATCATGGATCACCTCTAGAAAGTGTTGATGACCTCCATTGCCAGTAAAGTGAAAGGGATACAATTGTCTTAATTCCTTATAATTATAATAATATGCCTTTCAGCCACAGAATTAGCAGGGAGAGACAGTAGTTTCATAATCACCCTGAAGGTACCACTTACACAAAAAGAAACCCAAACTAAAAATCAAAGTGCAATAAGGTGCCCTTAAGAAGCCCCCATTTCTATTTACAACTAGATGGCAAAATCTGTGCTGACAAGCAGTGGAGTTCCTGGAAACACTAATTGTCCACTTATAGGAAAAATGCTTCTGGTTCTGTCTTATACAGACAAGTATCTTATTTCTGCACCTGAACAACAAGTGTAAACTGATAAATAGGCTACAAATGCCCTACAACATATGAGTGACTGTGAATCCATAGAATTCCAGTAATTTCCTTTAAAAGCCTAGAATAAATGTGCCTCAGGATGTACTTATTAGAGGAATGAAGGCCCATTTTATCATTCATATTATTTCCTTGCCAATTCCAGGATTTTGGATGTATTTTTTGTGGAATGAGTCAATATCTCAAGCTTCCACAGATTCCCTTTGCAGATTATTCCGTGATTTTACACTCAGATTTATCTCATCTGCAAAACATGTAGTTTATCTATGTTTTAAGTGTCTGACACAATTTATAGTTTATCAAAAACCCACCTGCAGTTTCAGGCAAATGGGATACAAATCCAATGTGGTCTTCAGTGAAACTCTGAAGGCTGGATTTGTATTTATCCTCCATGTTATCACTCTGAAAGAGGAAGGAGGTTTCACCTAATCCCTCACACTGAATGCAAGCTGGCCTTCCTAGGCCTGTGCAATGAAAAAAAATGATCTGGAAAAATCACTTCCCAGAATTAGAAACTTAGTTGTCAGCTTGGTATGAACAAAATGATTGTTGTACTTTCTCCTCCCCACAGGATGTACACCATCTCTGCACACAGAGACTCGACGGCGATGAAAGAAACCCAACTGGAAGTATGAAGGTTCATTTCACATACAGCAAAGGAAAACTTGATGACAAACAAACATTCTGTCTCAAGCTCCTCTTTCTGTAAATAAATTAAAACATGATGACAGCTTTATTTTACTCCCTAGTCCTATGTACAGTGTAGCTCTTTCCGTCCTGAACGAAATAGTGCAGTTAGACTGGGCCAATATTTTAAGTATTTAGAGGAAGCAGAAACAGAGAAGATTCATATGGATGGAATTTTTTACATTCACTTCAGAGCCTTTACCATTTAAAAAATGATTTATTTATTTATTTATTTTTAATTTAGCATTAACAGAAGTAATAGTTTGGACAATATTTTCCTTCATGGAAAGGAAAGTATTCACAAAGTCCAGTTTAGTTTACTAAAGCTAATCTCCCTAGACTCCTGTTGCAATCACTGCAGAACTGGAGCATGAGGGAAAGGATTTCTTAGCTTCATTTATCAGAGCTGTGAATCACCCACTGGAGAAACATTGCCCCACTGCTTATCCCTTGTGAATATCTCTTCAACTCTGAGCTCCAAATTGCCTTAAACCCCACTTTTCTTTCAGTCCTTCAATATTCAGAAATACTGTTTTTAGTCAAACCAGGATCTGAAGTGCTCCACATTCACCATAGTTGGTTGGTATTTGTGAACAAGAGGGGAAAGGCCTCTTGCTCAAATGCTTCGTTTAAGCAATTTGGAGTCATGAAAGACAAAAAAGCTGAACCTAAATGTGATGGCAATAAGAAGGCAGGTTTGATTTCTTAATTTGTAACTGAGTTTTTCACTTTATATTGTACTTTTCACCATTCTTTATGAGATCACTAATACAAAATGACAAATCTTTCCTCAATCCTAATAATGAAACCAGAGTCAAAACTGGTGGATTCATGAGAAAGGTGACAGCACAGGTAACAGAGGTCTTTCTCAAGGGTGGTTGTATCCAATTTTTAAACACTAGGTCCAGGAAGGATTAAGATTAGGAGTGATTAAGGAGAATGACAGCCCTGCTAAAACAAAGCTTGTCAGTTTCTAATATACTTAATAGAAAAACAAAGTGCCTTGAAATCACCCGTAGAGTAAGGGAGCCAAAATAGTTACATTGAATGAGTCATGACTATTCTCATTCTCTTCTTTTTCTGTTTTGGATTTACCTTAAGGTAGAAGCATAGTTACAGATGAAAAATTAGCACTCCAGTATAAGCAGATTTTTAATGCTTAAAATAATTATTATGATGTTTGTATGCAATTTATTTGGGAGGAATATGATGCTATAAAAAATAAGTTAACTACAGATCCAGAAGTCTCCCACACAGATTTGTGCTGACTGCATGAAAAAAGAGTATCTTATGAGGGTTAAAGTTTTATTCAGAATTGTTCCTTTAAGGAAAAAAACAAACATTTATGAAAGTTTCAGTTGTTTTCCTGAATGTTGTTTTTTTATCATACTGTTATTACACAATTGTGTTTAATGTATTCCCTGAACTTCTTTTGTAGCTGATCTGTAGTGATGTTAATCTTGTTTTATACAATAATGTCATAAAGGTTTAAAGTAATCTCATGTTTATTGGCATGTCCCAGCACTCCCATTCTGCAATGCAAACAGTTACTGTTTTCTTAAATTATATTCAAATAATGTAGCAGAATTTCAATTTTGTTGAACGTCCTAAACTGAGTAGAAGAAAGTGTTTTTGCCTCTTCTGTAATATTTTAGCAAAAGAAGTTTGAAAAAATACTAGAAGAACTAAAAGAGGTACAAGGATTTGCCATATTACCTACACAATATTTTGTGTCCATTTTTTCCCAAGGAGTTGAGTTCTTTCACTTCTATAGAGCTTTCAGTATAAGGCAAGTTTATTTCTTGCCTATGTTTGCAACTTGCACCCAAGAACAGATCCAGAGGAAAAGGCATCCTTTACAATACTGCCCAGTTTGGTTATGAAGCCATCCACAAACTTCCCACCATTTTCCTCTAGCTTTTATTCCTCTCTTCATCCAGGCAAGCTTTGATTGGCATCTGTAGATACTTATTGTCACTCAGGTCTGGGGTAAAGGAGAGGTTCTGTGGCCCTATAAATCTAGATTAGTTGGAGCAGAGCTGCTGCTAAGGCTGAAAGAGTTACACCTAAGTCTGTCAAGATTTCAGGACAGATCAATTCACAGTTTGTGCATGAAATGTTCAGGTACTTTCAATTGGGGAAGCTTTTCTCTTTACTTTTAATGTTATGAACTCTTCAAATTGCTGCAGAGTTATCCCAGAAACGGATCCATACTTGTGGTAGGGATAAATTTTGTATTCTTAAA